>NC_141154.1:1236916-1558149 GCF_053477565.2 Lygodium microphyllum
GGAGAAGGGGAAAATACCCTATCCTCAATAAAGGAACAGTAAGTGAAAATAGGAATTTGAGGGAAATTGGAAGGTTGGAAAAGAAGTGGTAAAATTACTGTGGAATTAGTTTGACAAAGGGAAAAATATATAGTATAACGGTGAGCCAATTGTTGGTAATAGAGGAGGGTAGGAATAGAAGGTCCTAAGAGAGATCGTCTATGATAGGCATCAAAGAAAGTAGCATCAAATGGATTATGTTTGGAAAGATAGGTTAAGAGATCCATCCTCAGTTGGTTAGTACTCTGTACAAAGGTAGGAGCTGTGTTTTGTCTTTGATTGAGGACCACCGAATCAATCATGCGATGCCACGAATTATCCTGACAATGAGCTACTTGGGAGGAATAATTCTGAAACATATCAGCTATGCGCAACTCCAAATGATTGACATATAGAACAGCCTGTAAGACCACATCGCCCACATACCATGCCATATCTACCTCATCTGGAATTAACAAATCTCCTCGGAGATACATGTATGACATTAACATGGTGTCTGGCGTGACAGAATCTTCAAAGAGCATTCTGACCACCTCTGTCAACAACTCAGCAGACCAAGCCCCACTCCAGCCATCCTCTGGAAAAGGTAAATCCATCGTGGAAAGCTTCATATAGAAGACCAACTTCTGTAAGTGGTAGTGGACAAAGAAAGAATGGTCTGGTAAGACAAAGTCCTGAAATTGCTCAAAGGTAGACCATAACAAGTCCATTCTGGACTGCAATCTTTCCACTTTGTCTTGGAATAGAGGGCACAAAGTAGCCTGTCTCTGTAGGGCAGCCAAGTCCTGCTGTGAAAGAGAAGGAATTAATGAAAAAGGAGGGCTTGGAGGAACAGAGCGGGACTTTGCAAGCTGATCTTGCAACTGCTGGATTTGGGAGGCTTGGTTGGCCACTATGTCATTAGCCATCTGTAAAGCTGAAAGCTTGTCATCTAAAAGAACTTGGAATTCTTTCGCTTCGCTGGACATCCTCTCCTTCTCTGCTGAAAGGCTAGTAACCTGTGACTGAGCCTCAAATAACTGGGTCTTCAATGAAGAAATCTCATCACTTTGAGTGGCAACCAGTTGGGTTTGCTGTTCCATTTGCTTAAATAGATCTGCTAGGGTATCCTTAGCAGAAGCTAACTCAGATGTTGCCTTATGCAACTGGTCTTTGGACTGCATGAGGTCCTCATAGAAAGATGCGTACAGCTGTTGAACACAGGCTGTCACTGACAACTCAATGGAACTTTGAATATCCTTGCAGAGGAAAGGAATGGCATCTCCTGAAGAGACTGTTCAGGGAAGGAACTGAGATTTCCAAGGATCCTTCTCTATGTGCTCTGAATAGGTTATTGCAAGTGAGATACCCAGGGAGTTCACTGCCAGAAGTAGCAGGGATAGACACTGAGGGAAGTACAGCAGGGGCTTTGTCCGCTACCCTCTTCAAGCGTTTGCGCTGTATGACCAGGGGAGGCGGAGAATCATCATCCTCAATGTCAATAGGTGCTGACTCTTCTGAAGGTGGAGGAGGAGGTACTGGATCTGATGGAGGAGGTGGAGGCATAGTCTTCTGTAAACCCGAATAGGTCAAGAAGGCAGACAAATATGATCTGTAGGTAACATTGGTAACATTACCCCTCGTGACTTTAACAAAATGCTGATCCATCTTAGTAAGGAGGTATGTGCTCCAATCAATGGCAACTCCTTTTAGCACCATCCTGGAAGCTGTGAAAAGCTCTTTGGACAAATAGTGGGATGGCGTTTTGGCAGGCATGAACCTGTCCTGAAGGAACTGACACATCGTCTTCCATACGGGATCAGTGATCATAGAAAACGAAACTCCTGAAGAGTTGATCACTTTCTTAACATCAAGGACTTCCCTTGTCTGCTTCTGCAACAGCTTGAGAATCTCTTCATTAGAAAAGAGCTGACAAGTGGTCACAAAAGGTTCTCCTTTGAAGGGTAAAGACAGAGCCTTCCCTAAGCCGCGAGACGTCAATGTCATAGACATGCCTTGAACTACTCCTGTCTTCTTGCTGTAAGAGGCCAGGAACTCATCACATACGGACGGATCCTCTGGAAGTAATGGAAAAGGAGTGGCCACAAAAGCAGCAAGTCCTGCCTTCGTGAGGGACTCAAAAGTAAGTAGGGACGAGTAATCCCTACTAACTAGTGGGACGTACTGGATAGGGGGAGGAGCATTAGAAGGCGCCATTCAGATGGTTACACACACACACCACAAACACAGACAATCAAGGTGAATGCCTGCAAACCAACAGACAAAAACCAAGGATAAGAGAATTACCAATCAAACGTGACTCGACCTACTAACCCCAGGCAAACCACATCCTAGAAAAAATTTGACATGACCTCGAGACAAATGCGACCGAAAGCTTCATGCGATGCATCAGACAAACACCCTGAACCCCGTATCAGGCAATTTAAAAAAAAAACTGCATACCGTACCCGTAACCGTAACTAAGACATGAAACCAAAACCATATCATATCCAACACATATCAATACGACATCTGTGATAGAACCAAGACTGGACCATGGAAAATAACACTAATGACGCGCATACCCATCCCACGAAACGGTTCATTAGAAAAGGGAATTAAGTGCAGTGAGGGGGAATTAATTTAATGAAGGGTTGATTTTAATCAATTATTAAATATGGGTGAAGTTTTATTAGGTGATAAACCTTAATAAGAAAACGGCGGTTCCTTATTATAAATTTATTTACCAATTATTAGGTTAAACGGTGTAGTTATTCGATTCCCGGACTTCGATTCCCGACTGGGTCTCTAAATGCAATTCATTGATTATAATTAAGGTGATGTGGAGCGCTTTTTTGCCAGCGCGTGCTCATGTGACGGCTGGTTTATTTTAATTAAAAAAAATATGTGTTTAGCGCGAATGCGCGTCGAAATTGTGGGTGAATGAAAGGATTTATTTTAACAATTAATTCGTGATTAAGGGGAAAAATAAATAAATAAATAAATAACATAAAATAAATACCTGGAAGGGTGTGTATGTAATGCAGGAATGCACACGGAAGAATTCCAGTAAAGGAAAAGCAAAAAGCACTGATGAAACAACAATGAGAACACCTTAGCAGATGTGTTAATTTGGTTTATGTTGGTTTTTTTATTTTTATTTATTGTATTTTATTTTGAGTTGTGATTTTTTATGTTTGAATAAATGGAAAATGAGCAAGGGAGGTGAGGGAAATTTTTAGAATGTTTTTAGAATTTTGTAGAATTTTTTACAAATTTTAAAATGATTTTTCTATATTTTTTGGCATTTTCAAAAATTATAGGGAAGGCAATTCCTAGCAGACAAAGTTCCAAAAATTGGCAAAAGGCACAAGGAATTTTTAAAAATTGTTCTGAAAGTTTTTAATGGAAAAATTAATGTAGTGATTAATTAAGTCACATTAATCACATTAGTCACATTAGTAAATTAAGTCATAAGTCAATTAAGTCAGGTTAGTCTACCTAAGGCTAGTCTGGTAAGTCTACCTAAGTCGAGTCTGGTTAGTTAAGTTTGATTAGGTAAGTTCTAACTAACCTAGTCAGGTTAGTTAAGTTTGATTAGGTAGGTTCTAACTATTAATCTAACTTAGGTTAGTTGATTAATTAAACTAAGGAATGTTAGAATCTAACCTCAAGTGGGGGTGGTGGAGGAGAAGGGAGGTGGGGGTGATGCAGGCAGCGAGCCGGCGGCGTGGCGGCGAACGCGGCGATCCGGCGAGGAGGCGTGGCGGCGTTCGCGAGGAGGGAGGTGGCCGAAGACGGTCCAGCGAGGCGGCGACGGCGGTCTGGAGGCGGCGAAGGCGGTCCAGCGAGGCGGCGACGGCGGTCGCGAGGAGGCGACGGCGGGGCTGGCGATCCGACGGCGACGGAGGCGCGGGCGAAGGCGAGGAGGCGCGGGCAATCGAGGAGGAGGAGGCCGCTGCGGGCGATCGAGGAGGAGGAGGCCGCTCCGGGCGAAGCTGGGGGAAGGCCAAGAACGGCGGCGCTGGGGGGTGGAGGCGAGGGTGGAGGGAGGAGAACGGCGGCAATGGTGTGGGGGGAGGGAGGAGAACGGCGGAAATGGTGTGGGGGGAGGGAGGAGCGAGGGCGAGGAAGAGGAGGAGGGAGTCGGCAGGTGATCGCAGAGGGGAGGGAGAAGTGGAGGGAGTGAGGACGCGCAGGGGAGGAGGAGAAAGGAGTAGGAGGGGAAGGAGGGCAGCGTGAGGGAGGAGAGAAGGAGGGGAGGATGAGAGAGGAGAAGAAGGGAAAGAGAGGAGGTGGAGATGGAGGGAGAAGAGGGAGGAGGGAGAGGAAGGAGAGGGGAGGGAGGGTACGCAGAGAAGGAGAGAGAGAAAGAAGAGAGTACGCACAGAGAGAGAGAGAGAGACAGTTGGCGGGAGACAGTTGGGGTGGGGGGGTCGGGGTAGGGGGGGATAGGAAAGGGCATTGGGGGGGGTGGAAAAAGAGGGAAAAGGGATGGGCAGGGTGGATGGGCAGGGGCAATGGCGGACGTAACCCCGTCCCGCGCACGTGCGCGGGGCGGGGTAAAAAAATTTGCCGTGACGGGATTGGAATGGCGCGAGGAAGACGGTACGGGTTACGCGGACACGACTGGGGCGCGTGGAGATTCGTAAAATCGAAAAAAGACGCGTTCACGCGCAAAACGAGCGCGAGAAAAACGGAAAAATAAAGAAAAATTAATAACTCCCAATCCGGATGTCAAAACGAAATATCGTAAAAACGAAAAGTGGGCAGGACGACAGGGGGGAAACAAGAAAAATATGGGACGAGGGTTCCCGGAGGGGTAAAGGGCGTTCACGTGCAAAAAACACAAAAAACGAACCAAAAACGCAATTTAAAAATTAATATCGAAAGATCCATGCATCGAAATGAGATGCAGAAAAAAGGAAAACTGTGCAGAAAGATGTGTCCGACAATCCTATCATGTCAAAACATAAGTCCGACTGAGATAAGACGCACTCACATGGGAAAAACCCAAAAAACAAACCCGAAAATGGGATCGGAAATTAATATCGAACAAACCATTCACCGGAATGACATGCAGTAAGAAGGAAAAATGTCCGCAGGAAGGAGTGGCACAGGGGTATCACGTTAAAACACAGTTCCGGCGGAAGCAGGAGGGGTTCACATGTGAAAAACTCCAAAAATACTCCCGAAAACTCATTTAAAAATTAATAAGTAAAAATCTAGAAGTCGAAAAAGGGTGGAGGAAAAAGGAAAAAGGTAGGGGAAGGAACGGGGGACACGACTGTCAAATCAAATTGGAATTCCGATGCAAATAGGGCAGGTTCACATGGAAAAATGTCAAAAATACGCATGAAAAAGTCGTGAAAACCCGAAAAATTAATAACGGATAAACCATGTATCGAAATGAGGTGGAATAAAAAGAAAAAATGTCAGGGGAAAAGCGTTGGTCAGGGCTATGATATCAGAGCATGATTCGGATGCAAGAAAAGCGCGTTCACATGGAAAATCGTCTAAATTGCGTAAAATGCTTCAAAAATTAATAACTCAAAAACCGTGCACCGGAATAGGGGTAGGTAAAAAGGAAAAATAGACAGTTCAATGGGGGAAACACGGCTATAAGGTTGGATTGGGACTTTGGTGAACGTAGGATGCATTCACATAGAAGGACCTCAAAATCAGGGAATGAAGGAAAACTGCAAGGGAACAGCCCCAAGGGTGGGTGGAACATAACCGGGTGGGTGGGAAGGGTCCCCAGGAGGGTAAAAGCAAGGCAAGGCATTCATGCATGAGCAAGATAAGGCATATGCAAAGGATATGCAATGTAGACGCGCAGGGACGCGTCCCCACACTTAAGACCTTAACGGATAGGGTTAACCGAACAACAGGGACCTAGGACCATGCCACAGACCATCCACTAACTTCCCCACACTTAAAACATGACCATCACTAAGAAACAGAAGTTGTAGGGTTAGAAAAAACTTGGCCCGTTTCGTCAAGAATCAAGGTTGAGTATCGACGGCACGTCCAGTGTGGTTGTCGGCGCTGGAGGGACCAAGGCATCTTCTCGGCACACGTTCGTCATGGCAGGGACCACGCCGCAGCACCCAGGGAGGTAGCTGATGGAAGGAATCACATGAAATTCGTCGATGATGAGGGATATTGCACTCAACTCACAGTCACTCAATTGAAATGAAAGAACAGTCACTCGCTCCATGACTAATATCACTCGAGGAAGCATGATTAAAACCCATATCTCATACCCGGTTGAGGAATCGACAAGGGGGGAATGGTGTAGAGGGAGTATGCCAGGGTGCACAGTTGATGGTCCAGTAGTGCGTCCAACCTGTCTGGCATAAGTGCAAGGAGGAAGGCAAGGGAGCCTTACAGTGCAATGTACAGAACAGGGTGACATGTCTGGTGTTGACGGTAAAGACCCATCCCGTGGGTGCATAGGGAAACTGGAACATACCTGACTCCAAGTGTCGTAACGTCCCTCAATCTCACCTCTCGGTAATTGATTGAAGAAACTCCAGTCACACTCAACCCACCCTCTGTCTCACTCTCTATTGATAAATACAAAAGGGCAGCATTTTTCTGAAACCCATTGATGTAATCCTCACAAGCACTTGTGCAAAGGTTGTATGCCTTGTGCACATTTGATGGTGCAACTGTGCATCCCGCCCTGTGCCGGCATACGGTGCGAGAAGGAAGGCCAGGGAGCCTTACAGTGCAGTGCACAGAAAAAATTGTGCTTTGTGCATTGAGAGGCCCATCCCGTGGGTGCAACACTTCATTCACACTTCTCACCTCTCATTTGATTTGAAGGGAAAAGATTGGTCTCTCGCCCCACCCTCTGTCTCACTCTCTGTTGATAGATACAGAAGGGCAGCCTTACTCACTTCCCCATCCGGTTAGGATGAAAGCTCACATCACTCAATTGTTTGTCGATGAAGATCGCGTCATCAATTGTTGAAGAGGCGTACCCAGAGAGGTAGCCATCAAATCGAATATTGTGTTGGACAGGAACACGTTGTCTGCTAGAGGACAGTTAGTCACTTTGCAAAGAGACCCATGACACAGCATACCAAGGGAGGTAGCTTCGGAATTGAATCCTAGGGATATCAATTATTGAATCCACTTTCTGGACTGCTGGGTGTTACCACCTTTTCCACAGCCAGCTTCTCGCCCAAGGGTGTTTACCACCTTTTCTTGGAACGAGGCCTGCTATGACAGGGAATTGCTTCCTTTTCTCTCATAACAGATTTGTTTATTTGTTTTTTTTTCTTTCTTCTGTTTTCTTTTTCTTTTTCTGATTTTCCCCTATTCCTGAGGGTGTTTCCACCTTTTCTCGAAGAATAGGTCGGCATGACAGGGACCTAAGTCCTTTTCTCCCATGATCGATATGTTTTGTGTTTTGTTTTTTTTTCTTTTTTTCGAATTGAGCAAGGAAATGGTAGAACTACCATTTGTCAGAACCAACCTCGCCATTGTCGCTGGTGGAAGATAGGGGATAAGAGATCAAGGCTGGAAGGGGGTTTTGAGGGGACAGAGGGTTGCACCCGCTTCATCAGAAGTGGCTGAAGAACGGCTATCAGAAATAGCATCATAAGAAGTACAGTGCCGCGCCAATGAGGGAAATGATCAAGTGTCCGTAATTGTCAAGATCCCCAAGGAGGGAAGTACTTCTTCAGGCGATATCCATTGATCAGAAAGGGATCATCAGAGGCATCAACGGTCTGTATTTGGACAGAACCATTAGGGTTGACTGCAAGTACCTTATAGGGGCCCATCCACCGCTGTTGGAGTTTGCCAGGAAACTTGCCAAAGCGTGAATCATAGGCTAGGACCAAATCACCTTCTTTGAACTCCTTGTGCTTGATGAAGCTATCATGGTAAGCCTTACGTCGAGCTTGCGTGGCTTCCATGCACTGTAGAGCCATCCTACGAATTTCGTCCAAACATTCCAAGTGCAGGAGACTGCGTTGCAGTGAATCGTCATCCCCCAAACGCTCTTTGATTGCCACTCTCAAAGAGGGTAGTTCCAGTTCAACAGGAAAAACTGCTTCTGTACCATACACCAGCTGGAAAGGTGTCTGTCCTGTTGCTGCTTTATGGGAGGTTCTGTACGCCCAGAGGGCCTCTGTAAGTCGATCGTCCCAATCACGACGATGTGCAGCAATTGTTCTTGTCAGAATCGAGCAGAGGATGCGATTGGTGACTTCGACTTGGCCGTTGGCTCTGGGGTAATAAGGAGTGGACTTGCGATGGCGGATCTTATACAACTCTGTCAACTCGTCCATGACTTTGTTAAGGAAATGAGTGCCTCTGTCACTTACCAGCTCTAAGGGACTGCCAAAACGGGTGATGATATTCTCGTACATGAACAGGGCCACGCTGTTACCATCGTCCCGCTTGAGGGCTTTAGCTTCACACCACTTTGTGACATAATCCGTACATACGAGGATGTATCGGTTCTGTTTCCTTCTGGTAGGAGGATCAATCGGACCTACGAAGTCAATGCCCCACTTCTCAAACGGCTTTAACGGAAGGATAGGTTGCAATGGCATGGCACTTGTCTTGGTGGGTTTCCCCATTCTTTGACAAGCATCACATCTTTTATAGTAATCATAGAAATCTTTGTGGATGGTAGGCCACCAATATCCTGCTAGCAGAGCCTTCCTGGCTGTAGCTTCTCCTGCAAAGTGACCTCCACATGGCTCGTCGTGGCAAGCCTTCAGAACGATCCCAATCTCTTCTCCTGCAACACATCTTCTGAGTACTTCATCTTTGCCTTTCTTGTACAGTGCACCGCCTAGCAGGGTGTATGGGGCTGATTCTAGCATGAGCTTCTTCCTTTCCCGACTAGAAATACCAGGAGGGTACTGTTGGGTTGCCAACAGATTGGCAATGTCTGCATACCAGGGAGTGACAGTTTCTACCAAGAATAAGGAAGCATCAGGGAGGTCTGGATCATCCTGCTCCTCGTCTGCAGTTTGTGGGATACGCAACAGATGATCAGCCAGAACATGGGAACGACCAGGCTTAGTAATCACCTCAAAGTCGAACTCCTGGAATAGAAGGAGCCATCTCATCATTCGTCCTTTCACATCTGCTTTGTTCATTAAGAAGGATAGGGCCTCATGATCCACATAAAATTTAAAGTGGGTAGATAGGAGGTAATGGCGAAACTTCTCCAGGGCAAACACCATTGCCAAGCACTCCAGCTCTATCACTGTATAGTTCCGTTCCCTATTAGTGACTTTCCGGCTTGCATAATAGATCGGTTGATCCAACTTCGAGGAGCCCTTTTGGCAGAGGACAGCACCTAAGCCTTCAATTGATGCATCAGTGTGTACGTGGAACTCTTTCGTCCAATCAGGAGGTTGCAGAATGGGTGCCTCTATCAGACACTGCTTCAGAGTGTGGAAGGCTTTGTCATATTCTTCCGTCCAAGTAAACTCTGCATCTTTCCTCAGGAGCTTATGCAAGGAGGTTGCCTTTGTCGCAAAATGGGCTATGAACCTTCTATAGTAACCCACATGGCCTAGGAATCCCCTCAATTGTTTGAGGTTGGTAGGTGCTGTCAGAGATGCAATCTTTCCGATCTTTGCAGGGTCTGTTGATATCCCTTGTGCAGAGACAATGTGGCCCAACAGGACTCCAGAAGAGACCCCAAAGATGCATTTGTCGGGGTTGAGGAAAATCCCATACTCCCGGCATCGGTCAAAGCATTGTTCCAAATGTCCCCAGTGTTCACTGATCAAACTATAGACACAGAAGTCATCCAAATATACCTCAATAAAGTCATGCAGATGATTTTGAAATGCGGCCATCATGACTCGCTGGAAAGTAGCAGGGGCATTGCAGAGCCCAAATGGCATCACTCGGTAAGCGTAGGTCCCCCATTCTGTGGTGAAGGTTGTTTTGGATTGGTCTTCTTCTGCGATTTGGACTTGGTTGTATCCGCTAAATCCATCCAGAAGAGAATAAAGCTCATGTCCTGCCACTCTGTCCAACAGTTGGTCTGTGAAAGGGATAGGAAAGTGATCCTTCTTTGTCTTGGAATTAAGCTTTCGAAAATCCACACATATTCGCAATTTGCCATTCTTCTTGGGTACAACCACGATGGGTGAAACCCATTCACTGTTTGCCACTGGATAAATGAACTCGGCTTCCAGAAGCTTCAGCAGCTCCGCTTTCACCAATGTGGAATAATTCGGGTTCATTCGCCTCTGTCGTTGCCGTACTGGCTTGGCATCAGGCTCCAAGTCAATATGATGTTGACATATTGTGGGATCAATCCCCTTTAGGTCTTTGTAAGACCATGCAAACACGTCCAAATTCTCTTTCAACAAGTTGTACAAAGTTGACAACTCCTCTTCTGGGAGACTGCTGCCCACCTTCAAGTGGCGTTCAGTGCCTTCTGCATCCACAAAGGTTAACTGCCTTTCACCTTCCACTTCACGGATGAAGGTCCCACGGACTGCTTCTGGATACAGATCCGACTCCTTCAAGGGAGTGGTATCCTCTTCTGATGTCCCACTAGAACCAACTTCTTCTTTTGGTGGAGACTTAGGTTGCTCCTTAAGACGTTGGAATGGGATAAGAGCCGTTTCGGGTTTGGTTTCAAAATTAATTACTTCTTGACTTGAAGACTCCACTTCTGAAGATGACACATCCAGGAACGTCACATAACAGGAACCCTCTGATGCCTGTTGGATTAGTTGGAGTGGTGCTTGTTGGCACGGTGCATCATCATCATCTTTCTTTGGCAAAAATAGGTTAGGACGGCATGAGCCACACTTAAAAGACGGCTTGCTCTTCTTAACCCATTTCTTATAAAGGTTTTGCATATGAGAAGATCCATGTACCAGACCAAATGGTACCATCGCCATTCTGTCCCATAGCATGAGCTCATCGGCTTCTGATGCTTCTGGAACTTCTTCTTCAAATGTATCCTCTTCAAGTGGGATAGATTCTTCTGGCTCACTTTCATTATCTTCTTCGTCCATATCATATTCATCCTCTTCTGTCTCTGTCTCTGCTTCTGCTTCTGCTTCTGCTTTCGTCTCTGCTTCTGTCTCTGCTTCTGCTTCTGTTTCTGTAGGAGCTCTGTAACAGAAGAATAGATTCTCTGGTTCCTCTCCTGTCTCTGTCTTTGCTTCTGCTTCTGCTGTGACCATGTAACAGGGAGAGCAGTACATCCATGCTTCTATCTCACTGTCAGAAGTGATTTTAGACGGCATTCCTGATTCAGGCAGAAAGTATTCACCCATTGATAATGGCTTTGCATCTTTTGGAAGTCAGCTTACAGTATCCACTGTTAAGGAATGTGCCACTGTTTTCTTGGGAAGGATCTGTTTGACAGCATCTTCGTCTGCTGACGTTCCATCCGCAACCTCATTAGGGGAGTCAGAAGATAATTCCAAGGAGGTGGATCCATGTCCTTTTTGAGAACCATACAGTTTCAGCACCACTTTGTTGGGTCCTCTGCCCAAGGTCAAGGTTCCTTTGAACCAATCCGTCCTTGCTCGGGCTTCAAAAAGCCATGGTCTACCCAGTAACAGAGGATAGGATGTACCATAAGAGTTTGGCTTCACCACCAAATAGGTCAGCCAATAATCTTTTCCAGCCACTGTAGTCTTCACATATGGAAGAATGCCCAAAGGCTTGATTCTACTCTGATCCGCCAGTCTGATGAGCCATTGGGTTGGTTGCACACCTTGTAGGCCTAGATCCTTCATTGTCACATCCGTCATAATGTTCACTAATGAACCACCATCAATCAGTGCATTTGCGATGAAGCAACCTTCTATCCATACGCCAGTCTCTGGAGTACCCGGATCTAGGAAAGCGTTAGCCACGTCCACTTCTTTGACAGGCTCTGGAGCCTTGTTGGACTTTGTTGCTGTTGCGGGAGCAATCCTTAAACCACGTCTTCTTGTCAGTATACTTTTGAATCTTTTCCGGCAACTGGGGGACATCATCAATAATTGTCGGAATGTGAGGTTTGGTTTAAAGGTATCTAGATCTCTAACTAGATCGTATTCCTTAATAGGATCCACTGGCTTTTCTAATCGATTAGGGAATGGGGCAACACCCATTTTCATTTTCCCTCTTTCTTCCATCAGAGTTATTACAGGAACTTCTTCTGCCACTTGTGGCACTTCCTCCTCTTCTGTATCCTGGACCTCTGGTCCTGCCTCTGTAATTGTCTCTGTAACTCTCTGTGGCACTGTAGGGCTCTGTACGGCACTGTTAGGCTCTGTTCTGTTCTGTTCTTTTGGTGGAATATTGAACTTCACTGTTCTGGCAGGACGGTTATTTTCTTTCTGGATAGGTGGTTCCTTCTGCTTTGCACGCGTGATGGCAGCAACTTCCAATTCCACCAAATTGGAGGTAGGCTCTTGGGCCTTGGACAAACTATCAGTAGCACTGTTTTTCACTGGGGCTGGGCTTGGACAGTCTTTTGCAGTGTGGCCTTCTCCTTTGCATCGACTGCATAAGGGCTTGTAATCCACTGACCTTCGAGGATTTGGACAATTTGGTGAGATGTGGCCCTTTTCTCCGCATTTGTAACACTCCACTTCTGATCTCTGACCACCGCCAGACTGTCTTCCTCTGTAACTTTGGGAAGGAAATCTTCTGGGTCCGAAATTAGGACCAAACTCTCTAGGCTTGGGTCCAATATCTTGTGTTGTCATTTTGGATTCCAGCAAGTTAAATCTTGCGTCTTCTTCCTTTCTTCTCCTATCATGCATCTCCTTCAGAGAGCAAATGTCCTCTGTATGATTCTTCCGCAAACAGTAGGAACACAAGGCTCCAGGGATGGTTGGTTTCCGTGTACATTAAGTGGCTAAATGGCCCGCTTGATGACACTTACCACACCAAGTATTTGACCGCATCACATCTCTTCCTGCTCCTGCAACGTTGGATATGCTAGCGGTATTCACTTTCAGCGTCTGTAGTTGCTCTGTAATCACATCCATCAACTCCTTTTTGATGTTTGCAACTGAGTTGGATAAATAATCCTTCAAGCTTTCTCCTCCTGACGTACTGGCAGGAGGGTTTTGAGGAGTCTCAGCAATCACTGCATAAACGGGTTGGGCTGGTACAGAGGGATCTCTGTTCTGGTTCTGATTCAGAACTCCTATTTGAACGGTTGGCTGTTGGCTCCAGTTGGTAGGATTCCACTGTTGCTGCTGATTTGGCATTGAGGAAATTGGTTGGGACCATTGTTGTTGTGGTTGAACCATCATTTGAGGCAGGGATTGTGGCCACTATGGATTTGGTGCACTGTACTGTGATACTGGGGACATCTGTTGGTAGGGGTAGGGAACAGTCCCAGGGACTGCATTAGCTGGGTACATCATTCCTGGCATTAGAGGAGGTAGGACTCCTCTTCCCGAATTCATCGCTAATCGAGCTTCCACTTTATCGTATAGTCTTGCACCTTCTGTTGCAGCTTGCAGGGTGGCTGGTCTTTGCAGCTCCACAAACTTACGGACTTCTGGTTGTAATCCTCTGAGAAACACTCCCTTCTGAATACCATCATCTAGATTATGGTTAGTCCATCTCTTCAGGATGGATTCCATTTACGAGACATAGGCTTCCACTCTTTCTCCAGAGGACTGACTTAGGTTCATAAATTCCTCTCTCATCCGCTCTTCAAAACCTTCACGCCTGAATTTAGTGAGGAAGGCCAACTTCAGGTTGTCCCATGTGCCAAAAGTTCCTGCTGCTTGTCTCTCATACCACTGAAACGCCGCGCCCTTGAAAGTGGCGGGGAATATTGCTAACCAATGCTCAGGGGTTCTGGCATTGTTAGCCACACACGCTACCATAAACTCTGCTACATGAAGATCGGGGTCTTCATTGTACTCTCCCTTAAAAACTGGCAATGGGACTACATTCGCTGGCCTGTCATCAATATTTCCAGGACGGATCTGGCTTGGAAGTGGACCTCCAGCAGGAGGAGGAAGGGCTTGATGTGCCATTGGGACTTCTGTAAAGAGTTCCGCAAGGGCGTCAAAGGCGGCTTCTGCTACGAGCTCGCTCTCGGCTCTGATTTTTGCTTTCTCTCTTCTCACGTACCTCTGGACTTGTTCTAACGCTTGCCTCTTTATTGCGTCATTCATCAGGGGTGTGGCTCCACTATGTTGTTAGTGCTTCCCAGAGGGTTAACAGAAGGCTTCAGTCTCTGGAGGACTCTCTTGCCAACATTTCTTCTACTTCTTTCTTTTCAACGTCCCTGAATTCTGCTTTCATGCCACTGCACAGGGGAAGGTATTCGGTTCTGAAGGTGTCAAAATGCATATGTCTGAGCATGGTGGTGGTGCCATCATCATAGTAATGCCAGCTTCTGATGGTTTCAATAGTGTATGTTGTGAAAAACACTCTATCTACCAACTTCCAATGGGTTGCTAATTGAACAAACAGAAGATTATCAGTACACCAAGCATCCCATGTATCTTGCTGTTGAGCGTCCACGAACAAATTCCAACTCTTTTCCTTCTTGTCTTTGTGAACCTCTACAGACCAAGACTCCTGAAGCTTCTTCACAATCTCCCACTTGATGTTATCTGGAAACTTCTCAATGAATGCCAAATCTTCCATGGATGTTCATTCTCTCTGTTTCTGCTCTTCAGTTTGTTCCCAAACAGTTTGCCACCAAGATGCAAGTTTCTGCTGCTTCAACAGGAAGAGGAAACTGTCCACCACATAGAGCACGCATCATGATGATGATGTGTTTCCGCCATTGTGATGAACTTCTTGTGGAAAGTGGCTTTGATTATGAGAAATTCCAACTCTTCAATGGAAGAAGGAACTTTACAAACATCCATTGAATTCTTCTCTTCTTGGAAATGCCATTTCCTTCATTTTCAGCCTCTTTTGGTGCTTGTTGATGGCAAGATTTCCCCGGCTGCGCACCAAAAACATGGAGCCCCGAGAGGAACACCAAGGAAAAGGAAATTCTCTTGCAAGAAAATCTATCTTGTAACATCAACAAGCTTGTTTATCATGTTTCATATGATCATAATGAAGAAAAGAACACCAGGCACAACAAATCTTCATGTAGCATCATGTAAATCTCCCACGGTTTTTTTAATAGAATCAACCATATTCTTCAACATCTTCACAAAATCCATCAATAGAACAAAGAAACCAAAGAAGTACACCATCTTGGAATGGAAATACATCACATATTATTCATCTTCAATATCTTCATAGTCTTCTCTCTCAATCTCTCATATACAATCACTCTATTTTAGTAGAATTGGCTATCTCTGATTCTCTCTCTATCTCACTCCATCAATAATACATCATATCCTCACTACAATCTCTCAAAATCACTCTCAATAATCACTCTTAGGTCGTGGATACCCCTCCCAAGAGGTATGTCTGATATGAAGGGTCACCAGAGCCACTACAGTGTCTCTTCACAGCTCACTACTGTCACTTCACTCTAGTCTTCTCTTGAGTCTTCAACAGCTACTTCTTCCACTTCTTTCAGCTCTTTTGCACTTGTATTCACCTCTTTCCAAGGCTAGAAAACTTTCCCAAAATCACACATACATTCCACAGAACACTTACAGAATAGTCTACAGAACAGTACCAGAACAGTTATAGTACAGAACAGAACAGAGACAGAACAGAAGCAGAAGCTCTACAGAAGACCTACAGAAGGTTACAGAAGGTCATCCAAACCACATAACTCACTCTCAAACCATTTCAAACTCTCACAAAACATTCACTAAGCTTTCACAATATCTCATTCTTCATCAATCAATACCTCATCCCTCCTTACAGAAAACAATCAGAACAAAATAGAACAAAACAGAAGGTATACAGAACCATTCAGAACCTATCAGAACATCACAGAACCACCAACAAACATCATGATCTTCCAAAACACAATCAATATCATCCAAAACACTCTCAAACCATTTCCTAATCAACCAATCATCCCATAAAATCAATCATTCAGCTTTCAAAAACAACAAAAATCAGCCAAAAAACAAGTCATTTCAACACTCAACAAGAGCCCCCCCTAGCACCCAAGCATCCTTTTGCTCCAACTAGTGCTCAACGGAGAGACCTCACATGGCAGGTTCGGTCCATGATCCCAGTGTGGCTAAACAACCCCCTTGGTTAGGGTCAGACAGACAGTATAGGGTAACTGAAGCTGCCTCTCCCTTCAGGCATTCAACTTGAAGCATTAAATATCTTTCCATCCTTTAGTTCCTTGCGCAAACACTGCAAACCACGCTCCTAAACTATTACAAGCACAATCAATTTTAGTGGTCGTTTATTTGGCCAACTGCTAAGGAGTGAATCCTTCTCTTCGAATGCATCCAACATTCGATTCGGGATCAATTGTGACTTGGCAAGATCCCCAAGGGCTTGTTTGTTAACCCTTTTATCCTTGGGTTAGGGCCATACCCTCTTAACCCAACTTAACCAATATCTTAAGTTTTATTAACAGTAAATCCTGGCGACCATGTCGCTCTAAATTATTGATTGGTCCTTTGCTTCCAAGCACATACCTAATTTCCTTTGCCTTGGTAAATTTTTCCCCGAGAAAGGTGATGTAGAAGGATGACTACTCATCCTCTTGCAAGTTAAACTTGCGCAAGAACCTGCCAACCTCATTCCAAGGAATGGCAAAACTCTCTTGTGATCAAACCACAAGACCATGCGACGTTGCAGCTTATTGCACAAGTGTCGCATATATTCCATGGGATCATTTTACCCATTGAACATTGTTTTTTGGTCAAGGAATTATGATTAGACAAGAAGTAGGGTTTAGGGTGTCCTCTTACCCAACCCACTCCTAATTGCACTAGGCCGACAACGTTTGGTAATACGGATTCCAACTCAATCCAACTTTAGCATTTGAATGAGTGATCATTAGGGTAGAAACCCTAGATTGTTTCTTGCATGAGCGTCCAATTGTTCCCTACATTCTGTGAATGTGGGTAGGACCTTTGGTTATGAGGGTTTCAATTTGGCAACAAGCGCAAAACTAGGCCGAGTCCTTAACATGCTAAACCCTAGTTAGCACTTGGGTTATTTATCGTACTGGTTAAACCATCATATGCGAATCCCTTGCGGTTTAGGTGATTTACATGATTTGATCTACGTTTCTTGTGACAAGGACGAACCATTCCTAGAGATGTTAACTTGATCTAAAGGAGAAAACTAGTTGTAACATGTCACAATTCACGTAATCACACGATTCATTGCTTCTACATATCCCTAAATTTGCAATAACACTAACTTCTCTTGTTAGAAACAATCACATGATAAATTGGAGAATAACTTCTATTGAACCTACTAGGTCTTACATTCAAGGATTATGCCCGCAATTCATTTTCTAAACCTTTAAGATTTCATGCTTTTAATGAACCATGCAGCCTTTCCCTAAAGACACTCTTTTTGAATGAAGTTCTGCATACAATGAATGTGCTCCATGCAATCCTTTCCTAACTACAACATACTGAAATTCATGGCAAAAAAAACTAGAGTTAAGCTATTTCAATTTGCAATTACATGTCACACGCAAGTTCATAGAATCATTTCCAGGTGTTGCTATTTCCTACGGGTGATAACGACTTTCCCTAATGAGTCATTACAATGAAGATTTGCCTAAAAATGTGACATGCGCTTAATCTTTCCATGTCTAGTCAAAGGTGCACTTAATAATTTCCACCTTACAATGATAGGCAATAGGTTTCTAGGCTTGTCACTTTAAAATGGATGACAAGGAAACATACTATTAAGGACGTTAAATGGATAGAAAATTTCTTTATATGGAAAATACCAATGACCAATTTCATGTCATGAACTAATTCTAATAATTGTTCAAATAGTCGATTTAATTCGAGTTGCATTTAACTTGACTAGGTGAATTTGAGCATGCGTAGGTGTTTCCTAATCCATGAAGTTATCGTGATTAATGCAACACTTTCGCGTGGAATCAAAATCAGTAAAAACTTGGACTTGTGGGCCCGAGGAAATATCCACGTGAATATTAGGAGAAGAACCTCCTGCAGGCGTGACTTGTGACTTCTTGGGGGCCATCGTAGGTGTAATTATGGACTTCCGGGTTTCCTTTGCCCTTACGCGATCGTTGAATTTGCTTGCCTTGGTACGCAGCCTCAAGATCTTGCCCTTCTCCCTCGTATGCAGGAGATACCTTCACGAAACTTCGACCGTTTAAAAGGTGGGGCTTGTGAGACTTGGGCTTATGAGATCTGGGTGTATGGGATTTGCAGCTTTGCTTGGGGAAATGGGGCTTTTACAAGGAAGCTTACGGAAATGGGGCTTCACGAGAGGGCTTGCAGAAATGGTGTTTTCATGAGTAGGCTTGTGGGATTTGAAGCTTGTTTGTGGAAAGGGCTCTTACAAATGGGTCTTGTGGGAAGGGAGGCTTTATGAGCTTCTTCTTCTTCTCTTAAAAATCTCGGGGGCTAGAAATGGACTTATGGGGTATTAGTGGAAAGGGGGTTTAAGAAAGCCCCTTAGAAGCTTCTTAAAAGAAGCTCTAGGAAGCTTCTGGCTATGGACAGAAGCCACATGGAAGAGGGAGGGGTAGTAATGGGGTAGAAGGCGACGTCACGGACTCGGCGGTCAAAAATGAGGGCGCTGGGTGGCTGGCCTAGGCTGCGGACTTGGCAATGACAGTAGCGCCGTCAATAGCAACTTCCTTCTCTCTCTCCATGCAGCACGGTGTCCTCTTAGTCCACCTCCCTTTCCACCCACGGAAAGGGGTTTTTATAGGCCAAGGGGGGAGAGGGGAGCTCCACCACGTGGCCACTGCATGGCATCCCCCCTCCTCATGCAACCCACAACTCCACTAAGCCCATCCCCCCACACTCCCTCTCCTCCAGCCGTGCATCGACTGGGGGAAAAGCATTAAAAAAATTTGCAATTAATTGAATATTATTCACTTAACCCCCTCCCAAGAGGGTGTTTCCCCGCGGTTATGCGGATTTGAACCCCTGGGCTTGGTTTGCCAATGTGGAGCTCTCAACTTCTCACGTGCGGTTTACAGATTAAACTGTCGGTAATTCCAATATGGAAAATAACCTTTGCACGAGTTTCACGCGGTGTGCAAGAAGCCAAGTTGGGTAATATTTTTTGAACGAAAATATTACATTTTCTCCCCCTTCGAGGAATTGAGATGTCCTCATCTCGAGAAGAACTAGGGGTATTGTTGGTTGAGAGTGCTTTCTTCCATCCAAGTGGCATCCTCCTCGGGATAATCTTTCCACTGGAGGAGGAATTCTCTCAAGGTTCTAGATCTCTATTGTCTCTCCCTAACTTCTAAGATCCTGTCAGGCCGTAGTAGCTGAAGGACTCCTTGGCTAGGCCTTACAACTTGTTGGTCATCAAGTACATGGCTAGGAGTAGGTACTTACTTCTTTAGTAGACTGATATGGAATACATTATGAACCCTTAGGTTCTCAGGGAGTTGTAGTCTATAAGCATTGGCTCCTAGGCACTTGAGGATCTTGTATGGTCCACAATAACTTGGACTTAGCTTCTTGCAATCTCCTAAGGATAGGGAACTCTTCTTTGGGTGTACGCGAATAACGACCATGTCTCCTTCCTCGAAGGTTCTATGTTGATGTTTCAAATCCGTGTATGCCTTTTGTCTATCCTTGGTGGCTTGTATGTCTTTTCTTATTGACTTCATTTGGTCATCCATCTCTTCCAGCATCTGCCTTAAAGCTTCAACCCTCAAGGTTGGATTCGAGAAGTTTAAAGGACTTCGACAGTCATGCCCATACAATGCTTGGAAAGGAGTCATCTGAATGCTTTGTTGGTAGGAAGCATTGTAGGAAAATTCAACCAATGGAAAGTATTGAATCTACCTTTTTGGTTCACGACAACAATGTGCCCTTAACATATCCTCAAGGACATGGTTGACTCACTCCGTTTGACCATCGGTTTGGGGATGGTAAGCTATACTAAAACGGAGTTGAGTTCCAATGGCTTCAAAGATAGCTCTCTAGAAGTGTGATGTGAAGAGAGAATCACGATCACTAATGATTCTTCTAGGCAACCCATGTAGCTTGAATATCTCCTTGATAAATAACCTTGCAATGTCTGAGGCTTTATAGCTTGTCTTAATAGGAATAAGGTGTGCAACCTTAGTAAGCATATCAACCACAACCATGATGGAGTTGTATCCTCCTTGAACTTGGGGTAGACCAACAACAAAGTCCATAGTGATGAATTCCCATTTCATTTGGGGAATGTCAAGTGGTTACAACTTTCCTGGCATTTTGACATGTTCGGCTTTGATAGTTGACAAGACAAACACTCGGTGACATATTTGAGAATGTCACCCTTAAGCCTTTCCCAATAGTAGCTCTTTCTAATTGCATTGAGGGTCTTGGCATAGTTAGGATGTCCTGAGAAATGGGAATCATGAGCTTCCCACAGTATCTTCTGCTTGAGTGACTGGCTTGATGGTATGCATAATCTCGTTCTATAGTAGACAAGTCCACTATTGATAGAGAATTCATTATACCTAACCTGTAGCTTTTGATCCTGATCCTTGATAGGGATCCCCCTTAGCATCTTTTGATAGGCTCGATCATGGCATGCTTCTTCTCTAGCTACCTTAAGTATTGGGTTGTTTGGCATGGATACCTTTGTGGCTAGAGATCTACCTATTTATGGATTTTGCAAAATTAGAGAATTAAGGAATGCCTTGCAACTGAGTGCATTGATAACTACATTATCCTTTCCAGACCTGTATTTGATTTCAAATTCATACTCCTCTAGCACTTCAATCCACTGACGTTGCCTCATGTTGAGCTCGTTCTGGGTAAAGATCCACTTGAGACTTTTATGATTTGTCACTAGGATAAACTTGTTACCCAACAGGTAGTGTCTCCAAAGATTTAGAACATGGACGATGGCTAACAGTTCTAGATCATGGGTAGCAGAATTCCTCTCATGGCACTTGAGTTTCCTTGAAGAGTATGCTACAGGATAACCTTCTTGCATAAGCACACATCCTAAGGCAAGTGTGCTAGCATGAGTTACTAATTCAAACTCCTTACTGAGGTCTGAAAGTTTCAGAATAGGTGCTGATACCAATCTTTACTTTAATCTCTCAAAGCTGGATTGTTCGATAGTTGACCATGCAATGGATGTTTTCTTCTTTAGTAGATCCGTCAGAGGTGCCGTAATCAAAGCATAGTTTTTTATGAAGACCCTACACCATCCTGTCAATCCAAGAAAACTGCGTATTTCTTTGACAGTTGTTGGTATTGGCCATTCTAGAACATCTTTGACTTTGGTTGGATCTACTAAGATTCCTTTCACTGATACGATGAATCCCAGATATTCAATTTGACATTTGAAGAATGCACACTTCTTCATCTTAGCTTGTGTGCCCTCATTGTCTCAAGGACAATGAGAAGCTGGGGTTCATGATCTTCTTCCTATTTGGAATAGACTAAGGTATCTTCGAAGAAGACGAGTATGAAGTCATCAAGATATGGCCTAAAGATATCCTGTATTAACCTATTGAAGGTGGCAGGTGCATTCTAAGCCTGAATGACATGACTAGGAACTCAAAATGTCCATATCTTGTGTTGAAGGCCGTCTTTGGGATATCTTCTTCCTTGATCCTTATCTAATAGTATCCAAACCTGAGATCAATCTTGGAGAACATCTTCCCACCTTGGAGACAGTCAAGAAGCTCATCTATTCTAGGAAAAGGGTACTTGTTCTTAATTGTTGATTGATTCAATCCTCTCTAATCGGTATGCACTCGAAGCGTTCCGTCTTTTCTTTTCTAGAACGGCACTCGCGCTCCCCATGGTGAACTTCTAGGATGGATGTAGCCCTGATCTAACAGATGTTTGAGTTGCTCCTTCACCTCAATTGATTCTGGGATGGACATTCTATAAGGCCTCTTTGCAATTGGCGCAGCTCTCGGCACTAGCTTGATCTCATGATCCACTTCCCTTTGAGGTGGAAGTTCTGTCAGCTCTTCAGGAAATACGTCCACGTACTCCTTTAGCCATGAAGGTTATTCACTAGACTCTTACTTCTGATATAGCTTATTAAGCTTAATAAAGTAGACAGGTAGTCCCTTTCCAAGTCCCTTTATAATCTGAGATGCTTTAGCCAATTGAATTTTCGGCTTTCCAGCCTCTCCTTAAGTTGTGACCAATTCCCCTTCAAAGTTTTGAAAGGAAACTTGGCCCTTTCCACAATGAATGTGGGAGTCATTAGGTTTAAGCCAATCCATTCGAAGCAAACACTCATGGATACCTAGATTCATGACCCTGAATTTGACCGAAGTTGACTTTCCTTCTAGAAAGAATTCCACCTTAGCAATTTGCCTGGTACAAGTGACCTCACGACCATTTGCTAATTCCACAAGCAAGGTAGATGCTTCTATTGTGGATATTCCTAATCTTCTTGGACAAGCTGGTGAGATAAAGGAATGCGTACTACCACAATCAAACAAGGTTTTCAAACCTTTACCTTGATAGTCTGATGGTGTCTGAATCGCCGAAAACTGGCGATTCGGGCCTTTCTTGTGAAGAGCAGCATGGAGTATTGCCCTCTAAAACTCTGCTTCCATGGTCGGGTCTTCTTCTTCGCACAATTCCCTATTGGCAACACAGGCAGTTCTTCCTTTGCCTCGGGTGGCGGCTCCTTGGCCATGGGTGGTTCCTTGGAAAAGAGCTTGACGTTGTCATTCGCCAAGTTTTGGACATTGCCTTTTCAAATGACCGGGCTCGTTGCAGTGGTAACAACGAAGATTATGGCCATTACTTTGGGTAGGGACAAAGTTATTCACATTATTCGTCCTTGCTTTCTTCCTTTGTCCCTGGTTTTGACCTTGAACTCTCTTGAGTTGGGGCCTATATGCTCCTCTATTCTGATCATTATAAGACCAAGTCTTGTTACTTGTTGGTCTAGCCTACACCTCCTGAATTATTGGTGCAGCTCGAATGAGTGCATCCTATAGATCTGTTGGGTGCATAGATTCGAGGCAGGTGTTCACAGGTGGGTTTAAACTGGCACAAAACTTTGACACTTGTTGTGTCATATCCATCTGTGGCGCATACTTCAAAAGTGAGAGAAATTTTGAGTATTATGCGTCAAGAGTCAGAGCCAACTGTTTTAGCTCATAGAACTCATTCATTTTCTACGTTCGATATGCAGGTGGTAAGTATCTTCATTGCATAGCTTTCTTCAGCTTTTCCCAGGTAATGGATCCTTCCGAGATCCCTTGGCCTCTGCACCATTGCTTCCACCAAAGCCTAGCTTCGCTGTCAGTGAGCTACAGCTTGGCGAGCATTTCCAGGTTAGTGGGTGCAGTACTGGCTACTTCAAAGTAATCTTCCATGGACTCTATCCAAATCTCATCATCCGCTTGGACAGTCCTTCCTTTCCCGTCAAATTCTGGCGGCTTCATCTGCTTGAGAAGAAACTTCTTTTCCTGAATCAAAATCGTACTTGATGTAGGGGATGGATTGGGATTATGTACATGGGGTTGTGCCTAGGTAAAGAATTCTTAACGTTAACAACTCGCTAACCGTTATGATTATATTTGATATTCAAATCAGCTTTCAGCCCCCAAGAACCTAGCCACTTAACTTTTTATCAATACTCATCGACAAGATAATCATTGATAAAAAGAAGTCTTATTTCATTCATATGGGCATAGCCCTTCTAGAGTACAAAACTTCTTGGGATGGTAGAGCAAATGCTACATTAGTTCATGAAGAATAACGTTGTGTTACATTTAGCCACGGAAAGTGGATGATAGCATGGTTTTGGGTCATGGATCTTCAGGAATCGATAAGTCATCGGAAGATTAGGGTATCCTTTCTTTTGGTACCCATTCTTCTCCTAGCATCCTAGCACCTTGATCCTAACGGCGGGGATTATACAGGTCACTTCCTTGAATACATATGAGTTCAGCTCAACCCTCCGACCTTCGATATGTAAAGTTGTGTTTACGTGAGCCTGAACAAAAATGAACAGCTTCACCATCTTCAGGTCCTCCAACCACTTGATTCTCTTTAGGTTGGTTCGAAGATATGCAAATCGGTGGGTAGCTATGTAGTAGATTCCTGAGTTACCCGTTCATCTCGGTTCCACATACAAAGGAGATGGATTATAAATACGGTCTAGGATATTCATCATATCGATCCTTTGTCGATAATTTGAGGAATGCATCGCAGCCATAAACATGACTTGGAACACTAAGAATCTGTTCCATGCTTCATAATTCTGCAAGACAGCATCGAAAGTAAGGAAATGTTCTTAACAACAACCTTTTCTTTACTTCTCTTATTAAGATTTCTTATAAAGACAGATCCTTCGTTAGTTCGCTTTGATACCAACTGTAACGTGTCCACCTCTTCCTTTTCAGGATACGTCTTAGCAGTCCATCGGAAAGAGAATCTAGAAAGCTCTGCCTGGCACTCCCATGGAATGTTACGGGGTTTGCAATCTAGGACTTCCCGCTTAGGACCGACCTGAATTAGGGTTTCCCCTAATGATCACTTTCCTAAATAGTAGCTAGTGTTGACCCCCAAGCGAACTACTTTACACAGAAACGTGAGGGCCGAAGCGAATCCCGGCTGTACTTGGTTCAAGGAGAATGGCAAACACGAGGGATGCAAAGATTGACCTCTCTGTCCATAAGATACAGTCCCATTTGGTTCGCCTAAAAAAGTATAAATCAGGATTTTAGTAACCTAAAATCTAGGTCAGCGCCCTTGCTGTTCATTTCCTTTGAGAAGAGCTCTTTGCTGTCCATTTCGATTGAGAAAAGCTCCCGGCCAATCGGGACCACCCATCCATAGGACGGACCCATGGCCACATCCACCACACTTTCCTCAAGGTTGTTTTAGTTGTCTTATTACCTAGCACATTTAGTTGGACATGCATCAAGTAGATCCCTTAATTAGCCCATTAAACACTGGTTCCTTCACGTAATCTTAGCACTTGATATAAAAAAACAGTGTTAAACAAGTTCCTTTACAACAGGTTATCTTACTTATCTTTGGAATACGTCCATAAAATCCAGCCCATAGTCTAATCCATAATCCGCCCGAAGGCTATCTAGCAACCCACAGGGATTACTAATCCAAGACTATGCCCATAGACTAGTATGAGGGCCTTGAGATCCAATCACGATCACGTTGGCCTCTTGTGCAGGGCCCGAAAGGCAAGGGATTTACGGCCAGAGCCCCCTAGCATCCAAGTGTCCTCCTGCTCCAAGTAACGCTCAACAGAGAGCCCTCACGCAGTGGGCTCGGTCCACGTTCCCGACGTGGCTAAACAACTCCCTTGGTTAGGGTCAGGCTGTAATATTTCCGCGTATCCGTACCGTAAATATTAACCTTCCGCATACCGTGTAAACCCTGTGTAAAAGGTATCTCTTGCATTGAAATTATTGACCGCATAAGGTGTGAGCCGTGCGCGTGAAATAGGGTCCTCCGTTTTGGTAAATCAAGACCGGGAGGGCAAAACCGCAAGAACCGCAAAAACACCCTCTTGGGAAGGGCAATTTAATTAAATTAATGCAAAATTTTTTATATATTTATCCCTTCCCCCAACCGATGCATGGCTGGAGGAAAGGGAGTGTGGAGGGGAGGATGGCAAAGTGGGGGTTGCATGGGGAAGCTCTCCACGTGGGTGGAGACCCCCTTCCCCACCCCCAAGGCCTATAAAAACACCCCCCATCAAGGGGGTGTGTTTAGGAGGAGAGAGGGAAGGAAGAGGTTGTGAGAAGGAGACTGTGAGGGAGGTGAAGTCGTCGCCGTGAAGAGGCCGCCAGTCCGCCGCGCTGTCGCCCAGCCAACGCCATCGCCGCCGCCAGCTGCTGTCCAACCGCCACGCCTCGAGCGCCACCACCATCCTGACCACGGCCAGTTCAGGCCGCCCGCCGGGCTGACCACGATCCATACGAGCTTCTGTGAAGCTCAGAAGCTTCTTTGGAAGCTTCTTTTAGAAGCTTCCAAAGGGGGCCTCCATAACCCCCTTTCCCACCACCGTCCCGAAATACCTTTCCCACCACAATTTCGAATAGGCCATTAATACCCCTTTTCCGGGATTTGGAGAGGGGCCATAAGGACCCCACTAGACCGTCAGAAAAAGGCTTCCCGCGATAAGTCTTTTAAGCCCTTCACCGCAAGCGACATTTCGTAAAAGAATCTTCCACTTACGAGGAAAGGCAAAGGCCGGAAGGTTGCGTGTCAAAGCAAAACAATCCGTAGGTGACGAAAGCGAGTTCAGAAACCTAACCTACGTGTGCAATGGCTCCAAAAAGATCCCAAGAGGCGACCGCGGGAGGCTCATCTCCAAATGTACAAGTGGACATCTCCCCGACTCCACAAGTCCAGGTTCTTCCGTGTTAATTCCGCATAAGGAAATGATTAGGCGCACTTAGCCCATAAAAGGAAATAGCATTTTTCGCTTAAATTTCAAAGCATATGAAAATTGGAAGGGAATACATCTCTTGAGCGTTAGGTAAGATTGAAATTGTCATGAATTTGAACGATTAGAAGGTTAGATGCATGTAGTTTTGGTACCGTTTCAAGGTAGTGAGTCTAAACCTAGGCAAAGAAAGGGAATTTATAAGTGCATTATCTTCGTCCTAGACATGCTAGAAATAAGCGTATACTGCACATTAGGTAACATACTTCTCATAATGATTTCATAGGAAAAAGGTTAGCATCATAAGGTATCATTCGGAAAGAATTAATAGAGTACTAAAGTGTACGTATGGACTTGCAAGTAGCTTGTAAGATGGAATAAATTAACACTAGTTTTGCAAGAGTTAATCGACTACTTCGTAGCTAGGAGAATGTTATAAATTGCGTAGTCGTCATGTGAAAAATGTCATTCATTAAGAGCCGCAATTAGGAGTCAAAGCATAAGATGCCAAAGTGTAGACAACAAGGTTGTAAGTACGACTATTGATGTAAGACCTAGTAGGTCCTAGGCAAAGTTAGTAGCCAGATTATCGTGCACCAAGGAAAGATAAAGTTATCATGAACCATGCGATACGTAGAGGCAATCAATCGCATGTCTACGCGAATTGGAGGAGTTATAACTATTGATCCCGTTAGATTTAGTTATTACCCTTAAAAGGATCATCCTTGTCGCAAGACAAACCTAGTTGAATTGACTAAGTAATCCAAACCACAAGGATTCGTATAGACATGACTGAGTCAATATGATAGGAATCCTAAGTGTTAACTAGGGTTTAGTGCAATAATGATTCGACCTAGCTTTAGACAAGAACCGTGAATCTAAAGATCTTACACACATTCACAAATGTCGAAGCAATTGGTTGTTCATGCATGAAATGATCTAAGGTTTTATCCTAAGGATCATGATGAAACTCCGATGAAGTTGCATATTTCTAGAACCACGGGCCAACCTAATTAGGAATGATTTGGAGGATACCCAATAAAACCCTGTTACCCGATGGAGGTAAACTCCGAGATCGAGAAACGTTAAGCAATGGATAGAAGGATTCCGTGGAATAGATGCAATACTTGTGGACAAAGCCGCAACATTGTATAGTCTTGAGATTTGTCCACAAGAGAGAGTTTTGTCATCTCTTGAAAATGAGGTTGGCAAGTTTTTGAAGGATTTAACTTACAAGAGGATGTCTAACCATCCTGTTACTCACTTTTGGAATAATTTGCCAAGGAAAAGGAAAGTTAAGTATTTGCCTTGAAGCAAATGACCAGACTATAAACCAAAGCGACATGGTCGCTGGATCCTGCCACAACCATCCTAAAGTATTGGTAGGGTATGACCCTAACCCAAGAATGATAGGAATCTTGCCAAGTTGCAATTGATTCCGGAACGAATGCGGATTGCATTCGGAGGAAAGGAGTCATTCCTTAACAGTTTGCCAGCTAAAAGACCACTGAAATTGATTGTGCTTGTAACAGTTTAGAAAGGACTGTTTGCATTGTTTGCTCAATGAACTAAAGGATGAAAATATATCTAAAGCTTCAGGTTGGTGCCTGAGAGGCAGCTTCAGTTACCCCCGACTGCCTGCCTGACCCTAACCAAGGGGGTTGTGAACCGCGCCAGGAACGTGGACCGAACCCGCCGTGAGAGGTCTCTCCGTTGAGTTCTGCTTGGAGCAGGAGGACGCTTGGGTGCCAGAGGGGGCTCTGGCCGTAAATCCCTCGCCTTCCGGGCCCTGCACAAGAGACTAACGTGACTCGGGATTGGATCTCGAGGCCCGCATACTAGTCTACGGGCGGAAACTTGGGATAGTAATCACAGGAAGGATTACTGGATAGCCTTCGGGCGGATTATGAAAGCGCCTACGGGCGGGAACTCCTTGTATTTCAAAGATAAAAGGATAAAATGATAACAAAGAAGTTGTTTGACATTGTTTTCTTTATGTCCTGTGATAAGATTACGTGAAGGAACCAGTGCATAACAGGGTTAATCAAAGAAGCTGTTTGTATGTGTCAAACTAATGTGGTAGGTAATTACATAACTAAAACAAACCGAGGAAAGTGCGGAGGATGGACCATGGGTCCGTCCTACGGATGGGTGGTCCCGGTTAGCCGGGAACTTTTCTCAAAACCTTTGACGAACAGAAGGACGATCGTCATCACCGAAACAAGCAAAGAGAACAATGACTTGGAAGTACCGATTACCCGATTCAGGCTGTTTTAGGGGAACGGAATGGGACTATGCCTTTTGGCAGAGAGGTCGAGCCTTGCATCCCTCTCGTTTCCCATTCTCCTTGAACCAAGTGCAGCATGAATCCGCTTCAGACCGCGCGTTCTGTGTAAAGTAGTTCGATCAGGTCGCTGTTAGTAAATGACCAACAATTCCAGCCGATCCTAAGTGGGAAACGGCCAGGACGCTTCCGTTACGTGGCAGACGTGGAAAGTCCTAGATGACAAAACCCGCAACATTCCATGGGAGTGCCGGGTGGAGTTTTCTAGACAACCTTTCCGATGGACTGCTAAGACGTGTCCTAGAGGGTTCCAGTGGACACATTACAGTTGGTATCAGAGCCGACTTATAATGGAATTGTTTCCATAAGATTTCATTAGAAGTGAAGTAAAGAAATTGTTCCTGTCCAAACATTTTCTCATCTTCGATACTGTCTTGCAGAATTACGAGGCGTGGAACAAGTTTTTGGTGTTCCGGATCATGTTCATGACTGCGATGCATTCTCCGCATTATAGGCAGAGCATTGAAATGATGAACATCTTGGAGCAAACTTATAACCCATCACCGCTATATATAGAGCGAAGATGGACTGGGTCTTTAGGAATCTACTACATAGCTGCCCACCGGTTCGCTTATCTACAGACCAACTTGAAGAGGATCAAGTGGTTGGAAGATTTGAAAGTTGTGAAGCTGTTCATTTTTGTGGAAGCTCACGTGAATTCGACTTTGCATATTCGAGGTCGTAGAGTTGAATTAAACTCATATGTTTATGAGGAAGTAACCCGTGTAATTCCAGCTGATAGAGTCAAGGTATTGGTCCGCCATGGGAAGTATGGTTTCCAGCGGAAAGGATATCCTGAACTTCCGATGAGTTATCGATTCCTAAAGATACATGACCCAAAACCCTACTACTACACAGTTCCTGTAGACAAATTCAATACTATATTGTTTTCCCCAAACTAAATATAATGATTGGATTATCATCGCTCGAGTTGTTGTATGAGGCTACGCCATATAAATATAAATAAGGACTTCTTTTATCACTATCCGATTGTGCATCAAAGTTGTTGCAAAAAGTCTAGTTGCTTCATGAGTTACGAATTAGCTGAACTAAAGATAAGCTAATGGCAATTATCATATAATAACGTTAAGAAAACTTTTTACGCCAGGCACAACCCCAGGTACAGGTTCCAAATTCGCCCCCTACATCAAGTACTACTGTGATCCAGGAGAAGAAGTTCCTCCTCAAACAGATTAAGCCACCCGAGTTTGACGGGAGAGGCAGATTCGTCCAGTCAGACGCTGAGATTTGGATTGAATCTATGGAGGACTACTTCGAAGCCGTTGGCACTGCACCTACCAATCAGGCCATGCTAGCCAAATTAAAACTCACCGGTGAAGCTAGACTATGGTGGAAGCAATGGTGCAGGGATCAAGGGATTTCAGAGGGGTGTGTTACCTGGGAGAAGTTAAAGCAAGCCGTGCAAGGGAGATATTTGCCACCCGCATATCGTACACAAAAAATGAATGAGTTCTATGAGCTAAAACAGTTAGGACTCACGCTTGACGCATACTACTCTAAGTTTGTCTCACTCTTGAAGTATGCGCCACGAATGGACACGACACAGCAGGTGTCCAAATTTTGCGCAGGCTTAAATCCACTTGTAAATACCCGTCTCGAATCTATGAGACCATCAGATCTTCAGGATGCACTCATTCGAGCGGCACCCATAATTCAGGAAGTGCAAGCTAAACCAAGGAGTATTAAGAATTGGTCTTATAGCGACCCAAGCGGAGGAGCATTCAGACCCCAGGTTAAGAGAGTTCAAGGCCAAAATCAGGGACGAAGAAAGAAGGCAAGGACAAATAACGTCAACAACTTTGTTCCTACTCACGGTAATGGCCGAAACATCCGATGTTTCCACTGCAATGAACTCGGTCACTTCAGAAAGCAATGCCCCAACCTCAGCGAGGGACACCGTCAAGGTATTGGCCACGGTCAGGGAGAGACAGTTGAGATCTAGAACCTTGAGAGAATGCCTCGTCCAGTGGCAAGATTATCCCAAAGAGGATGCTACCTGGATGGATGAAAGCTCTCTCAATCTTCAATATCCCCAGTTTATCTCGAGATGAGGACATCTCGATTCTTCTAAGGGGGAGAGAATGTAATATTTCCGCGTATCCGTACCGTAAATATTAACCTTCCGCATACCATGTAAACCCTGTGTAAAAGGTATCTCTTGCATTAAAATTATTGACCGCATAAGGTGTGAGCCGCGCGCGTGAAATAGGGTCCTCCATTTTGGTAAATCAAGACCGGGAGGGCAAAACCGCAAGAACCGCAAAAACACCCTCTTGGGAAGGGCAATTTAATTAAATTAATGCAAATTTTTTTATATATTTATCCCTTCCCCCAGCCGATGCATGGCTGGAGGAAAGGGAGTGTGGAGGGGAGGATGGCAAAGTGGGGGTTGCATGGGGAAGCTCTCCACGTGGGTGGAGACCCCCTTCCCCACCCCCAAGGCCTATAAAAACACCCCCCATCAAGGGGGTGTGTTTAGGAGGAGAGAGGGAAGGAAGAGGTTGTGAGAAGGAGACTGTGAGGGAGGTGAAGTCGTCGCCGTGAAGAGGCCGCCAGTCCGCTGCGCTGTCGCCCAGCCAACGCCATCGCCGCCGCCAGCTGCTGTCCAACCGCCACGCCTCGAGTGCCACCACCATCCTGACCACGGCCAGTTCAGGCCGCCCGCCGGGCTGACCACGATCCACACGAGCTTCTGTGAAGCTCAGAAGCTTCTTTGGAAGCTTCTTTTAGAAGCTTCCAAAAGGGGCCTCCATAACCCCCTTTCCCACCACCGTCCCGAAATAGCTTTCCCACCACAATTTCGAATAGGCCATTAATACCCCTTTTCCGGGATTTGAAGAGGGGCCATAAGGACCCCACTAGACCGTCAAAAAAAGGCTTCCCGCGATAAGTCTTTTAAGCCCTTCACCGCAAGCGACATTCCATAAAAGAATCTTCCACTTACGAGGAAAGGCAAAGGCCGGAAGGTTGCGTGTCAAAGCAAAACAATCCGTAGGTGACGAAAGCGAGTTCAGAAACCTAACCTACGTGTGCAATGGCTCCAAAAAGATCCCAAGAGGCGATCGCGGGAGGCTCATCTCCGAATGTACAAGTGGACATCTCCCCGACTCCACAAGTCCAGGTTCTTCCGTGTTAATTCCGCATAAGGAAATGATTAGGCGCACTTAGCCCATAAAAGGAAATAGCATTTTTCGCTTAAATTTCAAAGCATGTGAAAATTGGAAGGGAATACATCTCTTGAGCGTTAGGTAAGATTGAAATTGTCATGAATTTGAACGATTAGAAGGTTAGATGCATGTAGTTTTGGTACCGTTTCAAGGTAGTGAGTCTAAACCTAGGCAAAGAAAGGGAATTTATAAGTGCATTATCTTCGTCCTAGACATGCTAGAAATAAGCGTATACTGCACATTAGGTAACATACTTCTCATAATGATTTCATAGGAAAAAGGTTAGCATCATAAGGTATCATTCGGAAAGAATTAATAGAGTACTAAAGTGTACGTATGGACTTGCAAGTAGCTTGTAAGATGGAATAAATTAACACTAGTTTTGCAAGAGTTAATCGATTACTTCGTAGCTAGGAGAATGTTATAAATTGCGTAGTCGTCATGTGAAAAATGTCATTCATTAAGAGCCGCAATTAGGAGTCAAAGCATAAGATGCCAAAGTGTAGACAACAAGGTTGTAAGTACGACTATTGATGTAAGACCTAGTAGGTCCTAGGCAAAGTTAGTAGCCAGATTATCGTGCACCAAGGAAAGATAAAGTTATCATGAACCATGCGATACGTAGAGGCAATCAATCGCATGTCTACGCGAATTGGAGGAGTTATAACTATTGATCCCGTTAGATTTAGTTATTACCCTTAAAAGGATCATCCTTGTCGCAAGACAAACCTAGTTGAATTGACTAAGTAATCCAAACCACAAGGATTCGTATAGACATGACTGAGTCAATATGATAGGAATCCTAAGTGTTAACTAGGGTTTAGTGCAATAATGATTCGACCTAGCTTTAGACAAGAACCGTGAATCTAAAGATCTTACACACATTCACAAATGTCGAAGCAATTGGTTGTTCATGCATGAAATGATCTAAGGTTTTATCCTAAGGATCATGATGAAACTCCGATGAAGTTGCATATTTCTAGAACCACGGGCCAACCTAATTAGGAATGATTTGGAGGATACCCAATAAAACCCTGTTACCCGATGGAGGTAAACTCCGAGATCGAGAAACGTTAAGCAATGGATAGAAGGATTCCGTGGAATAGATGCAATACTTGTGCACAAAGCCGCAACATTGTATAGTCTTGAGATTTGTCCACAAGAGAGAGTTTTGTCATCTCTTGAAAATGAGGTTGGCAAGTTTTTGAAGGATTTAACTTACAAGAGGATGTCTAACCATCCTGTTACTCACTTTTGGAATAATTTGCCAAGGAAAAGGAAAGTTAAGTATTTGCCTTGAAGCAAATGACCAGACTATAAACCAAAGCGACATGGTCGCTGGATCCTGCCACAACCATCCTAAAGTATTGGTAGGGTATGACCCTAACCCAAGAATGATAGGAATCTTGCCAAGTTGCAATTGATTCCGGAACGAATGCGGATTGCATTCGGAGGAAAGGAGTCATTCCTTAACAGTTTGCCAGCTAAAAGACCACTGAAATTGATTGTGCTTGTAACAGTTTAGAAAGGACTGTTTGCATTGTTTGCTCAATGAACTAAAGGATGAAAATATATCTAAAGCTTCAGGTTGGTGCCTGAGAGGCAGCTTCAGTTACCCCCGACTGCCTGCCTGACCCTAACCAAGGGGGTTGTGAACCGCGCCGGGAACGTGGACCGAACCTGCCGTGAGAGGTCTCTCCGTTGAGTTCTGCTTGGAGCAGGAGGACGCTTGGGTGCCAGAGGGGGCTCTGGCCGTAAATCCCTCGCCTTCCGGGCCCTGCACAAGAGACTAACGTGACTCGGGATTGGATCTCGAGGCCCGCATACTAGTCTACGGGCGGAAACTTGGGATAGTAATCACAGGAAGGATTACTGGATAGCCTTCGGGCGGATTATGAAAGCGCCTACGGGCGGGAACTCCTTGTATTTCAAAGATAAAAGGATAAAATGATAACAAAGAAGTTGTTTGACATTGTTTTCTTTATGTCCTGTGATAAGATTACGTGAAGGAACCAGTGCATAACAGGGTTAATCAAAGAAGCTGTTTGTATGTGTCAAACTAATGTGGTAGGTAATTACATAACTAAAACAAACCGAGGAAAGTGCGGAGGATGGACCATGGGTCCGTCCTACGGATGGGTGGTCCCGGTTAGCGGGAACTTTTCTCAAAACCTTTGACGAACAAAAGGACGATCGTCATCACCGAAACAAGCAAAGAGAACAATGACTTGGAAGTACCGATTACCCAATTCAGGCTGTTTTAGGGGAACGGAATGGGACTATGCCTTTTGGCAGAGAGGTCGAGCCTTGCATCCCTCTCGTTTCCCATTCTCCTTGAACCAAGTGCAGCATGAATCCGCTTCAGACCGGGCGTTCTGCGTAAAGTAGTTCGATCAGGTCTGACGCTAGTCGCTGTTAGTAAATGACCAACAATTCCAGCCGATCCTAAGTGGGAAACGGCCAGGACGCTTCCGTTACGTGGCAGACGCGGAAAGTCCTAGATGACAAAACCCGCAACATTCCATGGGAGTGCCGGGTGGAGTTTTCTAGACAACCTTTCCGATGGACTGCTAAGACGTGTCCTAGAGGGTTCCAGTGGACACGTTACACAGGCAGACAGTCGAGGGTAATTGAAGCTACCTCTCCCTTCAGGCCTTCAACGTGAATCATTAAATATCTTTCCATCCTTTAGTTCCTTGAGAAAACAATGCAAACCATATTCCTAAATTGTTACAAGCACAATCAATTTCAGTGGTCGTTTATTTGGCCAACTGCTAAGGAGTGAATCCTTCTCTCCGAATGCATCCATCATTCAATCCGAGATCAATTGTGACTTGGCAAGATCCCCAAGGGCTTGTTTTTTAACCCTTTTATCCTTGGGTTAGGGCCATACCCTTTAACCCAACTTAACTAATACCTTAGATTTTATTAACAGTAAATCCTGGCGACCATGTTGCTACAAATTATTGATTGGTCCTTTGCTTCCAAGCACATACCTAATTTTCTTTACCTTGGCAATTTTATCACCAAGAAAGGTGATGTAGCAGGATGACTACTCATCCTCTTGCAAGTTAAACTTGCGCAAAAACCTGCCAACCTCATTCCAAGGAATGGCAAAACTCTCCTGTGATCAAACCATAAGACCATGCGATGTTGCAACTTGTTGCACAAGTGTCTCATCTATTCCATGGGATCATTTCACCCATTGAACACTGTTTTTTGGTCAAGGAATTATGATTAGACAAGAAGCAAGGTTTAGGGTGTCCTCTTACCCAACCCACTCTTAATTGCACTAGGGCGACAATGTTCAGTCCTAGGGATTCCAACTCAATCCGAGTTTTAGCATTTGAACGAGTAATCCTTAGGGTAGAAAACCTTGATCGTTTCTTGCATGAGTGTCCAGTTGTCCCTACATTATGTGAATGTGGGTAGGACCTTTGGTTATGAGGGTTTCAATTTGGCAACAAGCATGAAAATAGGCCGAGTCCTTAACGTGCTAAACCCTAATTAGCACTTGGGTTATTTATCGTATCGGTTGAGTAATCCTATGCCAATCCCTTGGAGTTTAGGCGATTTAGATGATTTGATCTACTTGTCTTGCGACAAGGATGAACCATTCCTAGAGATGTTAACTTAATCTAAAGGAGAAAACTAGTTGCAACATGTCACAATTCACATAATCATGCGATTCATTGCTTCTACGTATCGCTAAATTTGCAATAACCCTAACTTTTCTTGTTAGAAACAATCGCATGATAAATTGCAGAATAACTTCCATTAAACCTACTAGGTCTTACATTCAAGGATCATGCCCGCAATTCTTTTTCTAAGCTTTTAAGATTTCATGCTTTTAATGAACCGTGTAGTCTTTCCCTAAATACACTCTTGATGAATGAAATTTTTTGTACGACGAATGTGTTCCATGCAATCCTTTCCTAACTACAACGTAGTGAAATTAATGCCAAAAAAACTAGAGTTAACCTATTTAAATTTGCAATCACATGCCACACTTAAGTTCATGGAATCATTACCATGCTTTGCTATTTCCTATGGGTGATAATGACTTTCCCTAATGAATCATTACAATGAATATTTGCCTAAAAATGTGACATGCGCTTAATCTTTCCATGTCTAGTCAAAGGTGCACTTAATAATTTCGACCTTATAATGATAGGCAATAGGTTTCTAGGCTTGTCACTTTAAAATTCATGACAGGACAACATACTATTAAGGACATTAAATGGATAGACAATTTCTATATATGGGAAATACCAATGACCAATTTCATGTCATGAACTAATTCTAATAATTGTTCAAATAGTCGATTTAATTCTTGTTGCATTTATATTGACTAGGTGAATTTGAGCATGCATAGGTGTTTCCTAATCCATGAAGTTATCGTGATTAACGCAACACTTTTGTGTGGAATCAAAATGAGTAAAAACTTGGACTTGTGGGCTTGGGGAAATATCCACGTGAATATTAGGAGAAGAACCTCCCGCCTGTGCGACTTGCGACTTCTTGGGGGTCATTGTGGGCATAATTATGGACTTCCGGGTTGCCTTTGCCCTTACGCGATCGGTGAATTTGCTCGCCTTGGCATGCGGCCTCAAGATCTTGCCCTTCTCCCTCGTACGTAGGAGATACCTTCACGGAACTTCGGATTTTTAAAAGGCCCGGCTTGTGAGACTTCGGCTTATGGGATTTGGGTGTATGGGATTTGGATCTTTGCTTACGGAAATGGGGCTTTTACAAGGAATCTTGCGGAAAGGGGGCTTCACGAGAGGGCTTGCGGAAATGGTGTTTCCATGAGTATGCTTGTGGGATTTGAAGCTTGTTTGGAGAAAGGGCTCTTGCAGGAAGGGAGGCTTTATGAGCTTCTTCTTCTTCTCTTGAAAATTTTGAGGGCTAGGAATGGACTTATGGGGTATTAGTGGGAAGGGGGTTTAACAAAGCCCCTTAGAAGCTTCTTAAAAGAAGCTTTTGGCTACGGACAACAACCACGTGGAAGAGGGAGGGGTATAATGGGGTAGAAGGCGACATCGAGTGAGGGGAAAATTTCCTTGTTAGGGAATCGGCGGCCAAAAATGGCAGCACTAGCAGCTGGCGTGGGTGGTGGACTTGGCAACGACAGTAGCGGCATCAACAATGACTTCCTCCTCTCTCTCCATGAAGCAGGGCGTCCTCTCAGTCCTCCTCCCTTTCCACCCACTAAGGGGGGTTTTTATAGGCCAAGGGGGGAGAGGGGAGCTCCACCATAGGCCACTACATTGCATCCCCCCCTCCTCATGCAGCCCACAACTCCACTAAGCCCATCCCCCCACACTCCCTCTCCTCCAGCCGTGCATCAGCTGGGGGAAAAACATTGAAAAAATTTGCAATTAATTGAACATTATCCACTTAATCCCCTCCCAAGATGGTGTTTCCCCACAGTTATGTGGATTTGAACCCCGGGCTTGGCTTGCCAATGGGGAGGTCTCGATTTGTCGCGTGCGGGTTACAAATTAAACTGCTAGTAATTCCAATACGAAAAATAACCTTTGCACGAGTTTCATGCGGTGTGCGCGAAGCCAAGTTGGGTAATATTTCTCGAACAGAAATATTACAACTCTCTAGAATTATAATTGTTGTGCAACCACCACAACTCTTATGCGGAGGTGATGGTGTGTGAGACAAATCTAAATCTGCATAAATAGAGATAAAAGAGATTAAACTTGGTGCTGATCTTTTTTATTCATTAACTCACAAATAGAGCATAGATGCTAGTGTGAGGAATATAAAATCAAAATAGTATATTAACACTCATTTTTTAAACACAATCAGGAGGCATGCACATGATCCTGGCAAATAAGAGGCGTGTTGGATTTCTCCAGGAGTCGTGGAGGTACTTCTGTTGGGAGTACCATTTACGAGTGACATTTCCACAACAAGCAGAGAGTACGTTTTTTAATGACTTTATTGAAGTATTTTGAGTTCAAAATTCCTATAGAGTTAAAATTGTATAATATAATTTATACTTTGATTTCAATGAATTAATATAGGAGGAAATAGTGAGGCCAGAGTCTCACGTGGACATACATCTCACCTAGGTTGCATAGGGAGAGATGGTTTTATTGCTACTTTTGTAAGTATATGCCATAGGTTTTTATTCTTTATGTAATTAAAAGCATAGAAGAAAGAAAAATAACCAAAATAATCTAACTTTGGATCTATTTTTGAACAGACCAAAGATTAGGATCATCCCATGATAGTAGCAAAGATTTAGACAAGAAGCAGGGTGTAGGGTGTCCTCTTACCCAATCCACTCCTAATTGCACCAGGCCGATAGCGTAAGGTGCTAGGGATTCCAACTCAATCTGAGTTTTAGCATTTGAATGAGTAATCCTTAGGGTAGAAACCCTATATTGTTTCTTGCATGAGCGTCCAATTGTCCCTACATTCTGTGAATGTGGGTAGGACCTTTGGTTATGGGGGTTTCAATTTGGCAACAAGCACGAAACTAGGCCAAGTCCTTAACATGCTAAACCCTAGTTAGCACTTGGGTTATTTATCGTATCGGTTGAACCATCCTATGCAAATCCCTTGCAGTTTAGGTAATTTAGATGATTTGATCTACTTGTCTTACGACAAGGACGAACCATTCCTAGAGATGTTAACTTGATCTAAAGGAGAAAACTAGTTGCAACATGTCACAATTCACGTAATCATGCGATTCATTGCTTCTACGTATCGCTAAATTCACAATAACCCTAACTTTCCTTGTTAGAAACAATCGCATGATAAATTGCAGAATAACTAGTTAGTCGTGCTCCGTCTCAATATGGACTTCTTGTAGAGCCTAAGAGTTATCTCTGTATCATTTAAATACCATCTCTAGAGGTTTTAATGGTGTTGTGACTTAGAATGTGCTTGAGGCCATTGCTTTATCACACACATACCACCACAAAAGTTAATGAAGGTAACATTCTAATTTAGTTGGAGTAGCCCAAACTTATCATTTGTGTTCCTTATATGGGGTATGACGTGATGGTTTCAAGAATGAGATCGTGATTATTGCAAGTGACCAACTACCAAATCATCATCCACTCATGTTTAAGTATTAAATATTATTTTCTCATGCCTTATACTCTATGGAGTAATGTTTGAACAACCAATTGTGCACTTTGGGATGAGCATGTTAAGAATACTTTCCTATTGATCATGATCCATTACCTCATGCAAGGGCCCAACAAGTTAGTCATGTTCAATCTCTTAGGGTGTACTTCGCATGGTACCTACCACATCTCTAATTACATTTACTTGTTTCTTCCTCTCCACTAGGGTACCATTTAATCATCATCTATATAGGTTGTAGAGATATTGTTACTTAGCACGTGCTTGAGGTTGTCACTTTACAATACATATACCACCACAAGTATTAAGAAAGGACACAATATCGATATATGTGAATACTTTAAGTAATCCAATTAGCAAACCATCTGCCAATGAGGTGTCAATATTATGTATTGTTTCTTTGATGATCATACTCTATGAAGTGATGTTTTAACAACCAAATGTGCACTTTAGAACGAGCATCTTAAAACATACTACCATAAGAGTTAACCAAGGGTACAACCTAATCTATTAGAAACACATCTTTTGTATGGAATGTGTGCATGAATAATGTGATGGGTGTCAGTAATAAAATTGTCAAGATTACAAGGAATGCTAGCACCAAACCATCTTCATAGAGGTCTCAATACAACATATTGGATGTTGATGCATCATACTATGTGGAGTGATGTTTTGACAACTACTTGTGTACTTCAAGATGAGCATCTCAAGAACATGGTTACCAATATAACCAACTCCCAAATAACACAAGAGAAAATTAGTGTGTGCATTTTTTATGCAAGATGGGAAACAAAATATAGTATGCAGTAGGAGTGATATGGAGAAAAAGGTGGGATTACACAAGGGATACAACTTATATTTGTAAACATAAAAAATTGGCACCTAAATTTTATTGGTAACTAGTGTGTTTATATTGTGAACTAAGACGTTGATGTCCTATTATGTTGTTGTCAATACCTAGCATCTTCCTTACTTGTCTTTTTCGATTTTCAAGGCTATTATGGAAGATATACACTATCTACTTGATATATGAGATGATTTAGATAACCCAATGTGCTAATGAGTTGAGGGGTTTTATGATGAAAATCTTCTTACAAGGAGGGGTTATGTGGCTTCAAGGAGTAACTTAATAAATGATCTATAGGTTTGTGTGTGGATGGATATATCACATTTATGCTAGACTAGACACCCTATTAGTGCATGAAGGTAATAACATGAAGCATTTGATCCTAGGCATTATCTCTACTCAAGCTAATCACACATCACCTCCACTCAAGCTAAACACACATTGGCTCAATGTAATCACGCATCACCTCCAATCATGCTAAACATTGCATGGTACCTTGATTGAAGGCTATCACACATTATCTTGATAAGATATATATTTGATTGAATACTTCACTCACATTGATTGCATCACTTTGGTTGAAGGTGACAACAATTTTTCTTATATCTAAGACCCTGATTGAATCATCTCCATTGATGGGGATCATCACCATGACTTACTCACATCACATAGTTGTTTTAATCGCATCCACTTCAGATAGCCATGCATCACTTTTACTCTAAGGTTTCATCACATCAGCTATACCATAGTGCCATCTCAAATGTGCTCTTGTAGATATAGTAAAGGTGATCAATTTTACCATACAAAAGGAAGACATCCTTGACTATCCATCACTAATGCACAACCTCTAGTCATGGTGAATATAACATTCATTGGTTTCATTGCTTCTATCTAAGTCAATGGGATAGTCAATATCTCAACTTAGACGAGCTTGATAGACAACACCTTGACAATTGGACCTCTTCCATGCAAGGTGATGACCCTTCACCTCAACTTCATCACCTTAAACCTGCCTCTATTTAAAAGGTTGTAAGAAATATCAAGGAGGCGTTTGAAAGGAGTTTGGAAGGTGAACCATCACCATCATTGACACAAACTTGGGTCAAATCATCTCCTCTATAACTCAACATCACCTCTATTGCATAAGCTCTAAAATGCCCAATCACATAGTTAAGATTAAGCTTCACCTCTACTGCCCAAAGAGATGCCCATCTTATATGCCGACCTAGAAGATAATCAAAGGTATTTAAAAGATGGTTATCAACATGATTAAAATATCACATTGAATGCATTTTGTTGATCACCTTAACTCAAAACCACTAAAATCAAAATCAAGGCTCAAAAGGTAATGTTATTTTAGCATATTTCTACAACTAAAAAACCATGCCCGGAGAAAAAACATCCTTGTTCATGTGTCTACATAAAACCATAAAAAAACAAATCTATCCCATCCTAAAGCTACAAGAATTAATCCCACTACATCAAGATATCTAGATATTAACTTGACTACATGTAGAAAATATGAAGAGCAAGTTATTGTGAACTAGGAGTTGTGAGTCACCCAAACCATAGCACCCCATACATATATACTCACCAAATTATACTTGCTCAATATGAATCCTTAGATTCTTCAATTATTTATTGAGTAACCTAAGTTGGAAAGAGCTATCAATTGAGACAAATTTGGCTTTCTTGCATGTGTGAACATTTGTATATTATACATCTTCTATTTACATATAGGTTGTCACCACCTCAAATTATCCAAAATTACACAAATTTGTGCTAAGCTCACCTCCATTGATCAAAATCACAATGAACGAGTGACCTATTGCATTTTTAGTGTGGTATACACCTTTATTTCATCATCAAGCTAAATGTAACAACCTATTGTGCACAAATCTTCATCTCAACAAGCTGCATCTATGGTCATTGAATTATGTTTGTCTTGCTTTGGTTGAAAGACTAAATTATTGGAAATATATCATCTAATCATTACAATAGATTCCACAGCTTGATGATTCAATGATCTAAGATTTGCCAATAGCCAAGATATTTAACCATACTGTATAATCTTCAATTTCATAGCTTGTAGATCCAAATAGCTTTGAATGATCCATGAATCACCTTGCTTGGTACAATATTGCCTCATCTAGAAAATGAGAGAGTATTTGCATATTAAAAGCTCTAGAGACCCTATTCTAATTGAATATAAGAACTACCATTGGTTGTTATATATACAAGTGCATGCAAATTTACATTATTTGTATTGTATAGGCTATTATCAGTGGCATATACACAAGTACACGATAGTGATGGTTGGGAAGAAGTTATCATGAGAAATTACATATGATATTGTTTACCCTGGTGTGCAAGCAAAGAGAGTGCAAAGAAAGCAAAGAAAATGAAGAAGATGCAAAGGATAAAGTGAAAAAGAGTGACCAAATGGAAAAAATGGGAAGAAAAGAGCCAAAAGCGCAATAAGTAAACTTAAAATTCCAAGGCAAGTGAAAAAGGAAAAATACACATTTTAACCATAAAAGCACTCCCTAAATCCTTGTTTATGAGTGCCAAGCTCCCTCGTGTGCAACTTGTAAATGTAGACGTGCATGGGTAAAGGAAAAATGTAAGTAGGAAGGGACTAGGGAAAGAGGACCTAGGTTAAAATGATTGCTCGTGTAAAAAAGGGATGGGCACCCAAAGAGGAGTAGGCATGTATAAAAAGGCAAGAAGTAAATGAAAAAGCTCATTGTTGTGTGTGGCCAAAACTAGCTCTCTTCTTCTCCCTCTTCTTCTTTCTCTTGCTTGCACTTGAGAGAGTGTGTGTGAGGGAGTGAGAGAGTGAGTGCGTGAGGGTGAGGGACTATGGAGGAGAAGCTCTTCATCTTCTCCTCTCTTCTTTTTCTCTTCTTTTCTCTTCTCTTATCTCACGTGTGGCAATGGAGCTTGGAGCTTGGAGCTCGAGGATCGAGCTTGCTTGAGCTTACACCTTGGATCATGGAGCTATCAGAAAGCTTGAAAGAGGAGGCAATATGATTGGGCATGAAGGTAAGCTCACTATAATCATAGATTTGAGAGTGCACATGGCTATGTGAAAGATAAACATTGCACTTGGCCCAAGTCACTTGAAACAATAAGCACTGCATAGGTCTTGGAAATTGAGCGAGAAGCACCCACATTTTGGTTATGTTGTTGGGACCAATGAATTCAACCTTTGAGTACTTGCATGGTTTGAATCGAGCATTGGTGTGGGATCTTAGATGTTAGGGAGAGATAATTGAGATCTAGAACCTTGAGAGAATTCCTCGTCCAGTGGAAAGATTATCCCAAGGAGGATGCCACACTGGATTGATGAAAGCACTCTCAATCAACAATACCCCCAGTTCTTCTCAAGATGAGGATATCTCGATTCCTCTAAGGGGGAGAGAATGTAATATTCTCGCTCAAAAATATTACAAAACTTGACTCCCTGCACGCCGCGTAAAGCCTGTCCAAGTTTATCTTCTGCATTGTAGTTGTCGGCAGTTTAATCCGTAACCGGCACGCCCAAAAATGGGACCTCCGCATTGGGAAATCAATCCCGGGGTTCAAATCCACATAACCACGGGGAAACACCCTCTTGGGAAGGGGAAAAATGGATAATATTAATGCCATTATTATTATTATTATCCCTTTTCCCCAACCGATGCATGGCTGGAGGAGAGGGAGTGTGGGGAGGGATGGGCTAGGTGGGAGATGTGGGCTGCATGAGGGGGGGGAAGCCATGCTCAGGCCACGTGGGGAAGCTTCTCTCCCCACCTCTTAAGCCCTATATAAACCCCCCTTAGCCTTAGGGGGGAGAGGTAGAGGGAGCAGAGGGATGACGTCGTGCTGAGGGAGAGGAGTAAGAGAGCAAGCCGTCAACGCCATCCCACGCCAACATGCTGCCTCACCATTAAACAAAGGAGGAGGAGGAGGAGCGCCACTACTGCCATTGCCTATGTTAATCCACCGCCATCTCTGGGATGAAGCCGCCATCACAGTGTGCTGTCGGCCCCGCAGGCTCCAAGTTGCCATAGCGAAGTCAACCCTCCGCCCCATTCAACGTCATCCTTTCACTTTTTTTTCCCCCAATCATTTACCTTTAACCCACGTGGTTCTTGGGGGAAGCAGAAGCTTCCTACAACTTCTTGGAAACTTCCATAAGGGGGCTTCCTTAAGGCTTGCTCTTGAATGGCCACCCCGGGTGTTTAAAAACCCCCATTTCCAAGAACCTTTTTCATAAGAGCCCCATTTCCTCAAACCTCCTCGTAAAGCCTCCATTTTCGCAACTCCATTTGTAAAAGCCCCATTTCCTCCCAAGCAAAGCTCCAATCCCATAAGCTCAAATCCCATAAGCCAAATCCCCACAAGTCCTGGCCTTTTAAAGATCCGAAAGTCCGTGAAGGAATCTTCGACGTACGAGGGAGAAGGCACATCTTGAGGCTGTTCGGAGAACGTGTAGAAGCGAGGGAATCCGCAGAGTTCAAGTCCTCAACTATGGCTCCCAAGAAGTCGCAAGGCACGCTTGGGGGAGGTTCTTCTCCTAACATTCACGTGGACATCTTCCCAAGCCCACAAGTCTAGGTTTTTTTTCGAGTTTATTCTCACATAAAGAAATGATCTAGGCATGCTTAATTTCATAAGGAAGAATGCATTTTTCGTTAATGCATGTGGCAGTGATAAATGTACACTTGGTAAATTATCTCTTTAAACATTAGACAAGGTTGGTGCATGTCATGAAATTGGAATGTTGCATTTCTAGAATTGTCCGACTAAGGAGATTAGCTGTATGTTGCTAATTTTGGGTGCATTTCCAAAGTAATTAGTCTAAACGCCTATTACTTAGGGCAAAGGAATGAAATTGTTAGCTGTGAAGGAAAGGAGTATCTCAAATTTTGTCAATAATTCCCCTCGTTATGATTTGCACAAGAAAATTGTTAACTTCGATTTCACAGCATGATAATGATCTGTGGTCTTGTAAGTTTCATGGAAAAAAGATGCTTGGAAATGGATTAAATCAATACTAGTCTTAATGTCGCATGAACTTCATTTTCGAGGTTGTTGTATCTAGGGGTCGCATATTACATATTCGCAAACTTCATTTCATCAAGTTGCATTTGGAAAAGGTTGCATGGTTTATTAAAGCATGAAGTTCTAAAGCTTAGAAAAAGAGTTGTAGGCATGATTCTTGCATGTAAGTGGTAGTAGGGTCTATGAAAGTTGTTCTGCAAATTATCATGCGTTTTGATTTTAACAAGAAAGGTTAGGATTATTGCAAATCTAGTGGTACAATGAATCACGTGTTTACGTGTATTGTTACATGTTGCAACTAGTTTTCTCCTTTAGATCAAGTTTAAAATCTCTGGCAATGGTTCGTCCTTGTCGCAAGACAAGTAGACTGAATTATCTAAATCACCTAACCCGCTTGAGATTTGTATAGACATGGCTCAATCGATATGATAAATACCCTAAGTGCTAACTAGGGTTTAGCACGTTAAGGATTTGGCCTAGTTTTGCACTTGTTGCCAAGTCGAAACCCTCATACCCAAAGGTCCTACCCACATTCACGGAATGTAGGGTCAATTGGATACTCATGCAAGTAATGATCTAGGGTTTCTACCCAAAGGATCATTGGTTCAAATGTTAAAACTCAGTTTGAGTTTGAATTCCTAGGACCGAACGTTGTCAGCCTAGTGTAATTAGGTTTGGGTTGGGTAAGAAGACACCCTAAACCCTGCTTCTTGTCTAAACATAATTCCTTGACCAAAAAAACATCGTTCAATGGGTGAAATGATCCCATGGAATAGGTGCGACATTTGTGCAACAAGTTGCAACGTCACATAGTCTTGTGGTTTGATCACAAGAGAGTTTTGTCATTCCTTGGAAAGAGGTTGGCAAGTTCTTGCGCAAGTTTAACTTGCAAGAGGATGAGTAATCATCTTGTTACATCACCTTTCTTGGGGAAAGTTGCCAAGTTAAGGAAAGTTAGGTATTTGATTGGAAGCAAAGGTTCAATCAAGTTAGAGTGACCTGGTTGCCACGATTTACTGTCTTAGTTTAAGAAGCACTAAGGTGTTGGTTAATTTGGGTTAATAGGATATGGCTCTAACCCAAGGACAAAAGGGTGAACAAACAAACCCTTGGGGATCTTGCCAAGTTGCAATTGATCCCAGATCGAATGTTGGATGCGTTTGGATAGAAGGTTTCACTCCTTGGTAGTTGGCAAAAAATAAATGACCATTGGTTTGATTGTGCTTGTAACAATTTAGGAGCACTATTTGCATTGTTTGCTCAATGAACTAAATGATGAAAAGTAATTAATGCTTTAGGTTGAAGGCCTGAAGGGAGAGGCAGCATCAATTTCCCCTGACTGTCTGCCTAACCCTAACCAAGGGGATTGTTAGATATGCCGGGAACGTGGACCGAACCCGCCGTGTGAGGTCTCTCCATTGAGCGCTACTTCGAGCAAGAGGACGCTTGGGTGCCAAGGGGGGCTCTGGCTGTAAATCCCTTGCCTTCCTGGCCCCGCACAACAGGCCAACATGATTGGATCTCGAGGCCCGCATACTAGTCTACAAGCGGAATCTTGGATTAGTAATCCCTGTGGATTATGGATAGCCTTCGGGCGGATCATGGATTAGCCTACTACGGGCTTGACTTTATGGATGTATTCCAAAGATAAATAAGATAAGCTATTGAAAATGAAATTTTTTGAGATTTTTTTTCTATGTCAAGTGCTAAGATTACGTGAAAGAACTAGTATTTAACTCGCTAATTAAGGAAGCTCTTTAATGCATGTCCAACTAAATGTGGTAGGCAATTAGACAAATAAAGCAACCTTGAGGAAAGTGCGATGGATGTGGGCATGGGTCCGTTCTACGGATGGGTGGTCCTGATTGGCTGGGAACTTTTCTCAATCGAAATGGAAAGCAAGGAGCTCTTCTCGAAGGAAATGAACAGCAAGGGTGCTGACCTAGGATTTAGGTTACTGGAATCCCGATCTATGATGTTTTAGGGGAATGGAATGGGACTATGCCTTATGGGCAGAGAGGTTGAGCCTTGCATCCCTTTCGTTTCCCATTCTCCTTGAAACAAGTGCATCATAAATCCGCTTCCTCCCTGACGTTTTTGCGTAAAGTAATTCGCCTGGGGTTCGACGATAGCTGCGGTTTAGGAAAGTGAATATTAGGGAAAACCCTGATTTAGATCGGTCCTAAGTGGGAATAGCCAGAATACTTCCACTACGTGGGAGATGCAGGAAGTCCTAGATGGAAACCCCCGTAACATTCCATGGGAGTGCCGGGCGGAGCTTTCTAGACTCTCTTTCTGATGGACTGCTAAGACGTGTCCTGTGCAAGGAAATTAGGTGGACACGTTACGGTTGATATCAGAGTGAACCAACGAAGGATTTGTCTTTATAAGAAAACTTAATAAGAATAAGTAAAGAAAACATTGTTGTTGAGAACATTTTCTTACTTTCGATGCTATCTTGTAGACTTATGAAGCATGAAACAGATTCTTAGTGTTCCAATTCATGTTTATGACCACGATGCATGCCTCAGATTATCGACGAAGGTTCGATATGATGAACATCCTAGACCACATTTTTTTTATCCATCACCTCTGTACGTGGAACGGAGATGGACAGGTGACTCAAGAATTTATTACATAGCTGCCCACCGGTTTGTGTACCTTCGAACCAACCTAAAGAGAATCAAGGGGTTGGAGGACCCGAAGATCGTAAAGCTGTTCATTTTTGTTGAGGCTCACGTAAACATAGCTTTACATGTCGAAGGATGGAGGGTCGAGCTAAACTCATATGTATACAAGAAGGTGACCTGCATAATCCCCGCCGATAGGATCAAGGTGTTGTGACGCTATAGGAAGAATGGGTACCAAAGGAAAGGATACCCTAATCTTTCGATGACTTATCAATTCTTGAAGATTCATGATCCAAATCCATAATATTATCGAGTTCCCGTAGCTAAATGTAACATAACATTATTCTCCCTTAACTAATGTACCAGTTTACTCAACCATCCCAAGAAATATTGTACTTCGAAAGGGCTATGCCCGTATGAATGAAATAAGACTTCTTTTTATCAATGATTGTCTTGTCTATGAGTATTGATAAAATGTTAAGTAGCTAGGTTTCTTAGCTGAAAGATGAATTGGGTATGAAATATAATGGTAACGATTAGCAAGTTGTTAACGTTAAGAATCATCTACCCAAGCACAATCCCGAGCACAAATTCCCAGTCCAACTCCTACATCAAGTACGGACGTGATTCTGGAGAAGAAGTTTCTTATCAAGCAGATCAAGCCGTCAGAATTTGACAGAAAAGGAAGGACTGTCCAAGCTGATGTTGAGATTTGAATAGAGTCCATGGAAGATTACTTTGAAGCTGCAGGTACCACCAACCAGGCAATGCTCACCAAGCTGAAGCTCACCGGCGAAGCCAGAATTTGGTGGAAGCAATGGTGCAGAGATGAAGATATCTCGAAAGGATCCGTTACCTAAGAAAACCTGAAAAACGCTGTGCAAGGAAGATACTTACCACCTACGTACCACACGCAGAAAATGAATGAGTTCTACGAGCTATAATAGTTGGGTCTGGCTCTTGATGCATACTACTCAAAGTTTGTCTCTCTTCTTAAGTATGTGCCACAAATGGATATGACACAACAAGTGTCGAATTTTTGTGCCGGTTTAAACCCACCTGTGAATATCCTCCTCGAATCTATGCACCCAACATATCTATAGGATGCACTCATTCTAGATGCACCCATTATTCAGGAGGTACAAACCAGGCCAAGAAGTAACAAGACTTGGTCTTATAATGATCCAAACACAGGAGAATATAGGCCCCAAGAAAAGATAGTTCAAGGTCAAAACCGGGGATAAAGAAAGAAAGCAAGGACCAATAATGTCCATAAGTTTGTCCTTACCCAAGGTAATGGCCGCAACCTCTGTTGTTTCCACTGCAATGAGCTTGGTCATTTCAAAAGGAAATGTCTTAAACTTGGCAGAGGACAACGTCAAGGACCTTTCCTAGGAACCGCCCAGGCGAAGGAGCCGCCACCCGAGGCAGAGAAAGAACCGCATGTGTTGCCAACAGGGAAATGTGTGAAGAAGAAGACCGAATTGCCAATTTTTGGTGATTCAAACACCATCGGACTATCAAGGTAAAGGTTTCAAAACCTTGATTGATTATGGCAGTACGCATTCCTTTATCTCACCAAATTGTGCAAGAAGATTAGGAATAGCCATAGTAGAAGCACCTATCTTGCTTGTGAAATTAGCAAATGGTCGTGAGGTCACTTATACCAGGCAAACTGCTAAGGTGAAATTCTTTCTGGGAGGAAAGTCCACTTCGATCAGATTCAGGGTCATGAACCTAGGTATCCATGAGTGTTTGCTCGGAATGGATTGATTTAAACCTAATGACGCCCACATTCATTGTGGAAAGGGCCAAGTTTCCTTTCGAAACTCTAAAGGGGAATTGGTCACAACTCAAGGAGAGGCTCAAAAGCCAAAAATTCAATCGGCCAAAGCATATGGGATTATAAAGGGAGTTAGAAATGGACTACCCATCTACTTGATTAAGCTTAATAAGCTAGATCAGAAGCACGAGTACTATAGTGAAGAACCATCATGGCTAAAGAAGTACGCAGACGTATTTCTTGAAGAGCTGACAGAACTTCCTCCTCAAAGGGAAGTTGATCATGAGATCAAGCTAGTATTGGGAGCTATGCTAATTGCAAAGAGGACCTATAGAATGTCCATCCCGGAAGAAATTGAGCTAAAGGAGAAACTCAAGCAACTGTTAGATCAGGGCTACTTTCATCCTAGCACTTCACCATGGGGAGCTCCAATGTTGTTCCAAAAGAAGAAAGATGGAACGCTTCGACTATGTATTGATTATAGAGGGTTGAATCAATCAACTGTTAAGAACAAGTACCCTATTCCCAGACTAGATGAGCTTCTTCACCATCTTCTGTTAGATATGATCAATGCCCCACCCTCATTAGGTGCTACCAATGATCCATGGTGCTCAAAGTTGTAAGGCCCCCATTATGAGGAGAAGCCAAATGTGAGCCCGGACATTGGTTGAGTCTTGACTTGTATATCAGATGAGGTCTATGTGACCGGATGGCAAAAAGGTGACTGTTGTGGGTCTAATCTTTGGGTTAAACAGAGTGGTTAAGCTGGTAGCAACTCGAGGTGCATTGCATCGAGTTGCGGTGTAAGGGAGTTAAAAGGAAATATTCCCTGGCCGACTAGTGGAGGCTCATATGGTAGGTCGGTCAACAGGCCGACCTAACGACCTTCGCGGGCTATAAAAGCTAAACCCCTTCGCAGCCATCTAACACTCATCTTTCACCCAGTCAGAGTTGTTGTTCCAGCTAGCCTTAAGCTCTTCACCTATCTTGTGTCTAGATCGCCATCTAAGCTTCACACAGTGGAAGCGAACGGGTGGACAGAGCCATCTTTGTATCAGTTGTTTGGAGTTAAAAAATTTACTGATTCTCCTCTTATCTGTTGTGTACTCTCTATCTCTTTCTCAGATTCTGTTCGCTGTGCTGTGTAATATTTGACATCTTCAAGGTGCGAAGATCTTCTCCAAAATTGATCTCAGGTATGGATACTATCAGATAAGGATCAAGGAAGAAGATATCCCAAAGATGACATTCAACACAAGATATGGACACTTTGAGTTCCTAGTCATGTCATTTGGGCTGACGAATACCTTAGTCTACTCCAAATAGGAAGAAGATCATGAACCCCAACTTGCATTGTCCTTAAGACACTGAGAGCACACAAGCTTTATGCCAAGATGAAGAAGTGTGCATTCTTGGATTGACAGGATGGTGTAGGGACTTTATCAAAAACTATGCTTTGATTGTAGCACCTCTAACGAACCTACTGAAGAAGCAAACATCGATTCCATGGTCAACTGCTGAACAATCTAGCTTTGATAGATTTAAGCAAAGTTTGGTATCAGCACCTATCCTAAAACTTTTGGACCTGAGTAAGGAGTTCGAAGTAGTAACTGATGCTAGCACGCTTGCCTTAGGATGTGTGGTTATGCAAGAAGGTCATCTTATAGCATAATCTTCAAGAATATTGAAGAGCCATGAGAAAAATTATGCTACCCATGATTTAGAATTGTTAGCTATCATCCATGCTTTAAAGCTTTGGAGACACTACCTGTTGGGTAACAAGTTTACCCTAGTGACGGATCATAAATGTCTCAAGTGGATCTTTACCTAGAACGAGCTCAACATGAGAAAACGTCGGTGGATTGAAGTGTTGGAGGAGTATGATTTTGAGATCAAATACTCATTTGGAAAGGAGAATGTATTTTTCGATGCACTCATTCGCAAGGCATTCCTTAATTCTCTAATCTTGCAAAATCCATCAATAGCTAGATCTCTAGCCACAAAGGTATCCATGCCAAACAACCCAATACTTGAGCTAGCTAGAGAAGAAGCATGCCATGATCCAACCTATCAAAAGATGCTAAGGGAGATCCCTATCAAGGATTAGGACCAAAAGCTACAGGCTAAGTATCATGAATTCTCTATCAGTAGTGGACTTGTCTACTATAGAACGAGATTATGTATACTGGCAAGCTAGTCACTCAAGTAGAAGATACTTTGGGAAGCTCATGATTCCCCTTTCTTAGGACATCCTGGCTATGCTAAGACCCTCAATGCAGTCTGATAAAGCTACTATTGGGAGAGGTGACGTTCTCAAATATGTCACTGAGTGTTTGTCTTGTCAATGTATTAAAGCCAAACATTTCAAAATGCTAGGAAAGTTACAACCACTTGACATTCCCCAAATGAAATGGTAACTCATCAGTATGGACTTTATTATTGGCCTACCCCAAGTTCAGGGAGGATACAACTCCATTATGGTTGTGGTTGATATGCTTACTAAGGTTGCACACCTTATTCCTGCTAAGACAAACTATAAAGCCTTAGACATTGCAAGGTTCTTCATCAACGAGATATTCAAGCTACATGGATTGCCCATAAGAATCATTAGTGATTGTGATTATTTCTTCACATCACACTTCTGCAGAGCTATCTTTGAAGCCATTCAGACTCAACTCTGTTTTGGTACACCTTACCATCCCCAAACCAATGGTCAAACGGAGCGAGTCAACAAAGTCATCAAGGATATGTTAAGGGCACATTGCTGCCATGAACCAAAAATGTGGATTCAATACTTGCCACTGGTTGAGTTTGCCTACAATGCTTCTTACCAACAAAGTGTTCCGATGACCCCTTTCCAAGCATTGTATGGGCATGACTGTCGAAGTCCTTTAAACTTCTGAGATCCAACCTTTAGGGTTGAAGCTTCAAGACAGATGCTGGAAGAGATGGATGACCAAATGAAGTCAATAAGACAGGACATCCAAGCCACCAAGGATAGACACAAGGCATACGTGGATTTGAAACGTCAAGCTAGAACCTTCAAGGAAGGAGATATGGTCTTCATTCGTGCAAGCCCAAAGAAGAGTTCCCTATCCTTAGGAGATTGCAAGAAGCTAAGTCTAAGGTATTGTGGACCATATAAGATCCTCAAGTGCCTAGGACCCAACGCTTATAGATTGCAACTCCCTAAGAATCTAAAGGTTCATAATGTATTCCATATCAGCCTACTGAAGAAGTACGTACCTAATCCTAGCCATGTACTTGATGACTAACAAGTTGTAATGCCTAGCCAAGGAGTCCTTGAGCTATGGCCTAAGAGGATCTTAGATGTTAGAGAGAGACAATTGAGATCCAAAACCTTGAGAGAATGCCTCGTCCAGTGGAAAGATTATCGGGAGGAGGATGCCACTTGGATGGATGAAAGCACTCTGATCAATCAACAATACCCCCAGTTCTTCTCGAGATGAGGACATCTCGATTGCTCCAAGGGAGAGAGAATGTTATAATATTCCCGCTCAAAAATATTACCAAACTTGACTCCCCGCATGCCACGTAAAACCTGTGCAAGGTTATCTTCCCCATTGTAGTTGCCAGTAGTTTAATCCGTAACCGACACATGCAAAAACGGAACCTCCGCATTGGAAAATCAAGGCGAGGGTTCAAATCTACATAACCGTGGGGAAACACCCTCTTGGGAAGGGAAAAAATGGATTATATTAATGCAATTTTTTTTAAATTATCCATTTCCCCCGACCAATGCATGGCTGGAGGAGAGGGAGTGTGGGGAGGGATGGGCGAGGTGGGAGATGTGGGCTATATGAGGGGGGGGAAGCCATGCTCAGGCCACGTGGGGAAGCTTCTCTCGGCACCCCTTAAGCCCTATATTAACCCCCCTTAGCCTTAGGGGGGAGGGGTAGAGAGACCTGAGGGAAGATGCCATGCTAAGGGAGAGGAGTAAGGGAGCAAGCCACCAACGCCAGGCCACACCAGTAGGCTTCCGCGCCATCAAGCAAAGGAAGAATAGGAGGAGCGCCGCTACTACTGTTGCCTACGTTAATCCGCCGCCATCTCTTTGGGTTGAAGCCGCCGTCGCAGTGTGCTGTTGGCCGGGCTCCACGTTGCCATAGAAAAGTCAACCCTCCCCCCCCATTCGACGTCATCCTTTCACTTGTTTTTCTTTCCCCCAATCATTTACCTTTAAGCCACGTGGTTCCTGGGGGAAGCACAAGCTTCCTAGAGCTTCTTGGAAGCTTCCATAAGCGAGCTTCCTTAAGGCTTGTTTCTGCGTGGCCACCTCGGGTGTTTAAAAGCCCCCATTCCCAAGAACCTTTTTCGTAAGAGCCCCATTTCCTCAAATCTCCTCATAAAGCCTCCATTTCCACAACTCCATTCATAAAAGCCCCATTTTCTCCCAACGAAAGCTCCAATCCCATAAGCCCAAATCCCATAAGCTCAAATCCCATAAGCCAAATTCCCACAAGCCTCGGCCTTTTAAAGATCCAAAAGTCAGTGAAGGAATCTTCGACATACGAGGGAGAAGGCACATCTTGAGGCTATTCGGAGAATGCGTAGAAGCGAGGGAATCCGCGGAGTTCAAGTCCTCAACTATGGCTCCCAAGAAGTTGCAAGGTGCGCTTGTGGGAGGTTCTTCTCCTAACATTCATGTGGACATCTCCCCATGCCCACAAGTCCAGGTTTTTTCTTTAGTTTATTCTCACATAAAGAAATGATTTAGGCACGCTTAATTTCATACGGAAGAATGCATCTTTCGTTAATGCATGTGGTAGTGATAAATGTACACTTGATAAATTATCTCTTTAAACATTAGACAAGGTTAGTGCATGTCATGAAATTGAACATTGCATTTCTAGAATTGTCCGTCTTAGGAGATTAGCTGCATGTTGCTAATTTTGGGTGCATTTCCAAAGTAATGAGTCTAAATGTCTATTACTTAGGGCAAAGGAATGAAATTGTTAAGTGCATTGGCCGTGAAGGAAAGGAGTATCTTGCATTTAGTCAATAATTCCCTTCATTATGATTCGCAAGAGGAAATTTTTAACTTCCATTTCATGGCATGAAAATGAACTCTGGTTTTGTAAGTTGCGTGGAAAAAGGATGCTTAGAAATGGATTAAATCAATACTAGTCTTAGTGTCGCATGAACTTCATTTTCGAGGTTGTTGTATCTAGGGGTCGCATGTTACATATTCACAAACTTCATTTCATCAAGTTGCATTTGGAAAAGGTTGCATGGTTTATTAAAGCATGAAGTTCTAAAGCCTAGAAAAAGAGTTGTAGACATGATTCTTGTATGTAAAAAGGGATGACATACCACCATCGGTTATTGTTTACCATTGGATGATACACAACCTGTATTTGAAAAACAAAAGCAAAATTAAACTTAAGTACTTATTATATTGTGTATATGTATCACATGTATACATATAAAAAAATTAGCCTTTGCATATATACCTGCTCGCATTGTTGAGGTAGTACTAATGTGTCATTCTTGTTTTGGTAAAATTTTGTAGAGTCAATGATTACAAAACCACTTGGATGACATCTGATTGTGCAATGCTCACCATTTTTTACCACTTCTTTAAACCACTTCACATCCAGTACATATACAAAGAATCGTCTGAAGTCAAGCTTCAAAATATCTTAGATCAAGCCACAATAACCTTCCATGGTACCATTGGTATCCTCGAAGTGAGCAAGGACACCAAAATCTTTGGTATTTCTCTTTTCATCTATACGTTGAGTTTGAAGATGTTTACCCTCACACCAAAGTGCATTGAATAATGTGCACTAGTAGTAAAAGATAAAAGATCAAACATGTCAATTATTTATATAAAATAATACTTATAGAAACAAATTAATTGATAGTATATCTCACCTTTGATAAGCAACCTCGTGTGTATTCCCACTCTTCTTGAGATATATTAATTTCCTCCTCTTTTTCCATTCTCTCCATTTCCTCATATAACCAATCTATATCAATATGACGTGGGAGCAAATTTAGATGATCTGGAAATGAGACATTACGTCCATATCTAGTGCGAAATTCTTGTCTTTGCATTTTTCTTCTTGCCATTGCTTCATTATATAGTGTCACCCATTTGCTCATTACATCACTATTGAGCACACAAAAACTATTTAACTTACGAAGTTCTTCTTTTGTTAGCACTTTACTCATTCCTTTTCCTTGAGGTACTATAGAGGTCATCCTCAAGTCTTCATCATCTTTCCATAGTGGTGGTTGAGAGGGATCCACTTCAGCAAGATATTCAGAGATATAAATAAGGGATGATTGCACTAACGAACCCTCAGCCATGCTTCCCTCAGGCCGTGCTTTTTGCCTCACAAAATCTTTCAAGGTCTTCATGAAGCGCTCAAGAAAAAACATCCACCTTACATGAACTTCCCCACAAAGTGTGATCTCATCAATCAAATGTACGAGTAAATGTAATTGAGTAGTTAAAATGGATCGAGGAAAATTTTCCTCCACCAAACAAACCACCTCAACAGATAATACTCGAGCATCTTGCAATGTGTTTGGATCAATTTCCTTCAAGCTCACGTATCTGTCAAGATGTATGATGTGCTTGTTTATTTTTGTGTAGAAATTCAAAGATATATAATGAAAAAACACAATCTATACACACCTCACAAGATCTCCCATCTTGTAAATGATATCACGTACATCTTTGGATACACAATGCGATATACTAGTAGGAAGTATGAACTCAATGTAAACAATATTCATAGATCAAATGATTAGTTGAGGAAAAAGTCATCATACCCCAAAGTTTACACATAGTTACTCCACTACTTACTATATTCATGGTTAGAGATACCCTTACTTGAATCATTCTGTGCCAATCGTTGGACTTCAAACCAGATAGTTGCTCCACACCTCTTTTCTTTTTCTTTATGAAGGCCAGTCTATATATTTGTTCCTTCACTATTTTTTCCTCGTTCTTTGACAACATCCAAGGTGCATGGGGTAGCTCAATCTTTCCTCTGGGTCCAATGCGTGACCAGGCTCATCTCATGCGACCAATGTTACGTAAATCCTCCCTTACATTAACTAAATCACGAGCCCTTATCAAGTGATCCCATAATGTAGATACAACATTTTTGAATATGTGCATGGGGTCCAACAGGTGATTGATCTTGAGTTCACTCCAGTACAGAAGACGAAAAAATATAGAGAACCTAACAAACAAATAATATATTATGTAAACAATTCATCATGCTAAATACTTTAAAGTCAATCGAGAGAAATGCACTTATTTATCGACTCATGCCGAGTGGAGGGTGGCTGTCGGCATTAATCCATCTCTCCTTCCAATCTCGAATGGTTAGAGATTGTGGAGTCATTCCATTAGTAGGGAGAACATATTTGGGATGGTCAATAGGAAGAAATCGATGATGATTGTCGTAGATAACCTTCTTTAAACGTGCCGGCCTAGAGGAAACTAGAGAGGGACCGCAAATAGGACATGCATGATATCCTGATGTGGTTAAACCTGAAAAAACAAGTGAATTAATAAAATGCAATTTATTCAAGTCTTGAATTTCAAATATAGAGTTATATACATGTACTTGAACACTCTCCGTATCTTGGAAAGTCGTGCATGGTCCACAACAACATGGTCTTGAATGTGAAATCTCTAGAGGATGCAGATACACTTGTATCTTGCACCTCAATACTTTCCCATAACATTTCTAACTCTTCAATCAAAGGCTCTAAGTAAATGTCCATGTTTTTTACCTTGTGCTTTCCAGGAATCAGAAGGGACAACATTACATGTCCCTTTTTAATTGCCATGGATGGAGGAATATTATAGTTCACCAATACCATTGGCCATACACTGTATGATGTGCTTTTGATGCCAAATGGATTGATTCCATCCATACCTAAACCAAATCTCAAATTTCTTGGCTCTTCTTAAAAAACGGGCCACAAATTATCTATATGTTGCCATGCCGGTGTGTCTTCAAGGATCCTCCATTTTCCATCATTTAAACAATGACTAGCATGCCATGACATGAGTTTTCCAATAGACTTACACTTGAACATAAGTTTTATATGTGGAACAATCGAAAAATGTCGCAAAAACTTACAAGGCACATCCATTGACTTCATCTTCACTTTGTATCTTGATTCGCCACAAACAGGACACTCTCGTGCGAACTCATGAATCCCATGAAATAAGACACAATCATTGACACATGCATGGATCTTAACATAATTGAGGCCTCCCAGAAATATTAAGTAATGTCTTGCTTGCTCTCTCTTAGTTGGCAATTTGTTTCCTTTTGGAAGCATTTGTGATAATAACCTATATATATTTTTAAAAGTGAGTTAAAAAAGCACCAACATATATTTATGTCTGATTTCAAAATAGAACAATTAATATTATGATTCATAAGCCAAACTAAATTAATACCTACTTCAATAACGCATCCAAACTGACATTACTCCATCCATAAATTTTTTGCAAGTTAAGTATCTCGAGGGACGCACGAAGAACAGAGTACGTACAACCTTCATACAACGGAGTAGATGATGCTACATATAGTGGATCATCTGGCTTCGTAGAGTGACCTTCTCCCTGAACTAGTTGCGAAAATAGATGGTGTACCATGTTGTCCAGAATCTCATCCTCTACAACTTGATGGGGCATTTCATGAGGGCTACTATCATGGTCGTCAGTCTCTACTCTTCTTGAAGACCCTGCCTCCTTGCAACAACATTTTGTAGCCTCTCGACACCCGGGAGGGAGCATCTAAGGATGTGGCACCGCATCCTGCTCAACCACAAAAGGGAATTTCATGTACATTGATATATAATTCCCGTAATATAGATTAGCAATCTTGTTGGTAAAAAAAAACAATGAATACCAGTGATTTTTCTCGGTCCCATTCTCCATACAAGCTGAGGTGTGACATTGCAATTTGACGTGCTCGAAAAAAACACCCTCAACAACGATCACACATGCATTTGATTTTTCGTCTAGCCATGCATCTCGATTATGAAGATGCAATGTTTCATCCTCACTTGAGGATGTGCTCATTGACTCATCAGCTTGCACCGCACTAGGTGATGATGACATCGACATGATTAAACCTAATTCATGACAACATCAAAATATTTGTCATTCATATGTTTACATAGGATCTCAATTTTAAATACACAAAAATCATCATAAATACATTAAAACTTATGATAAGAATTCACTATCAAAACTTATCTTAAAAACAAACAATTATGATAAAGCCTAAATGCGTGTCTATATCCGCGTTTACCTACGTGTCTATATTGGCGTCTATTTTCGCGTCTATGTTCGCGTCTATACTCACGTCTACCTGAACAATAGACGCGCATATACACGCAAAAATAGACACACATGTTAAAATTCAAACCATACTTAAATCATTTCTTTTCAAACTGCGCCTTTCCTTTCCTGCGTTTTTTGCGGTCCTTAAGCTTGAGTTTAGCTAACATGCAGTCTCTTCATGCCTCACCTAGTCTCTTCATGTCTCACCTCCTCATGACTCACCTCTTCTTTCATTTGAAACACACAAGAAGGGAAAAAGGAAAGCCAAGGAGAGGAAGAAAGAGAGAACAAGAGAGAGGAGAACAAGAAGAAGAAGCAAGCAAGCAAGCAAGCATCAAGGGAGGGTAACTTACCAAGGAGAGGAAGAAGGAGAAGGAAGAAGCGCCACCACCCGCCACACCAAACACCCAAGGTGAGTCTCTCTCTCTCTCTTTGTTTCTCTCTTCCTCTCTCTGCTCTGTCTGTGTATTTAGGATTTGTGATTTCAATATGTATTACATTTTGTAAATCATCAATGGCGGTCGTTGGGCTAAAATCAGCCGACTGAGCACGTTTGATAGCGCGTCTGCATTTTAGTGTAGACGCAGATATAGAAAAAAGAGGAGTCATGAGCTTCCCAAAGTATTTTCTGCTTGAATGACTGGCCTACCGGCATACATCATCTCGTTCTATAGTAGATAAGTCAATTAGTGATAGAGAACTCTAGATACTTTGCCTGTAGCTTCGGGTCTTAATCCTTAATGGGGATATCCCTTAGCAATTTCTGATAGGTTGGATCATGGCATGCCTCTTCTCTAGCTAGCTCAAGAATTGGGTTGTTTGGCATGGATACCTTTCTGGCTAAAGATCTAGCTGTTGATGGATCTTTTAAAATTAGAGAATTCAGAAATGCCTTGTGACTTAGGGCATTGGCAACTACATTCTCCTTTCGAGGCCGGTATTTTATTTCAAAATCATACTCCTCCAGAACGTCAATCCATCGGTGTTGCCTCATGTTGAGCTCATTTTGGGTAGAAATCCATTTCAGACTTTTACGATCTCTCACTAGGGTAAACTTGTTACCCAGCAAGTAGTGTCTAAAAAGCTTGAGAGAATGGATGACAGCTAACAGTTTCAGATCGTGAGTAGCATAATTCCTTTCATGGCTCTTCAGTTTCCTAGAAGAGTATGCTACACTATGACCTTCTTGCATAAGCACACATCCTAAGGCAAGTGTGCTAGCATCAGTTATCACTTCAAACTCCTTACCAAGATCCGGAAGTTTAAGGATAGGTGTGGATACCAAACTTTGCTTTAGTTTATGAAAGCTAGATTGATGTTTACTTCTTCAGTAGATCCATACAGTTTGAATATCTCCTTGATGAATAACGTTGCAATGTCTAAGGCTTTATAGTTTGTCTTAAGAGGAATAAGATGTGCAACCTTGGTAAGCATATCCAGTAAAACAATAATGGAGTTGTATCCTCCCTGAACATGGGGTAGGCCAACAACGAAGTCCATACTAATGAATTCCCATTTCATTTGGGGAATGTCAAGTGATTGCAACTTCCCTGGCATTTTGACATGTTCGGCCTTAGTGCATTGACAAGACAAACACTCAATGACATATTTGAGAATGTCACCTGTAAGCCTCTCCCAATAATAACTCTTTTTGACTGCATTGAGGGTCTTGGCATAGCCAGGATGTCCTAAAAAAGAGGAGTCATGAGCTTCCCAAAGTATTTTCTGCTTGAATGACTGGCCTACCGGCATACATCATCTCATTCTATAGTAGATAAGTCAATTAGTGATAGAGAACTCTAGATACTTTGCCTGTAGCTTCGGGTCTTAATCCTTGATGGGGATATCCCTTAGCAATTTCTGATAGGTTGGATCATGGCATGCCTCTTCTCTAGCTAGCTCAAGAATTGGGTTGTTTGGCATGGATACCTTTCTGGCTAAAGGTCTAGCTGTTGATGGATCTTTTAAAATTAGAGAATTCAGAAATGCCTTGTGACTTAGGGCATTGGCAACTACATTCTCCTTTTGAGGCCGGTATTTTATTTCAAAATCATACTCCTCTAGAACGTCAATCCATCGGTGTTGCCTCATGTTGAGCTCATTTTGGGTAGATATCCATTTGAGACTTTTACGATCTCTCACTAGGGTAAACTTGTTACCCAGCAAGTAGTGTCTCCAAAGCTTGAGAGCATGGATTACAACTAACAGTTTCAGATCATGGGTAGCATGATTCCTTTCATGGCTCTTCAGTTTCCTAGAAGTGTATGCTACACGATGACCTTCTTGCATAAGCAGACATCCTAAGGTAAGTGTGCTAGCATCAGTTATCACTTCAAACTCCTTACCAAGATCCAGAAGTTTAAGGATAGGTGTGGATACCAAACTTTGCTTTAGTTTATGAAAGCTAGATTGATGTTTGCTTCTTCAGTAGATCCATACGGTTTGAATATCTCCTTGATGAATAACCTTGCAATGTGTAAGGCTTTATAGTTTGTCTTCATAGGAATAAGATGTGCAACCTTGTAAGCATATCCACTACAACAATAATGGACTTGTATCCTCCCTGAACATGGGGTAGGCCAACAACGAAGTCCATACTAATGAATTTCCATTTCATTTTGGAAATGTCAAGTGGTTGCAACTTCCCGGGCATTTTGACATGTTCGACCTTAGTGCATTGACAAGACAAACACTCAATGAGATATTTGAGAATGTAACCTTTAAGACTCTCCCAATAATAACTCTTTTTGACTGCATTGAGGGTCTTGGCATAGCCAGGATGTCCTAAGAAAGAGGAGTCATGAGCTTCCCAAAGTATTTTCTGCTTGAGTGACTGGCCTACCGGTATACATAATCTCGTTCTATAGTAGATAAGTCAATTACTGATAGAGAACTCTAGATACTTTTCCTGTAGCTTCGGGCCTTAATCCTTGATCGGGATATTCCCTAGCAATTTCTGATAGGTTGGATCATGGCATGCCTCTTCTCTAGCTAGCTCAAGAATTGGGTTGCTTGGCATGGATACCTTTCTGGCTAAAGATCTAGCTGTTGATGGATCTTTTAAAATTAGAGAATTCAGAAATGCCTTCTGACTTAGTGCATTGGCAACTACATTGTCCTTTCGAGGCCGGTATTTTATTTCAAAATCATACTCCTCCAGAACTTCAATCCATCGGCGTTGCCTCATGTTGAGCTCATTTTGGGTAGAAATCCATTTGAGACTTTTATCATCTCTCACTAGGGTAAACTTGTTACCTAGCAAGTAGTGTCTCCAAAGCTTGAGAGCACGGATGACAGCTAAGAGATTCAGATCATGGGTAGCATAATTCCTTTCATGGCTCTTCAGTTTCCTAGAAGAGTATGCTACATGATGACCTTCTTGCATAAGCACACATCCTAAGGCAAGTGTGCTAGCATCAGTTATCATTTCAAACTCCTTACCAAGCTCCGGAAGTTTAAGGATAGGTGTTGATACCAAACTTTGCTTTAGTTTATCAAAGCTAGATTGATGTTTCCTTCTTCAGTAGATCCATACAGTTTGAATATCTCCTTGACGAATAACCTTGCAATGTCTAAGGCTTTATAGTTTGTCTTAACAAGAATACGATGTGCAACCTTGGTAAGCATATCCACTACAACAATAATGGAGTTCTATCCTCCCTGAACATGGGGTCAGCCAACAACGAAGTCCATACTAATGAATTCCCATTTCATTTGGGGAATGTCAAGTGGTTGCATCTTCCCTGGCATTTTGACATGTTCGGCCTTTATGCATTGACAAGACAAACACTCAATGAGATATTTGAGAATGTCACCTATAAGCCTCTCCCAATAATAACTCTTTTTGACTGCATTGAGGGTCTTGGCATAGCTAGGATGTCCTAAGAAAGAGGATTGATGAGCTTCTCAAAGTATTTTCTGCTTGAGTGACTGGCCTACCGGTATACATAATCTCGTTCTATAGTAGATAAGTCAATTACTGATAGAGAACTCTAGATACTTTGCCTGTAGCTTCGGGTCTTAATCCTTGATGGGGATATCCCTTAGCAATTTCTGATAGGTTGGATCATGGCATGCCTCTTCTCTAGCTAGCTCAAGAATTGGGTTGTTTGGCATGGATACCTTTCTGGCTAAAGATCTAGCTATTGATGGATCTTTCCAAATTAGAGAATTCAAAAACGCCTTGTGACTTAGTGCATTGGCAACTACATTCTCCTTTCGAGGCCGGTATTTTATTTCAAAATCATACTCCTCTAGAACTTCAATCCATCGACGTTGCCTCATATTGAGCTCATTTTGGGTAAAGATCCATTTGAGACTTTTATGACCTCTCACTAGGGTAAACTTGTTACCCACCAAGTAGTGTCTCCAAAGCTTGAGAGCATGGATGACAGCTAACAGTTTCAGATCGTGGGTAGCATATTTCCTTTCATGGCTCTTCAGTTTCCTAGAAGAGTATGCTACACTATGACCTTCTTGCAAAAGCACACATCCTAAGGCAAGTGTGCTAGCATCAGTTATCACTTCAAACTCCTTACCAAGATTCGGAAGTTTAAGGATAGGTGTGGATACGAAACTTTGCTTTAGTTTATCAAAGCTAGATTGATGTTTACTTCTTCAGTAGATCCATACACTTTGAATATCTCCTTGATGAATAACCTTGCAATGTCTAAGGCTTTATACTTTGTCTTAACAGGAATAAGGTAGAACTCCATTTGACACTTTTATGATCTCTCACTAGGGTAAACTTGTTACCCAGCAAGTAGTGTCTCCAAAGCTTGAGAGCACGGATGACAGCTAACAGTTTCAAATCATGGGTAGCATAATTCCTTTCATGGCTCTTGAGTTTCCTAGAAGAGTATGCTACACGATGACCTTCTTGCATAAGCGCACATCCTAAGGCAAGTGTGCTAGCATCAGTTATCACTTCAAACTCCTTACCAAGCTCCGGAAGTTTAAGGATAGGTGTTGATACCAAACTTTGCTTTAGTTTATCAAAGCTAGATTGATGTTTCCTTCTTCAGTAGATCCATACAGTTTGAATATCTCCTTGATGAATAACCTTGCAATGTCTAAGGCTTTATATTTTGTCTTAACAGGAATAAGATGAGCAACCTTGGTAAGCATATCCACTACAACAATAATGGAGTTGTATCCTCCCTGAACATGGGGTCGGCCAACAACGAAGTCCATACTAATGAATTCCCATTTCATTTGGGGAATGTCAAGTGGTTGCAACTTCCCTGGCATTTTGACATGTTCGGCCTTAGTGCATTGACAAGACAAACACTCAATGAGATATTTGAGAATGTCACCTGTAAGCCTCTCCCAATAATAACTCTTTTTGACTGCATTGAGGGTCTTGGCATAGCCAGGATGTCCTAAAAAAGACGAGTCATGAGCTTCCCAAAGTATTTTCTGCTTGAGTGACTGGCCTACCGGTATACATAATCTCGTTCTATAGTAGATAAGTCAATTACTGATAGAGAACTCTAGATACTTTGCCTATAGCTTCGAGTCTTAATCCTTGATGGGGATATCCCTTAGCAATTTCGGATAGGTTGGATCATGGCATGCCTCTTCTCTAGCTAGCTCAAGAATTGGGTTGTTTGGCATGGATACCTTTCTGGCTAAAGATCTAGCTGTTGATGGATCTTTGAAAATTAGAGAATTCAGAAATACCTTGTGACTTAGTGCATTGGCAACTACATTGTCCTTTCGAGGCCGGTATTTTATTTCAAAATCATACTCCTCCAGAACTTCAATCCATCGGCGTTGCCTCATGTTGAGCTCATTTTGGGTAAAAATCCATTTGAGACTTTTATGATCTCTCACTAGGGTAAACTTGTTACCCAGCAAGTAGTGTCTCCAAAGCTTGAGAGCATGGATGACAGCTAACAGTTTCAGATCGTGGGTAGCATAATTCCTTTCATGGCTCTTCAGTTTCCTAGAAGAGTATGCTACACCATGACCTTCTTGCATAAGCACACATCCTAAGGCAAGTGTGCTTGCATCAGTTATCACTTGAAACTCCTTACCAAGATTCGGAAGTTTAAGGATAGGTGTGGATACGAAACTTTGCTTTAGTTTATCAAAGCTAGATTGATGTTTACTTCTTCAGTAGATCCATACACTTTGAATATCTCCTTGATGAATAACCTTGCAATGTCTAAGGCTTTATAGTTTGTCTTAATACGAATAAGGTAGAAATCCATCTGACACTTTTATGATCTCTCACTAGGGTAAACTTGTTACCCAGCAAGTAGTGTCTCCAAAGCTTGAGAGCACGGATGACAGCTAACAGTTTCAAATCATGGGTAGCATAATTCCTTTCTTGGCTCTTCAGTTTCCTAGAAGAGTATGCTACACGATGACCTTCTTGCATAAGCACACATCCTAAGGCAAGTGTGCTAGCATCAGTTATCACTTCAAACTCCTTACCAAGCTCCGGAATTTTAAGGATAGGTGTTGATACCAAACTTTACTTTAGTTTATCAAAGCTAGATTGATGTTTCCTTCTTCAGTAGATCCATACAGTTTGAATATCTCCTTGATGAATAACCTTGCAATGTCCAAGGCTTTATATTTTGTCTTAACAGGAATAAGATGTGCAACCTTGGTAAGCATATCCACTACAACAATAATGGAGTTGTATCCTCCCTGAACATGGGGTCGGCCAACAACGAAGTCCATACTAATGAATTCCCATTTCATTTGGGGAATGTCAAGTGGTTGCAACTTCCCTGGCATTTTGACATGTTCGGCCTTAATGCATTGACAAGACAAACACTCAATGAGATATTTCAGAATGTCACCTGTAAGCCTCTCCCAATAATAACTCTTTTTGACTGTGCTGAGGGTCTTGGCATAGCCAGGATGTCCTAAAAAAGAGGAGTGATGAGCTTCCCAAAGTATTTTCTGCTTGAGTGACTGGCCTACCGGTATACATAATCTCGTTCTATAGTAGATAAGTCAATTACTGATAGAGAACTCTAGATACGTTGCCTGTAGCTTCGGGTCTTAATCCTTGATGGGGATATTCCTTAGCAATTTCGGATAGGTTGGATCATGGCATGCCTCTTCTCTAGCTAGCTCAAGAATTGGGTTGTTTGGCATGGATACCTTTCTGGCTAAAGATCTAGCTGTTGATGGATCTTTCAAAATTAGAGAATTCAGAAATACCTTGTGACTTAGTGCATTGGCAACTACATTGTCCTTTCGAGGCCGGTATTTTATTTCAAAATCATACTCCTCCAGAACTTCAATCCATCGGCTTTGCCTCATGTTGAGCTCATTTTGGGTAAAAATCCATTTGAGACTTTTATGATCTCTCACTAGGGTAAACTTGTTACCCAGCAAGTAGTGTCTCCAAAGCTTGAGAGCATGGGTGACAGCTAACAGTTTCAGATCGTGGGTAGCATAATTCCTTTCATGGCTCTTCAGTTTCCTAGAAGAGTATGCTACACTATGACCTTCTTGCATAAGCACACATCCTAAGGCAAGTGTGCTTGCATCAGATATCACTTGAAACTCCTTACCAAGATTCAGAAGTTTAAGGATAGGTGTGGATACGAAACTTTGCTTTAGTTTATCAAAGCTAGATTGATGTTTACTTCTTCAGTAGATCCATACACTTTGAATATCTCCTTGATGAATAACCTTGCAATGTCTAAGGCTTTATAGTTTGTCTTAACAGGAATAAGGTAGAAATCCATTTGAAACTTTTATGATCTCTCACTAGGGTAAACTTGTTACCCAGCAAGTAGTGTCTCCAAAGCTTGAGAGCACGGATGACAGCTAACAGTTTCAGATCGTGGGTAGCATAATTCCTTTCATGGCTCTTCAGTTTCCTAGAAGAGTATGCTACACGATGACCTTCTTGCATAAGCACACATCCTAAGGCAAGTGTGCTAGCATCAGTTATCACTTCAAACTCCTTACCAAGATCCGGAAGTTTAAGGATAGGTGTTGATACCAAACTTTCCTTTAGTTTATCAAAGCTAGATTGATGTTTCCTTCTTCAGTAGATCCATACAGTTTGAATATCTCCTTGATGAATAACCTTGCAATGTCTAAGGCTTTATAGTTTGTCTTAACAGGAATAAGATGTGCAACCTTGGTAAGCATATCCACTACAACAATAATGGAGTTGGATCCTCCCTGAACATGGGGTAGGCCAACAACGAAGTCCATACTAATGAATTCCCATTTCATTTGGGGAATGTCAAGTGGTTGCAACTTCCCTGGCATTTTGACATGTTCGGCCTTAGTGCATTGACAAGACAAACACTCAATGAGATATTTGAGAATGTCACCTGTAAGCCTCTCCCAATAATAACTCTTTTTGACTGCATTGAGGGTCTTGGCATAGCCAGGATGTCCTAAAAAAGACGAGTCATGAGCTTCCCAAAGTATTTTCTGCTTGAGTGACTGGCCTACCGGTATACATAATCTCGTTCTATAGTAGATAAGTCAATTACTGATAGAGAACTCTAGATAGTTTGCCTGTAGCTTCGGGTCTTAATCCTTGATGGGGATATCCCTTAGCAATTTCTGATAGGTTGGATCATGGCATGCCTCTTCTCTAGCTAGCTCAAGAATTGGGTTCCTTGGAATGGATATCTTTCTGGCTAAAGATCTAGTTGTTGATGGATCTTTTAAAATTAGAGGATTCAGAAATGCCTTGTGACTTAGTGCATTGGCAACTACATTCTCCTTTCGAGGCCGGTACTTTATTTCAAAATCATACTCCTTCAGAACTTCAATCCATCGGCGTTGCCTCATGTTGAGCTGATTTTTGGTAGAAATCCATTTGACACTTTTATGATCTCTCACTAGGGTAAACTTGTTACCCACCAAGTAGTGTCTCCAAAGCTTGAGAGCACGGATGACAGCTAACAGTTTCAGATCGTGGGTAGCATAATTTCTTTCATGGCTCTTCAGTTTCCTAGAAGAGTATGCTACATGATGACCTTCTTGCATAAGCACACATCCTTAGGCAAGTGTGCTAGCATCAGTTATCACTTCAAACTCCTTACCAAGATCCGGAAGTTTTAGGATAGGTGTTGATACCAAACTTTCCTTTAGTTTATCAAAGCTAGATTGATGTTTTCTTCTTCAGTAGATCCATACAGTTTGAATATCTCCTTGATGAATAACCTTGCAATGTCTAAGGCTTTATAGTTTGTCTTAACAGGAATAAGATGTGCGACCTTGGTAAGCATATCCACTACAACAATAATGGAGTTCTATCCTCCCTGAACATGGGGTAGGCAATCAACGAAGTCCATACTAATGAATTTCCATTTCATTTGGGGAATGTCAAGTGGTTGCAACTTCCCTAGCATTTTGACATGTTCGGCCATAATAACACCTTTAAGCCTCTCCGAATAATAACACTTTTTGACTGCATTGAGGGTCTTGGCATAGCCAAGATGTCCTAAAAAAGAGGAGACATGAGCTTCCCAAAGTATTTTCTGCTTGAGTGACTGGCCTACCGGTATACATAATCTCGTTCTATAGTCGACAAGTCAATTACTGATAGAGAACTCTAGATACTTTGCCTATGGCTTTGGGTCTTAATCCTTGACGGGAATATCCCTTAGCAATTTCTGATAGGTTGGATCATGGCATGCCTCTTCTCTAGCTAGCTCAAGAATTGGGTTGTTTGGCATGGATACCTTTCTAGCTAAAGATCTAGCTGTTGATGGATCTTTTAAAATTAGAGAATTCAGAAATGCCTTGTGACTTAGTGCATTGGCAACTACATTGTCCTTTCGAGGCCGGTATTTTATTTCAAAATCATACACCTCCAGAACTTGAATCGATCGGTGTTGCCTCATGTTGAGCTCATTTTGGGTAGAAATCCATTTGAGACTTTTACGATCTCTCACTAGGGTAAACTTGTTACCCAGCAAGTAGTGTCTCCAAAGCTTGAGAGCACGGATGATAGCTAACAGTTTCAGATCGTGGGTAGCATAATTCCTTTCACGGCTCTTTAGTTTCCTAGAAGTGTATGCTACAGGATGACCTTCTTGCATAAGCACACATCCTAAGGCAAGTGTGCTAGCATCAGTTAACACTTCAAACTCCTTACCAAGATCCGGAAGTTTAAGGATAGATGTGGATACCAAACTTTGCTTTAGTTAATGAAAGCTAGATTGATGTTTGCTTCTTCAGTAGATCCATACGGTCTGAATATCTCCTTGATGAATAACCTTGCAATGTGTAAGGCTTTATAGTATGTCTTAATAGGAATAAGATGTGCAACCTCGTAAGCATATCCACTACAACAATAATGGAGTTGTATCCTCCCTAAACATGCGGTAGGCCAATAACGAAGTCCATACTAATGAATTCCCATTTCATTTGGGAAATGTCAAGTGGTTGCAACTTCCCTGGCTTTTTGACATGTTGGACCTTAGTGCATTGACAAGACAAACACTCAATGAGATATTTTAGAATGTCACCTATAAGCCTCTCCCAATAATAACTCTTTTTGACTGCATTGAGGGTCTTGGTATAGCCAGGATGTCCTAAAAAAGAGGAGTCATGAGCTTCCCAAAGTATTTTCTGCTTGAGTGACTCGCCTACCGGCATACATAATCTCGTTCTATAGTAGATAAGTCAATTACTGATAGAGAACTCTAGATACTTTGTCTGTAGCTTGGGGTCTTAATCCTTGATGGGGATATCCCTTAGCAATTTTTGATAGGTTGGATCATGGCATGCCTCTTCTCTAGCTAGCTCAAGAATTGGGTTGTTTGGCATGGATACTTTTCTGGCTAAAGATCTAGCTGTTGATGGATCTTTTAAAATTAGAGAATTCTGAAATGCCTTGTGACTTAGTGCATTGGCAACTACATTCTCCTTTCGAGGCCGGTATTTTATTTCAAAATCATACTCCTCTAGAACTTCAATCCATCGGCGTTGCCACATGTTGAGCTCATTTTGGGTAGAAATCCATTTGAGACTTTTATGATCTCTCACTAGGGTAAACTTGTTACCCAGCAAATAGTGTCTCGAAAGCTTGAGAGCATGGATGACAGCTAACAGTTTCAGATCGTGGGTAGCATAATTCCTTTCATGGATCTTCAGTTTCCTAGAAGAGTATGCTACACAATGACCTTCTAGCATAAGCACACATCCTAAGGCAAGTGGGCTAGCATCTGTTATCACTTCAAACTCCTTACCAAGATCCGGAAGTTTAAGGATAGGTGTGGATACCAAACTTTGCTTTAGTTTATCAAAGCTAGATTGATGTTTACTTCTTCAATAGATCCATACAGTTTGAATATCTCCTTGATGAATAACCTTGCAATGTCTAAGGCTTTATAGTTTGTCTTAACAAGAATAAGATGTGCAACCTTGGTTAGCATATCCACTACAACAATAATGGAGTTGTATCCTCCCTGAACATGGGGTAGGCCAACAACAAAGTCCATACTAATGAATTCCCATTTCATTTGGGGAATGTCAAGTGGTTGCAACTTCCCTGGCTTTTTGACATGTTCGACCTTAATGCATTGAGAAGACAAACACTCAATGAGATATTTGAGAATGTCACCTTTAAGCCTCTTCCAATAATAACTCTTTTTGACTGCATTGACGGTCTTGGCATAGCCAGGATGTCCTAAACAAGAGGCGTCATGAGCTTCCCAAAGTATTTTCTGCTTGAGTGATTGGCCTACCGGTATATAGAATCTCGTTCTATAGTAGATAAGTCAATTACTGATAGAGAACTCTAGATACTTTGCCTGTAGCTTCAGGTCTTAATCCTTGATGGGGATATCCCTTAGCAATTTCTGATAGGTTGGATCATGGCATGCCTCTTCTCTAGCTAGCTCAAGAATTGGGTTGTTTGGCATGGATACCTTTCTGGCTAAAGATCTAGCTGTTGATGGATCTTTTAAAATTAGAGAATTCAGAAATGCCTTGTCACTTAGTGCATTGGCAACTACATTGTCCTTTCGAGGCCGGTATTTTATTTCAAAATCATACTCCTCCAGAACTTCAATCCATCGGCGTTGCCTCATGTTGAGCTTATTTTGGGTAGAAATCCATTTGAGACTTTTATGATCTCTCACTAGGGTAAACTTGTTACCCAGCAAGTAGTGTCTCCAAAGCTTGAGAGCACGGATGACAGCTAACAGTTTCAGATCGTGGGTAGCAGAATTCATTTCATGGCTCTTCAGTTTCCTAGAAGTGTATGCTAGAAGATGGCCTTCTTGCATAAGCACACATCCTAAGGCAAGTGTGCTAGCATCAGTTATCACTTCAAACTCCTTACCAAGATCCGGAAGTTTAAGGATAGGTGTGGATACCGAACTTTGCTTTAGTTTATCAAAGGTAGATTGATGTTTACTTCTTGAGTAGATCCATACAGTTTGAATATCTCCTTGATGAATAACCTTGCAATGTCTAAGGCTTTATAGTTTGTCTTAACAGGAATAAGATGTGCAACCTTGGTTAGCATATCCACTACAACAATAATGGAGTTGTATCCTCCCTGAACATGGGGTAGGCCAACAACGAAGTCCATACTAATAAATTCCCATTTCATTTGGGGAATGTCAAGTGGTTGCAACTTCCCTGGCATTTTGACATGTTCGGCCTTAGTTCATTGACAAGAAAAACACTCAATGACATATTTGAGAATGTCACCTGTAAGCCTCTCCCAATAATAACTCTTTTTGACTGCATTGAGGGTCTTGGCATAGCCAGGATGTCCTAGAAAAGAGGAGTCATGAGCTTCCCAAAGTATATTCTGCTTGAGTGACTGGCCTACCGGTATACATAATCTCGTTCTATAGTAGATAAGTCAATTACTGATAGAGAACTCTAGATACTTTGCCTGTAGCTTCGGGTCTTAATCCTTGATGGGGATATCCCTTAGCAATTTCTGATAGGTTGGATCATGGCATGCCTCTTCTCTAGCTAGCTCAAGAATTGGGTTGTTTGACATGGATACCTTTCTGGCTAAAGATCTAGCTGTTGATGGATCTTTTAAAATTAGAGAATTCAGAAATGCCTTGTGACGTAGTGCATTGGCAACTACATTGTCCTTTCGAGGCCGGTATTTTATTTCAAAATCATACTCCTCCAGAACTTCAATCCATCGGCGTTGCCTCATGTTGAGCTCATTTTGGGTAGAAATCCATTTGAGACTTTTATGATCTCTCACTAGGGTAAACTTGTTACCCAGCAAGTAGTGTCTCCAAAGCTTGAGAGCACGGATGACAGCTAACAGTTTCAGATCGTGGGTAGCATAATTCCTTTCATGGCTCTTCAGTTTCCTAGAAGTGTATGCTACACGATGACCTTCTTGCATAAGCACACATCCTAAGGCAAGTGTGCTAGCATCAGTTATCACTTCAAACTCCTTACCAAGATCCGGAAGTTTAAGGATAGGTGTGGATACCAAACTTTGCTTTAGTTTATCAAAGCTAGATTGATGTTTACTTCTTCAGTAGATCCATACAGTTTGAATATCTCCTTGATGAATAACCTTGAAATGTCTAAGGCTTTATAGTTTGTCTTAACAGGAATAAGATGTGCAACCTTGGTTAGCATATCCACTACAACAATAATGGAGTTGTATCCTCCCTGAACATGGGGTAGGCCAACAACGAAGTCCATACTAATGAATTCCCATTTCATTTGGGGAATGTCAAGTGGTTGCAACTTCCCTGGCATTTTGACATGTTCGGCCTTAGTGCATTGACAAGAAAAACACTCAATGACATATTTGAGAATGTCACCTGTAAGCCTCTCCCAATAATAACTCTTTTTGACTGCATTGAGGGTCTTGGCATAGCCAGGATGTCCTAGAAAAGAGGAGTCATGAGCTTCCCAAAGTATATTCTGCTTCAGTGACTGGCCTACCGGTATACATAATCTCGTTCTATAGTAGATAAGTCAATTACTGATAGAGAACTCTAGATACTTTGCCTGTAGCTTCGGGTCTTAATCCTTGATGGGGATATCCCTTAGCAATTTCTGATATGTTGGATCATGGCATGCCTCTTCTCTAGCTAGCTCAAGAATTGGGATGTTTGGTATGCATACCTTTCTGGCTAAAGATCTAGCTGTTGATGGATCTTTTAAAATTAGAGAATTCAGAAATGCCTTGTGATGTAGTCCATTGGCAACTACATTGTCCTTTCGAGGCCGGTATTTTATTTCAAAATCATACTCCTCCAGAACTTCAATCCATCGGCGTTGCCTCATGTTGAGCTCATTTTGGGTAGAAATCCATTTGAGACTTTTATGATCTCTCACTAGGGTAAACTTGTTACCCAGCAAGTAGTGTCTCCAAAGCTTGAGAGCACGGATGACAGCTAATAGTTTCAGATCGTGGGTAGCATAGATCCTTTCATGGCTCTTAAGTTTCCTAGAAGTGTATGCTACACGATGACCTTCTTGCATAAGCACACATCCTAAGGCAAGTGTGCTAGCATGAGTTATCACTTCAAACTCCTTACCAAGATCCGGATGTTTAAGGATAGGTGTGGATACCGAATTTTGCTTTAGTTTATCAAAGGTAGATTGATGTTTACTTCTTGAGTAGATCCATACAGTTTGAATATCTCCTTGATGAATAACCTTGCAATGTCTAAGGCTTTATAGTTTGTCTTAACAGGAATAAGATGTGCAACCTTGGTTAGCATATCCACTACAACAATAATGGAGTTGTATCCTCCCTGAACATGGGGTAGGCCAACAACGAAGTCCATACTAATCAATTCCCATTTCATTTGGGGAATGTCAAGTGGTTGCAACTTCCCTGGCATTTTGACATGTTCGGCCTTAGTTCATTGACAAGAAAAACACTCAATGACATATTTGAGAATGTCACCTGTAAGCCTCTCCCAATAATAACTCTTTTTGACTGCATTGAGGGTCTTGGCATAGCCAGGATGTCCTAGAAAAGAGGAGTCATGAGCTTCCCAAAGTATATTCTGCTTGAGTGACTGGCCTACCGGTATACATAATCTCGTTCTATAGTAGATAAGTCAATTACTGATAGAGAACTCTAGATACTTTGCCTGTAGCTTCCGGTCTTAATCCTTGATGGGGATATCCCTTAGCAATTTCTGATATGTTGGATCATGGCATGCCTCTTCTCTAGCTAGCTCAAGAATTGGGATGTTTGGTATGCATACCTTTCTGGCTAAAGATCTAGCTGTTGATGGATCTTTTAAAATTAGAGAATTCAGAAATGCCTTGTGATGTAGTCCATTGGCAACTACATTGTCCTTTCGAGGCCGGTATTTTATTTCAAAATCATACTCCTCCAGAACTTCAATCCATCGGCGTTGCCTCATGTTGAGCTCATTTTGGGTAGAAATCCATTTGAGACTTTTATGATCTCTCACTAGGGTAAACTTGTTACCCAGCAAGTAGTGTCTCCAAAGCTTGAGAGCACGGATGACAGCTAATAGTTTCAGATCGTGGGTAGCATAGATCCTTTCATGGCTCTTAAGTTTCCTAGAAGTGTATGCTACACGATGACCTTCTTGCATAAGCACACATCCTAAGGCAAGTGTGCTAGCATGAGTTATCACTTCAAACTCCTTACCAAGATCCGGATGTTTAAGGATAGGTGTGGATACCGAATTTTGCTTTAGTTTATCAAAGGTAGATTGATGTTTACTTCTTGAGTAGATCCATACAGTTTGAATATCTCCTTGATGAATAACCTTGCAATGTCTAAGGCTTTATAGTTTGTCTTAACAGGAATAAGATGTGCAACCTTGGTTAGCATATCCACTACAACAATAATGGAGTTGTATCCTCCCTGAACATGGGGTAGGCCAACAACGAAGTCCATACTAATCAATTCCCATTTCATTTGGGGAATGTCAAGTGGTTGCAACTTCCCTGGCATTTTGACATGTTCGGCCTTAGTTCATTGACAAGAAAAACACTCAATGACATATTTGAGAATGTCACCTGTAAGCCTCTCCCAATAATAACTCTTTTTGACTGCATTGAGGGTCTTGGCATAGCCAGGATGTCCTAGAAAAGAGGAGTCATGAGCTTCCCAAAGTATATTCTGCTTGAGTGACTGGCCTACCGGTATACATAATCTCGTTCTATAGTAGATAAGTCAATTACTGATAGAGAACTCTAGATACTTTGCCTGTAGCTTCACGTCTTAATCCTTGATGGGGATATCCCTTAGCAATTTCTGATAGGTTGGATCATGGCATGCCTCTTCTCTAGCTAGCTCAAGAATTGGGTTGTTTGGCATGGATACCTTTCTCGCTAAAGATCTAGCTGTTGATGGATCTTTTAAAATTAGAGAATTCAGAAATGCCTTGTGACTTAGTGCATTGGCAACTACATTGTCCTTTCGAGGCCGGTATTTTATTTCAAAATCATACTCCTCCAGAACTTCAATCCATCGGCGTTGCCTTATGTTGAGCTTATTTTGGGTAGAAATCCATTTGAGACTTTTATGATCTCTCACTAGGGTAAACTTGTTACCCAGCAAGTAGTGTCTCCAAAACTTGAGAGCACGGATGACAGCTAACAGTTTCAGATCGTGGGTAGCAGAATTCATTTCATGGCTCTTCAGTTTCCTAGAAGTGTATGCTACACGATGGCCTTCTTGCATAAGCACACATCCTAAGGCAAGTGTGCTAGCATGAGTTATCACTTCAAACTCCTTACCAAGATCCGGAAGTTTAAGGATAGGTGTGGATACCGAACTTTGCTTTAGTTTATCAAAGGTAGATTGATGTTTACTTCTTGAGTAGATCCATACAGTTTGAATATCTCCTTGATGAATAACCTTGCAATGTCTAAGGCTTTATAGTTTGTCTTAACAGGAATAAGATGTGCAACCTTGATAAGCATATCCACTACAACAATAATGGAGTTGTATCCTCCCTGAACATGGGGTAGGCCAACAACGAAGTCCATACTAATGAATTCCCATTTCATTTGGGGAATGTCAAGTGGTTGCAACTTCCCTGGCATTTTGACATGTTCGGCCTTAGTGCATTGACAAGAAAAACACTCAATGACATATTTGAGAATGTCACCTGTAAGCCTCTCCCAATAATAACTCTTTTTGACTGCATTGAGGGTCTTGGCATAGCCAGGATGTCCTAGAAAAGAGGAGTCATGAGCTTCCCAAAGTATATTCTGCTTGAGTGACTGGCCTACCGGTATACATAATCTCGTTCTATAGTAGATAAGTCAATTACTGATAGAGAACTCTAGATACTTTGCCTGTAGCTTCACGTCTTAATCCTTGATGGGGATATCCCTTAGCAATTTCTGATAGGTTGGATCATGGCATGCCTCTTCTCTAGCTAGCTCAAGAATTGGGTTGTTTGGCATGGATACCTTTCTCGCTAAAGATCTAGCTCTTGATGGATCTTTTAAAATTAGAGAATTCAGAAATGCCTTGTGACTTAGTGCATTGGCAACTACATTGTCCTTTCGAGGCCGGTATTTTATTTCAAAATCATACTCCTCCAGAACTTCAATCCATCGGCGTTGCCTCATGTTGAGCTTATTTTGGGTAGAAATCCATTTGAGACTTTTATGATCTCTCACTAGGGTAAACTTGTTACCCAGCAAGTAGTGTCTCCAAAGCTTGAGAGCACGGATGACAGCTAACAGTTTCAGATCGTGGGTAGCAGAATTCATTTCATGGCTCTTCAGTTTCCTAGAAGTGTATGCTACACGATGGCCTTCTTGCATAAGCACACATCCTAAGGCAAGTGTGCTAGCATGAGTTATCACTTCAAACTCCTTACCAAGATCCGGAAGTTTAAGGATAGGTGTGGATACCGAACTTTGCTTTAGTTTATCAAAGGTAGATTGATGTTTACTTCTTGAGTAGATCCATACAGTTTGAATATCTCCTTGATGAATAACCTTGCAATGTCTAAGGCTTTATAGTTTGTCTTAACAGGAATAAGATGTGCAACCTTGATAAGCATATCCACTACAACAATAATGGAGTTGTATCCTCCCTGAACATGGGGTAGGCCAACAACGAAGTCCATACTAATGAATTCCCATTTCATTTGGGGAATGTCAAGTGGTTGCAACTTCCCTGGCATTTTGACATGTTCGGCCTTAGTGCATTGACAAGAAAAACACTCAATGACATATTTGAGAATGTCACCTGTAAGCCTCTCCCAATAATAACTCTTTTTGACTGCATTGAGGGTCTTGGCATAGCCAGGATGTCCTAGAAAAGAGGAGTCATGAGCTTCCCAAAGTATATTCTGCTTGAGTGACTGGCCTACCGGTATACATAATCTCGTTCTATAGTAGATAAGTCAATTACTGATAGAGAACTCTAGATACTTTGCCTGTAGCTTCGGGTCTTAATCCTTGATGGGGATATCCCTTAGCAATTTCTGATATGTTGGATCATGGCATGCCTCTTCACTAGCTAGCTCAAGAATTGGGATGTTTGGTATGCATATCTTTCTGGCTAAAGATCTAGCTGTGGATGGATCTTTTAAAATTAGAGAATTCAGAAATGCCTTGTGATGTAGTGCATTGGCAACTACATTGTCCTTTCGAGGCCGGTATTTTATTTCAAAATCATACTCCTCCAGAACTTCAATCCATCGGCGTTGCCTCATGTTGAGCTCATTTTGGGTAGAAATCCATTTGAGACTTTTATGATCTTTCACTAGGGTAAACTTGTTACCCAGCAAGTAGTGTCTCCAAAGCTTAAGAGCACGGATGACAGCTAATAGTTTCAGATCGTGGGTAGCATAATTCCTTTCATGGCTCTTCAGTTTCCTAGAAGTGTATGCTACACGATGACCTTCTTGCATAAGCACACATCCTAAGGCAAGTGTGCTAGCATCAGTTATCACTTCAAACTCCTTACCAAGATCCGGATGTTTAAGGATAGGTGTGGAGACCCAACTTTCCTTTAGTTTATCAAAGCTAGATTGATGTTTACTTCTTTAGTAGATCCATACAGTTTGAATATCTCCTTGATGAATAACCTTGCAATGTCTAAGGCTTTATAGTTTGTCTTCATAGGAATAAGATGTGCAACCTTGATAAGCATATCCACTACAACAATAATGGAGTTGTATCCTCTCTGAACATGGGGTAGGCCAACAACGAAGTCCATACTAATGAATTCCCATTTCATTTGGGGAATGTCAAGTGGTTGCAACTTCCCTGGCATTTTGACATGTTCGGCCTTAGTGCATTGACAAGAAAAACACTCAATGACATATTTGAGAATGTCACCTGTAAGCCTCTCCCAATAATAACTCTTTTTGACTGCATTGAGGGTCTTGGCATAGCCAGGATGTCCTAGAAAAGAGGAGTCATGAGCTTCCCAAAGTATATTCTGCTTGTGTGACTGGCCTACCGGTATACATAATCTCGTTCTATAGTAGATAAGTCAATTACTGATAGAGAACTCTAGATACTTTGCCTGTAGCTTCACGTCTTAATCCTTGATGGGGATATCCCTTAGCAATTTCTGATAGGTTGGATCATGGCATGCCTCTTCTCTAGCTAGCTCAAGAATTGGGTTGTTTGGGCTGGATACCTTTCTCGCTAAAGATCTAGCTGTTGATGGATCTTTTAAAATTAGAGAATTCAGAAATGCCTTGTGACTTAGTGCATTGGCAACTACATTGTCCTTTCGAGGCCGGTATTTTATTTCAAAATCATACTCCTCCAGAACTTCAATCCATCGGCGTTGCCTCATGTTGAGCTCAATTTGGGTAGAAATCCATTTGAGACTTTTATGATCTCTCACTAGGGTAAACTTGTTACCCAGCAAGTGGTGTCTCCAAAGCTTGAGAGCACGGATGACAGCTAATAGTTTCAGATCGTGGGTAGCATAATTCCTTTCATGGCTCTTCAGTTTCCTACAAGTGTATGCTACACGATGACCTTCTTGCATAAGCACACATCCTAAGGCAAGTGTGCTAGCATCAGTTATCACTTCAAACTCCTTACCAAGATCCGGATGTTTAAGGATAGGTGTGGATACCGAACTTTCCTTTAGTTTATCAAAGCTAGATTGATGTTTACTTCTTTAGTAGATCCATACAGTTTGAATATCTCCTTGATGAATAACCTTGCAATGTCTAAGGCTTTATAGTTTGTCTTCATAGGAATAAGATGTGCAACCTTGATAAGCATATCCACTACAACAATAATGGAGTTGTATCCTCCCTGAACATGGGGTAGGCCAACAACGAAGTCCATACTAATGAATTCCCATTTCATTTGGGGAATGTCAAGTGGTTGCAACTTCCCTTGCATTTTGACAGGTTCGGCCTTAGTGCATTGACAAGACAAACACTGAATGAGATATTTGAGAATGTCATCTCTAAGCCTCTTCCAATAATAACTCTTTTTGACTGCATTGAGGGTCTTGGCATATCGAGGATGTCCTAAAAAAAAGGAGTCATGAGCTTCCGCAAGTATTTTCTGCTTGAGTGACTGGCCTACCGGTATACATAATCTCGTTCTATAGTAGATAAGTCAATTACTGATAGAGAACTCTAGATACTTTGCCTGTAGCTTCGGGTCTTAATCCTTGATGGGGATATCCCTTAGCAATTTCTGATAGGTTGGATCATGGCATGCCTCTTCTCTAGCTAGCTCAAGAATTGGGTTGTTTGGCATGGATACCTTTCTGGCTAAAGATCTAGCTGTTGATGGATCTTTTAAAATTAGAGAATTCGAAAATGCCTTGTGACGTAGTGCATTGGCAACTACATTGTCCTTTCGAGACCGGTATTTTATTTCAAAAACATATTCCTCCAGAACTTCAATCCATCGGCGTTGCCTCATGTTGAGCTCATTTTGGGTAGAAATCCATTTGAGACTTTTATGATCTCTCACTAGGGTAAACTTGTTACCCAGCAAGTAGTGTCTCCAAAGCTTGAGAGCACGGATGACAGCTAACAGTTTCAGATCGTGGGTAGCATAATTCCTTTCATGGCTCTTCAGTTTCCTAGAAGTGTATGCTACACGATGACCTTCTTGCATAAGCACACATCCTAAGGCAAGTGTGCTAGCATCAGTTATCACTTCAAACTCCTTACCAAGATTCGGAAGTTTAAGGATAGGTGTGGATACCGAACTTTGCTTTAGTTTATCAAAGCTGGATTGATGTTTACTTCTTCAGTAGATCCATACAGTTTGAATATCTCCTTGATGAATAACCTTGCAATGTCTAAGGCTTTATAGTTTGTCTTCATAGGAATAAGATGTGCAACCTTGATAAGCATATCCACTACAACAATAATGGAGTTGTATCCTCCCTGAACATGGGGTAGGGCAACAACGAAGTCCATACTAATGAATTCCCATTTCATTTGGGGAATGTCAAGTGGTTGCAACTTCCCTTGCATTTTGACAGGTTCGGCCTTAGTGCATTGACAAGACAAACACTGAATGAGATATTTGAGAATGTCATCTCTAAGCCTCTTCCAATAATAACTCTTTTTGACTGCATTGAGGGTCTTGGCATAGCGAGGATGTCCTAAAAAAAGGAGTCATGAGCTTCCCCAAGTATTTTCTGCTTGAGTGACTGGCCTACCGGTATACATAATCTCGTTCTATAGTAGATAAGTCAATTACTGATAGAGAACTCTAGATACTTTGCCTGTAGCTTCGGGTCTTAATCCTTGATGGGGATATCCCTTAGCAATTTCTGATACGTTGGATCATGGCATGCCTCTTCTCTAGCTAGCTCAAGAATTGGGATGTTTGGTATGCATACCTTTCTGGCTAAAGATCTAGCTGTTGATGGATCTTTTAAAATTAGAGAATTCCGAAATGCCTTGTGATGTAGTGCATTGGCAACTACATTGTCCTTTCGAGGCCGGTATTTTATTTCAAAATCATACTCCTCCAGAACTTCAATCCATCGGCGTTGCCTCATGTTGAGCTCATTTTGGGTAGAAATCCATTTGAGACTTTTATGATCTCTCACTAGGGTAAACTTGTTACCCAGCAAGTAGTGTCTCCAAAGCTTGAGAGCACGGATGACAGCTAACAGTTTCAGATCGTGGGTAGCATAATTCCTTTCATGGCTCTTCAGTTTCCTAGAAGTGTATGCTACACGATGACCTTCTTGCATAAGCACACATCCTAAGGCAAGTGTGCTAGCATCAGTTATCACTTCAAACTCCTTACCAAGATTCGGAAGTTTAAGGATAGGTGTGGATACCGAACTTTGCTTTAGTTTATCAAAGCTGGATTGATGTTTACTTCTTCAGTAGATCCATACAGTTTGAATATCTCCTTGATGAATAACCTTGCAATGTCTAAGGCTTTATAGTTTGTCTTCATAGGAATAAGATGTGCAACCTTGATAAGCATATCCACTACAACAATAATGGAGTTGTATCCTCCCTGAACATGGGGTAGGGCAACAACGAAGTCCATACTAATGAATTCCCATTTCATTTGGGGAATGTCAAGTGGTTGCAACTTCCCTTGCATTTTGACAGGTTCGGCCTTAGTGCATTGACAAGACAAACACTGAATGAGATATTTGAGAATGTCACCTGTAAGCCTCTCCCAATAATAACTCTTTTTGACTGCATTGAGGGTCTTGGCATAGCGAGGATGTCCTAAAAAAAAGGAGTCATGAGCTTCCCCAAGTATTTTCTGCTTGAGTGACTGGCCTACCGGTATACATAATCTCGTTCTATAGTAGATAAGTCAATTACTGATAGAGAACTCTAGATACTTTGCCTGTAGCTTCGGGTCTTAATCCTTGATGGGGATATCCCTTAGCAATTTCTGATAGGTTGGATCATGGCATGCCTCTTCTCTAGCTAGCTCAAGAATTGGGTTGTTTGGCATGGATACCTTTCTGGCTAAAGATCTAGTTGTTGATGGATCTTTTAAAATTAGAGAATTCGAAAATGCCTTGTGACGTAGTGCATTGGCAACTACATTGTCCTTTCGAGACCGGTATTTTATTTCAAAAACATATTCCTCCAGAACTTCAATCCATCAGCGTTGCCTCATGTTGAGCTCATTTTGGGTAGAAATCCATTTGAGACTTTTATGATCTCTCACTAGGGTAAACTTGTTACCCAGCAAGTAGTGTCTCCAAAGCTTGAGAGCACGGATGACAGCTAACAGTTTCAGATCGTGGGTAGCATAATTCCTTTCATGGCTCTTCAGTTTCCTAGAAGTGTATGCTACACGATGACCTTCTTGCATAAGCACACATCCTAAGGCAAGTGTGCTAGCATCAGTTATCACTTCAAACTCCTTACCAAGATTCGGAAGTTTAAGGATAGGTGTGGATACCGAACTTTGCTTTAGTTTATCAAAGCTGGATTGATGTTTACTTCTTCAGTAGATCCATACAGTTTGAATATCTCCTTGATGAATAACCTTGCAATGTCTAAGGCTTTATAGTTTGTCTTCATAGGAATAAGATGTGCAACCTTGATAAGCATATCCACTACAACAATAATGGAGTTGTATCCTCCCTGAACATGGGGTAGGCCAACAACGAAGTCCATACAAAATGAATTCCCATTTCATTTGGGGAATGTCAAGTGGTTGCAACTTCCCTGGCATTTTGACATGTTCGGCCTTAGTGCATTGACAAGAAAAACACTCAATGACATATTTGAGAATGTCACCTGTAAGCCTCTTCCAGCAATAACTCTTTTTGACTGCATTGAGGGTCTTGGCATAGCCAGGATGTCCTAGAAAAGAGGAGTCATGAGCTTCCCAAAGTATATTCTGCTTGAGTGACTGGCCTACCGGTATACATAATCTCGTTCTATAGTAGATAAGTCAATTACTGATAGAGAACTCTAGATACTTTGCCTGTAGCTTCGGGTCTTAATCCTTGATGGGGATATCCCTTAGCAATTTCTGATACGTTGGATCATGGCATGCCTCTTCTCTAGCTAGCTCAAGAATTGGGATGTTTGGTATGCATACCTTTCTGGCTAAAGATCTAGCTGTTGATGGATCTTTTAAAATTAGAGAATTCCGAAATGCCTTGTGATGTAGTGCATTGGCAACTACATTGTCCTTTCGAGGCCGGTATTTTATTTCAAAATCATACTCCTCCAGAACTTCAATCCATCGGCGTTGCCTCATGTTGAGCTCATTTTGGGTAGAAATCCATTTGAGACTTTTATGATCTCTCACTAGGGTAAACTTGTTACCCAGCAAGTAGTGTCTCCAAAGCTTGAGAGCACGGATGACAGCTAACAGTTTCAGATCGTGGGTAGCATAATTCCTTTCATGGCTCTTCAGTTTCCTAGAAGTGTATGCTACACGATGACCTTCTTGCATAAGCACACATCCTAAGGCAAGTGTGCTAGCATCAGTTATCACTTCAAACTCCTTACCAAGATTCGGAAGTTTAAGGATAGGTGTGGATACCGAACTTTGCTTTAGTTTATCAAAGCTGGATTGATGTTTACTTCTTCAGTAGATCCATACAGTTTGAATATCTCCTTGATGAATAACCTTGCAATGTCTAAGGCTTTATAGTTTGTCTTCATAGGAATAAGATGTGCAACCTTGATAAGCATATCCACTACAACAATAATGGAGTTGTATCCTCCCTGAACATGGGGTAGGGCAACAACGAAGTCCATACTAATGAATTCCCATTTCATTTGGGGAATGTCAAGTGGTTGCAACTTCCCTTGCATTTTGACAGGTTCGGCCTTAGTGCATTGACAAGACAAACACTGAATGAGATATTTGAGAATGTCATCTCTAAGCCTCTTCCAATAATAACTCTTTTTGACTGCATTGAGGGTCTTGGCATAGCGAGGATGTCCTAAAAAAAAGGAGTCATGAGCTTCCCCAAGTATTTTCTGCTTGAGTGACTGGCCTACCGGTATACATAATCTCGTTCTATAGTAGATAAGTCAATTACTGATAGAGAACTCTAGATACTTTGCCTGTAGCTTCGGGTCTTAATCCTTGATGGGGATATCCCTTAGCAATTTCTGATAGGCTGGATCATGGCATGCCTCTTCTCTAGCTAGCTCAAGAATTGGGTTGTTTGGCATGGATACCTTTCTGGCTAAAGATCTAGTTGTTGATGGATCTTTTAAAATTAGAGAATTCGAAAATGCCTTGTGACGTAGTGCATTGGCAACTACATTGTCCTTTCGAGACCGGTATTTTATTTCAAAAACATATTCCTCCAGAACTTCAATCCATCAGCGTTGCCTCATGTTGAGCTCATTTTGGGTAGAAATCCATTTGAGACTTTTATGATCTCTCACTAGGGTAAACTTGTTACCCAGCAAGTAGTGTCTCCAAAGCTTGAGAGCACGGATGACAGCTAACAGTTTCAGATCGTGGGTAGCATAATTCCTTTCATGGCTCTTCAGTTTCCTAGAAGTGTATGCTACACGATGACCTTCTTGCATAAGCACACATCCTAAGGCAAGTGTGCTAGCATCAGTTATCACTTCAAACTCCTTACCAAGATCCGGAAGTTTAAGGATAGGTGTGGATACCGAACTTTGCTTTAGTTTATCAAAGGTAGATTGATGTTTACTTCTTGAGTAGATCCATACAGTTTGAATATCTCCTTGATGAATAACCTTGCAATGTCTAAGGCTTTATAGTTTGTCTTCATAGGAATAAGATGTGCAACCTTGATAAGCATATCCACTACAACAATAATGGAGTTGTATCCTCCCTGAACATGGGGTAGGCCAACAACGAAGTCCATACAAAATGAATTCCCATTTCATTTGGGGAATGTCAAGTGGTTGCAACTTCCCTGGCATTTTGACATGTTCGGCCTTAGTGCATTGACAAGAAAAACACTCAATGACATATTTGAGAATGTCACCTGTAAGCCTCTTCCAGCAATAACTCTTTTTGACTGCATTGAGGGTCTTGGCATAGCCAGGATGTCCTAGAAAAGAGGAGTCATGAGCTTCCCAAAGTATATTCTGCTTGAGTGATTGGCCTACCGGTATACATAATCTCGTTCTATAGTAGATAAGTCAATTACTGATAGAGAACTCTAGATACTTTGCCTGTAGCTTCGGGTCTTAATCCTTGATGGGGATATCCCTTAGCAATTTCTGATACGTTGGATCATGGCATGCCTCTTCTCTAGCTAGCTCAAGAATTGGGATGTTTGGTATGCATACCTTTCTGGCTAAAGATCTAGCTGTTGATGGATCTTTTAAAATTAGAGAATTCCGAAATGCCTTGTGATGTAGTGCATTGGCAACTACATTGTCCTTTCGAGGCCGGTATTTTATTTCAAAATCATACTCCTCCAGAACTTCAATCCATCGGCGTTGCCTCATGTTGAGCTCATTTTGGGTAGAAATCCATTTGAGACTTTTATGATCTCTCACTAGGGTAAACTTGTTACCCAGCAAGTAGTGTCTCCAAAGCTTGAGAGCACGGATGACAGCTAACAGTTTCAGATCGTGGGTAGCATAATTCCTTTCATGGCTCTTCAGTTTCCTAGAAGTGTATGCTACACGATGACCTTCTTGCATAAGCACACATCCTAAGGCAAGTGTGCTAGCATCAGTTATCACTTCAAACTCCTTACCAAGATCCGGATGTTTAAGGATAGGTGTGGATACCGAACTTTCCTTTAGTTTATCAAAGCTAGATTGATGTTTACTTCTTTAGTAGATCCATACAGTTTGAATATCTCCTTGATGAATAACCTTGCAATGTCTAAGGCTTTATAGTTTGTCTTCATAGGAATAAGATGTGCAACCTTGATAAGCATATCCACTACAACAATAATGGAGTTGTATCCTCCCTGAACATGGGGTAGGCCAACAACGAAGTCCATACTAATGAATTCCCATTTCATTTGGGGAATGTCAAGTGGTTGCAACTTCCCTTGCATTTTGACAGGTTCGGCCTTAGTGCATTGACAAGACAAACACTGAATGAGATATTTGAGAATGTCATCTCTAAGCCTCTTCCAATAATAACTCTTTTTGACTGCATTGAGGGTCTTGGCATATCGAGGATGTCCTAAAAAAAAGGAGTCATGAGCTTCCCCAAGTATTTTCTGCTTGAGTGACTGGCCTACCGGTATACATAATCTCGTTCTATAGTAGATAAGTCAATTACTGATAGAGAACTCTAGATACTTTGCCTGTAGCTTCGGGTCTTAATCCTTGATGGGGATATCCCTTAGCAATTTCTGATAGGTTGGATCATGGCATGCCTCTTCTCTAGCTAGCTCAAGAATTGGGTTGTTTGGCATGGATACCTTTCTGGCTAAAGATCTAGCTGTTGATGGATCTTTTAAAATTAGAGAATTCGAAAATGCCTTGTGACGTAGTGCATTGGCAACTACATTGTCCTTTCGAGACCAGTATTTTATTTCAAAAACATATTCCTCCAGAACTTCAATCCATCGGCGTTGCCTCATGTTGAGCTCATTTTGGGTAGAAATCCATTTGAGACTTTTATGATCTCTCACTAGGGTAAACTTGTTACCCAGCAAGTAGTGTCTCCAAAGCTTGAGAGCACGGATGACAGCTAACAGTTTCAGATCGTGGGTAGCATAATTCCTTTCATGGCTCTTCAGTTTCCTAGAAGTGTATACTACACGATGACCTTCTTGCATAAGCACACATCCTAAGGCAAGTGTGCTAGCATCAGTTATCACTTCAAACTCCTTACCAAGATTCGGAAGTTTAAGGATAGGTGTGGATACCGAACTTTGCTTTAGTTTATCAAAGCTGGATTGATGTTTACTTCTTCAGTAGATCCATACAGTTTGAATATCTCCTTGATGAATAACCTTGCAATGTCTAAGGCTTTATAGTTTGTCTTCATAGGAATAAGATGTGCAACCTTGATAAGCATATCCACTACAACAATAATGGAGTTGTATCCTCCCTGAACATGGGGTAGGGCAACAACGAAGTCCATACTAATGAATTCCCATTTCATTTGGGGAATGTCAAGTGGTTGCAACTTCCCTGGCATTTTGACATGTTCGGCCTTAGTGCATTGACAAGAAAAACACTCAATGACATATTTGAGAATGTCACCTGTAAGCCTCTTCCAGCAATAACTCTTTTTGACTGCATTGAGGGTCTTGGCATAGCCAGGATGTCCTAGAAAAGAGGAGTCATGAGCTTCCCAAATTATATTCTGCTTGAGTGACTGGCCTACCGGTATACATAATCTCGTTCTATAGTAGATAAGTCAATTACTGATAGAGAACTCTAGATACCTTGCCTGTAGCTTCGGGTCTTAATCCTTGATGGGGATATCCCTTAGCAATTTCTGATATGTTGGATCATGGCATGCCTCTTCTCTAGCTAGCTCAAGAATTGGGATGTTTGGTATGCATACCTTTCTGGCTAAAGATCTAGCTGTTGATGGATCTTTTAAAATTAGAGAATTCCGAAATGCCTTGTGATGTAGTGCATTGGCAACTACATTGTCCTTTCGAGGCCGGTATTTTATTTCAAAATCATACTCCTCCAGAACTTCAATCCATCGGCGTTGCCTCATGTTGAGCTCATTTTGGGTAGAAATCTATTTGAGACTTTTATGATCTCTCACTAGGGTAAACTTGTTACCCAGCAAGTAGTGTCTCCAAAGCTTGAGAGCACGGATGACAGCTAACAGTTTCATATCGTGGGTAGCATAATTCCTTTCATGGCTCTTCAGTTTCCTAGAAGTGTATGCTACACGATGACCTTCTTGCATAAGCACACATCCTAAGGCAAGTGTGCTAGCAGCAGTTATCACTTCAAACTCCTTACCAAGATCCGGATGTTTAAGGATAGGTGTGGATACCGAACTTTCCTTTAGTTTATCAAAGCTAGATTGATGTTTACTTCTTTAGTAGATCCATACAGTTTGAATATCTCCTTGATGAATAACCTTGCAATGTCTAAGGCTTTATAGTTTGTCTTCATAGGAATAAGATGTGCAACCTTGATAAGCATATCCACTACAACAATAATGGAGTTGTATCCTCCCTGAACATGGGGTAGGCCAACAACGAAGTCCATACTAATGAATTCCCATTTCATTTGGGGAATGTCAAGTGGTTGCAACTTCCCTGGCATTTTGACATGTTCGGCCTTAGTGCATTGACAAGAAAAACAATCAATGACATATTTGAGAATGTCACCTGTAAGCCTCTTCCAATAATAACTCTTTTTGACTGCATTGAGGGTCTTGGCATAGCGAGGATGTCCTAAGAAAAAGGATTCATGAGCTTCCCAAAGTATATTCTGCTTGAGTGACTGGCCTACCGGTATACATAATCTCGTTCTATAGTAGATAAGTCAATTACTGATAGAGAACTCTAGATACTTTGCCTGTAGCTTCGGGTCTTAATCCTTGATGGGGATATCCCTTAGCAATTTCTGATATGTTGGATCATGGCATGCCTCTTCTCTAGCTAGCTCAAGAATTGGGATGTTTGGTATGCATACCTGTCTGGCTAAAGATCTAGCTGTTGATGGATCTTTTAAAATTAGAGAATTCAGAAATGCCTTGTGATGTAGTGCATTGGCAACTACATTGTCCTTTCGAGGGCAGTATTTTATTTCAAAATCATACTCCTCCAGAACTTCAATCCATTGGCGTTGCCTCATGTTGAGCTCATTTTGGGTAGAAATCCATTTGAGACTTTTATGATCTCTCACTAGGGTAAACTTGTTACCCAGCAAGTAGTGTCTCCAAAGCTTGAGAGCACGGATGACAGCTAACAGTTTCAGATCGTGGGTAGGATAATTCCTTTCATGGCTCTTCAGTTTCCTAGAAGTGTATGCTATACGATGACCTTCTTGCATAAGCACACATCCTAAGGCAAGTGTGCTAGCATCAGTTATCACTTCAAACTCCTTACCAAGATCCGGATGTTTAAGGATAGGTGTGGAGACCAAACTTTCCTTTAGTTTATCAAAGCTAGATTGATGTTTACTTCTTCAGTAGATCCATACAGTTTGAATATCTCCTTGATGAATAACCTTGCAATGTCTAAGGCTTTATAGTTTGTCTTCATAGGAATAAGATGTGCAACCTTGATAAGCATATCCACTACAACAATAATGGAGTTGTATCCTCCCTGAACATGGGGTAGGCCAACAACGAAGTCCATACAAAATGAATTCCCATTTCATTTGGGGAATGTCAAGTGGTTGCAACTTCCCTGGCATTTTGACATGTTCGGCCTTAGTGCATTGACAAGAAAAACACTCAATGACATATTTGAGAATGTCACCTGTAAGCCTCTTCCAATAATAACTCTTTTTGACTGCATTGAGGGTCTTGGCATAGCCAGGATGTCCTAGAAAAGAGGAGTCATGAGCTTCCCAAAGTATATTCTGCTTGAGTGACTGGCCTACCGGTATACATAATCTCGTTCTATAGTAGATAAGTCAATTACTGATAGAGAACTCTAGATACTTTGCCTGTAGCTTCGGGTCTTAATCCTTGATGGGGATATCCCTTAGCAATTTCTGATAGGTTGGATCATGGCATGCCTCTTCTCTAGCTAGCTCAAGAATTGGGATGTTTGGTATGCATACCTTTCTGGCTAAAGATCTAGCTGTTGATGGATCTTTTAAAATTAGAGAATTCCGAAATGCCTTGTGATGTAGTGCATTGGCAACTACATTGTCCTTTCGAGGCCGGTATTTTATTTCAAAATCATACTCCTCCAGAACTTCAATCCATCGGCGTTGCCTCATGTTGAGCTCATTTTGGGTAGAAATCCATTTGAGACTTTTATGATCTCTCACTAGGGTAAACTTGTTACCCAGCAAGTAGTGTCTCCAAAGCTTGAGAGCACGGATGACAGCTAATAGTTTCAGATCGTGGGTAGCATAATTCCTTTCATGGCTCTTCAGTTTCCGAGAAGTGTATGCTACACGATGACCTTCTTGCATAAGCACACATCCTAAGGCAAGTGTGCTAGCATCAGTTATCACTTCAAACTCCTTACCAAGATCCGGATGTTTAAGGATAGGTGTGGAGACCAAACTTTCCTTTAGTTTATCAAAGCTAGATTGATGTTTACTTCTTCAGTAGATCCATACAGTTTGAATATCTCCTTGATGAATAACCTTGCAATGTCTAAGGCTTTATAGTTTCTCTTCATAGGAATAAGATGTGCAACCTTGATAAGCATATCCACTACAACAATAATGGAGTTGTATCCTCCCTGAACATGGGGTAGGCCAACAACGAAGTCCATACAAAATGAATTCCCATTTCATTTGGGGAATGTCAAGTGGTTGCAACTTCCCTGGCATTTTGACAGGTTCGGCCTTAGTGCATTGACAAGAAAAACACTCAATGACATATTTGAGAATGTCACCTGTAAGCCTCTCCCAATAATAACTCTTTTTGACTGCATTGACGGTCTTGGCATAGCCAGGATGTCCTAGAAAAGAGGAGTCATGAGCTTCCCAAAGTATGTTCTGCTTGAGCGACTGGCCTACCGGTATACATAATCTCGTTCTATAGTAGATAAGTCAATTACTGATAGAGAACTCTAGATACTCTGCCTGTAGCTTCCAGTCTTAATCCTTGATGGGGATATCCCTTAGCAATTTCTGATATGTTGGATCATGGCATGCCTCTTCTCTAGCTAGCTCAAGAATTGGGATGTTTGGTATGCATACCTTTCTGGCTAAATTTCTAGCTGTTGATGGATCTTTTAAAATTAGAGAATTCAGAAATGCCTTGTCACTTAGTGCATTGGCAACTACATTCTCCTTTCGAGGCCGGTATTTTATTTCAAAATCATACTCCTCCAGAACTTCAATCCATCGGCGTTGCCTCATGTTGAGCTTATTTTGGGTAGAAATCCATTTGAGACTTTTATGATCTCTCACTAGGGTAAACTTGTTACCCAGCAAGTAGTGTCTCCAAAGCTTGAGAGCACGGATGACAGCTAATAGTTTCAGATCGTGGGTAGCATAATTCCTTTCATGGCTCTTCAGTTTCCTAGAAGTGTATGCTACACGATGACCTTCTTGCATAAGCACACATCCTAAGGCAAGTGTGCTAGCATCAGTTATCACTTCAAACTCCTTACCAAGATCCGGATGTTTAAGGATAGGTGTGGAGACCAAACTTTCCTTTAGTTTATCAAAGCTAGATTGATGTTTACTTCTTTAGTAGATCCATACAGTTTGAATATCTCCTTGATGAATAACCTTGCAATGTCTAAGGCTTTATAGTTTGTCTTCATAGGAATAAGATGTGCAACCTTGATAAGCATATCCACTACAACAATAATGGAGTTGTATCCTCCCTGAACATGGGGTAGGCCAACAACGAAGTCCATACTAATGAATTCCCATTTCATTTGGGGAATGTCAAGTGGTTGCAACTTCCCTTGCATTTTGACAGGTTCGGCCTTAGTGCATTGACAAGACAAACACTGAATGAGATATTTGAGAATGTCATCTCTAAGCCTCTTCCAATAATAACTCTTTTTGACTGCATTGAGGGTCTTGGCATAGCGAGGATGTCCTAAAAAAAGGAGTCATGAGCTTCCCCAAGTATTTTCTGCTTGAGTGACTGGCCTACCGGTATACATAATCTCGTTCTATAGTAGATAAGTCAATTACTGATAGAGAACTCTAGATACTTTGCCTGTAGCTTCGGGTCTTAATCCTTGATCGGGATATCCCTTAGCAATTTCTGATAGGTTGGATCATGGCATGCCTCTTCTCTAGCTAGCTCAAGAATTGGGTTGTTTGGCATGGATACCTTTCTGGCTAAAGATCTAGCTGTTGATGGATCTTTTAAAATTAGAGAATTCGAAAATGCCTTGTGACGTAGTGCATTGGCAACTACATTGTCCTTTCGAGACCGGTATTTTATTTCAAAAACATACTCCTCCAGAACTTCAATCCATCGGCGTTGCCTCATGTTGAGCTCATTTTGGGTAGAAATCCATTTGAGACTTTTATGATCTCTCACTAGGGTAAACTTGTTACCCAGCAAGTAGTGTCTCCAAAGCTTGAGAGCACGGATGACAGCTAATAGTTTCAGATCGTGGGTAGCATAATTCCTTTCATGGCTCTTCAGTTTCCTAGAAGTGTATGCTACACGATGACCTTCTTGCATAAGCACACATCCTAAGGCAAGTGTGCTAGCATCAGTTATCACTTCAAACTCCTTACCAAGATCCGGATGTTTAAGGATAGGTGTGGAGACCAAACTTTCCTTTAGTTTATCAAAGCTAGATTGATGTTTACTTCTTTAGTAGATCCATACAGTTTGAATATCTCCTTGATGAATAACCTTGCAATGTCTAAGGCTTTATAGTTTGTCTTAACAGGAATAAGATGTGCAACCTTGGTAAGCATATCCACTACAACAATAATGGAGTTGTATCCTCCCTGAACATGGGGTAGGCCAACAACGAAGTCCATACTAATGAATTCCCATTTCATTTGGGGAATGTCAAGTGGTTGCAACTTCCCTTGCATTTTGACAGGTTCGGCCTTAGTGCATTGACAAGACAAACACTGAATGAGATATTTGAGAATGTCATCTCTAAGCCTCTTCCAATAATAACTCTTTTTGACTGCATTGAGGGTCTTGGCATAGCGAGGATGTCCTAAAAAAAGGAGTCATGAGCTTCCCCAAGTATTTTCTGCTTGAGTGACTGGCCTACCGGTATACATAATCTCGTTCTATAGTAGATAAGTCAATTACTGATAGAGAACTCTAGATACTTTGCCTGTAGCTTCGGGTCTTAATACTTGATGGGGATATCCCTTAGCAATTTCTGATAGGTTGGATCATGGCATGCCTCTTCTCTAGCTAGCTCAAGAATTGGGTTGTTTGGCATGGATACCTTTCTGGCTAAAGATCTAGCTGTTGATGGATCTTTTAAAATTAGAGAATTCGAAAATGCCTTGTGACGTAGTGCATTGGCAACTACATTGTCCTTTCGAGACCGGTATTTTATTTCAAAAACATATTCCTCCAGAACTTCAATCCATCGGCGTTGCCTCATGTTGAGCTCATTTTGGGTAGAAATCCATTTGAGACTTTTATGATCTCTCACTAGGGTAAACTTGTTACCCAGCAAGTAGTGTCTCCAAAGCTTGAGAGCACGGATGACAGCTAACAGTTTCAGATCGTGGGTAGCATAATTCCTTTCATGGCTCTTCAGTTTCCTAGAAGTGTATGCTACACGATGACCTTCTTGCATAAGCACACATCCTAAGGCAAGTGTGCTAGCATCAGTTATCACTTCAAACTCCTTACCAAGATCCGGATGTTTAAGGATAGGTGTGGAGACCAAACTTTCCTTTAGTTTATCAAAGCTAGATTGATGTTTACTTCTTCAGTAGATCCATACAGTTTGAATATCTCCTTGATGAATAACCTTGCAATGTCTAAGGCTTTATAGTTTGTCTTCATAGGAATAAGATGTGCAAGCTTGATAAGCATATCCACTACAACAATAATGGAGTTGTATCCTCCCTGAACATGGGGTAGGCCAACAACGAAGTCCATACAAAATGAATTCCCATTTCATTTGGGGAATGTCAAGTGGTTGCAACTTCCCTGGCATTTTGACAGGTTCGGCCTTAGTGCATTGACAAGAAAAACACTCAATGACATATTTGAGAATGCCACCTGTAAGCCTCTCCCAATAATAACTCTTTTTGACTGCATTGACGGTCTTGGCATAGCCAGGATGTCCTAGAAAAGAGGAGTCATGAGCTTCCCAAAGTATATTCTGCTTGAGTGACTGGCCTACCGGTATACATAATCTCGTTCTATAGTAGATAAGTCAATTACTGATAGAGAACTCTAGATACTCTGCCTGTAGCTTCCAGTCTTAATCCTTGATGGGGATATCCCTTAGCAATTTCTGATATGTTGGATCATGGCATGCCTCTTCTCTAGCTAGCTCAAGAATTGGGATGTTTGGTATGCATACCTTTCTGGCTAAATTTCTAGCTGTTGATGGATCTTTTAAAATTAGAGAATTCAGAAATGCCTTGTCACTTAGTGCATTGGCAACTACATTCTCCTTTCGAGGCCGGTATTTTATTTCAAAATCATACTCCTCCAGAACTTCAATCCATCGGCGTTGCCTCATGTTGAGCTCATTTTGGGTAGAAATCCATTTGAGACTTTTATGATCTCTCACTAGGGTAAACTTGTTACCCAGCAAGTAGTTTCTCCAAAGCTTGAGAGCACGGATGACAGCTAATAGTTTCAGATCATGGGTAGCATAATTCCTTTCATGGCTCTTCTGTTTCCTAGATGTGTATGCTACACGATGACCTTCTTGCATAAGCACACATCCTAAGGCAAGCGTGGTAGCATCAGTTATCACTTCAAACTCCTTACCAAGATCCAAATGTTTAAGGATAGGTGTGGATACCAAACTTTGCTTTAGTTTATCAAAGCTAGATTGATGTTTACTTCTTCAGTAGATCCATACAGTTTGAATATCTCCTTGATGAATAACCTTGCAATGTCTAAGGCTTTATAGTTTGTCTTAACAGGAATAAGATGTGCAACCTTGATAAGCATATCCACTACAACAATAATTGAGTTGTATCCTCCCTGAACATGGGGTAGGCCAAAAACGAAGTCCATACTAATGAATTCCCATTTCATTTGGGGAATGTCAAGTGGTTGCAACTTCCCTGGCATTTTGACATGTTCGGCGTTAGTGCATTGACAAGACAAACACTCAATGCCATATTTGAGAATGTCACCTGTAAGCCTCTCCCAATAATAACTCTTTTTGACTGCATTGAGGGTCTTGGCATAGCCAAGATGTCCTAAAAAAGAGGAGTCATGAGCTTCCCAAAGTATTTTCTGCTTGAGTGACTCACCTACCAGTATACATAATCTCGTTCTATAGTAGATAAGTCAATTACTGATAGAGAACTCTAGATACTTTGCCTATAGCTTCGGGTCTTAATCCTTGATGGGGATATCCCTTAGCAATTTCTGATAGGTTGGATCATGGCATGCCTCTTCTCTAGCTAGCTCAAGAATTGGGTTGTTTGGCATGGATACCTTTCTGGCTAAAGATCTAGTTGTTCATGGATCTTTTAAAATTAGAGAATTCAGAAATGCCTTGTGACGTAGTGCATTGGCAACTATATTGTCCTTTCGAGGCCGGTATTTTATTTCAAAATCATACACCTCCAGAACTTCAATCCATCGGCGTTGCCTCATGTTGAGCTCATTTTGGATAAAAATCCATTTGAGACCTTTATGATCTCTCACTAGGGTAAACTTGTTACCCAGCAAGTAGTGTCTCCAAAGCTTGAGAGCACGGATGACAGCTAATAGTTTCAGATCGTGGGTAGCATAATTCCTTTCATGGCTCTTCAGTTTCCTAGAAGAGTATGCTACACTATGACCTTCTTGCATAAGCACACATCCTAAGGCAAGTGTGCTAGCATCAGTTATCACTTCAAACTCCTTACCAAGGTCCCGAAGTTTAAGGATAGGTGCTGATACCAAACTTTGCTTTAGTTTATCAAAGCTAGATTGATGTTTACTTCTTCAGTAGATCCATAGAGTTTGAATATCTCCTTGATGAATAACCTTGCAATGTCTAAGGTTTTATAGTTTGTCTTAACATGAATAAGATGTGTAACCTTGGTAATCATATCCACTACAACAATAATGGAGTTGTCTCCTCCCTGAACATGGGGTAGGCCAACAACAAAGTCCATACTAATGAATTCACATTTCATTTCGGGAATGTCAAGTGGTTGCAACTTCCCTAGCATTTTGACACGTTTGGCCTCAATGCATTGACAAGACAAACACTCAATGACATATTTGAGAATGTCACCTGTAAGCCTCTCCCAATAATAACTCTTTTTGACTGCATTGAGGGTCTTGGCATAGCTTGGATGTCCTAAAAAAGAGGAGTCATGAGCTTCCCAAAGTATTTTCTGCTTGAGTGACTGGCCTACCGGTATACATAATCTCGTTTTATAGTTGATAAGTCAATTACTTATAGAGAACTCTAGATACTTTGCCTGTAGCTTCGGGTCTTAATCCTTGATGGGGATATCCCTTAGCAGTTTCTGATAGGTTGGATCATGGCATGCCTCTTCTCTAGCTAGCTCAAGAATTGGGTTGTTTGGTATGCATACCTTTCTGGCTAAAGATCTAGCTGTTGATGGATCTTTTAAAATTAGAGAATTCAGAAATGCCTTGTGACGTAGTGCATTGGCAACTACATTCTCCTTTCGAGGCCGGTATTTTATTTCAAATCATACTCCTCCAGAACTTCAATCCATCGGCGTTGCCTCATGTTGAGCTCATTTTGGGTAAAAATCCATTTGAGACTTTTATGATCTCTCACTAGGGTAAACTTGTTACCCAGCAAGTAGTGTCTCCAAAGCTTGAGAGCACGGATGACAGCTAACAGTTTCAGATCATGGGTAGCATAATTCCTTTCATGGCTCTTCAGTTTCCTAGAAGAGTATGCTACACCATGACCTTCTTGCATAAGCACACATCCTAAGGCAAGTGTGCTAGCATCAGTTATCACTTCAAACTCCTTACCAAGGTCCCGAAGTTTAAGGATAGGTGCTAATACCAAACTTTGCTTTAGTTTATCAAAGCTAGATTGATGTTTACTTCCTCAGTAGATCCATACATTTTGAATATCTCCTTGATGAATAACCTTGCAATGTCTAAGGCTTTATAGTTTGTCTTAACAGGAATAGGATGTGCAACCTTGGTAAGCATATCCACTACAACAATAATGGAGTTCTATCCTCCCTGAACATGGGGTAGGCCAACAACGAAGTCCATACTAATGAATTCCCATTTCATTTCGGGAATGTCAAGTGGTTGCAACTTCCCTAGCATTTTGACATGTTCGGCCTTAATGCATTGACAAGACAAACACTCAATGAGATATTTGAGAATGTCACCTGTAAGCCTCTCCTAATAATAACTCTTTTTGACTGCATTGAGGGTCTTGGCATAGCCAAGATGTCCTAAAAAAGAGGAGTCATGAGCTTCCCAAAGTATTTTTTGCTTGAGTGACTAGCTTACCGGTATACATAATCTCGTTCTATAGTAGATAAGTCAATTACTGATAGAGAACTCTAGATACTTTGCCTATAGCTTCGGGTCTTAATCCTTGATGGGGATATCCCTTAGCAATTTCTGATAGGTTGGATCATGGCATGCCTCTTCTCTAGCTAGCTCAAGAATTGGGTTGTTTGGCATGGATACCTTTCTGGCTAAAGATCTAGTTGTTCATGGATCTTTTAAAATTAGAGAATTCAGAAATGCCTTGTGACGTAGTGCATTGGCAACTATATTGTCCTTTCGAGGCCGGTATTTTATTTCAAAATCATACACCTCCAGAACTTCAATCCATCGGCGTTGCCTCATGTTGAGCTCATTTTGGATAAAAATCCATTTGAGACCTTTATGATCTCTCACTAGGGTAAACCTTTTTACCCAGCAAGTAGTGTCTCCAAAGCTTGAGAGCACGGATGACAGCTAATAGTTTCAGATCGTGGGTAGCATAATTCCTTTCATGGCTCTTCAGTTTCCTAGAAGAGTATGCTACACTATGACCTTCTTGCATAAGCACACATCCTAAGGCAAGTGTGCTAGCATCAGTTATCACTTCAAACTCCTTACCAAGGTCCCGAAGTTTAAGGATAGGTGCTGATACCAAACTTTGCTTTAGTTTATCAAAGCTAGATTGATGTTTACTTCTTCAGTAGATCCATAGAGTTTGAATATCTCCTTGATGAATAACCTTGCAATGTCTAAGGTTTTATAGTTTGTCTTAACATGAATAAGATGTGTAACCTTGGTAAGCATATCCACTACAACAATAATGGAGTTGTCTCCTCCCTGAACATGGGGTAGGCCAACAACGAAGTCCATACTAATGAATTCACATTTCATTTCGGGAATGTCAAGTGGTTGCAACTTCCGTGGCATTTTGACACGTTTGGCCTTAATGCATTGACAAGACAAACACTCAATGACATATTTGAGAATGTTACCTGTAAGCCTCTCCCAATAATAACTCTTTTTGACAGCATTGAGGGTCTTGGCATAGCTTGGATGTCCTAAAAAAGAGGAGTCATGAGCTTCCCAAAGTATTTTCTGCTTGAGTGACTGGCCTACCGGTATACATAATCTCGTTTTATAGTTGATAAGTCAATTACTTATAGAGAACTCTAGATACTTTGCCTGTAGCTTCGGGTCTTAATCCTTGATGGGGATATCCCTTTGCAGTTTCTGATAGGTTGGATCATGGCATGCCTCTTCTCTAGCTAGCTCAAGAATTGGGTTGTTTGGTATGCATACCTTTCTGGCTAAAGATCTAGCTGTTGATGGATCTTTTAAAATTAGAGAATTCAGAAATGCCTTGTGACGTAGTGCATTGGCAACTACATTCTCCTTTCGAGGCCGGTATTTTATTTCAAATCATACTCCTCCAGAACTTCAATCCATCGGCGTTGCCTCATGTTGAGCTCATTTTGGGTAAAAATCCATTTGAGACTTTTATGATCTCTCACTAGGGTAAACTTGCTACCCAGCAAGTAGTGTCTCCAAAGCTTGAGAGCACGGATGACAGCTAACAGTTTCAGATCATGGGTAGCATAATTCCTTTCATGGCTCTTCAGTTTCCTAGAAGAGTATGCTACACCATAACCTTCTTGCATAAGCACACATCCTAAGGCAAGTGTGCTAGCATCAGTTATCACTTCAAACTCCTTACCAAGGTCCCGAAGTTTAAGGATAGGTGCTAATACCAAACTTTGCTTTAGTTTATCAAAGCTAGATTGATGTTTACTTCCTCAGTAGATCCATACATTTTGAATATCTCCTTGATGAATAACCTTGCAATGTCTAAGGCTTTATAGTTTGTCTTAACAGGAATAGGATGTGCAACCTTGGTAAGCATATCCACTACAACAATAATGGAGTTCTATCCTCCCTGAACATGGGGTAGGCCAACAACGAAGTCCATACTAATGAATTCCCATTTCATTTTGGGAATGTCAAGTGGTTGCAACTTCCCTAGCATTTTGACATGTTCGGTCTTAATGCATTGACAAGACAAACACTCAATGAGATATTTGAGAATGTCACCTGTAAGCCTCTCCCAATAATAACTCTTTTTGACTGCATTGAGGGTCTTGGCATAGCCAAGATGTCCTAAAAAAGAGGAGTCATGAGCTTCCCAAAGTATTTTTTGCTTGAGTGACTAGCTTAGCGGTATACATAATCTCGTTCTATAGTAGATAAGTCAATTACTGATAGAGAACTCTAGATACTTTGCCTATAGCTTCGGGTCTTAATCCTTGATGGGGATATCCCTTAGCAATTTTTGATAGGTTGGATCATGGCATGCCTCTTCTCTAGCTAGCTCAAGAATTGGGTTGTTTGGCATGGATACCTTTCTGGCTAAAGATCTAGCTATTGATGGATCTTTAAAAATTAGAGAATTCGGAAATGCCATGTGACGTAGTGCATTGGCAACTACATTCTCCTTTCAAGGCCGGTATTTTATTTCAAAATCATACTCCTCTAGAACTTCAATCTATCAGCGTTGCCTCATGTTGAGCTCATTTTGGGTAAAAATCCATTTGAGACTTTTATGATCTCTCACTAGGGTAAACTTGTTACCCAGCAAGTAGTGTCTCCAAAGCTTGAGAGCATGGATGACAGCTAACAGTTTCAGATCGTGGGTAGCATAATTCCTTTCATGGCTCTTCAGTTTCCTAGAAGAGTATGCTACACGATGACCTTCTTGCATAAGCACACATCCTAAGGCAAGTGTGCTAGCATCAGTTATCACTTCAAACTCCTTACCAAGGTCCGGAAGTTTAAGGATAGGTGCTGATACCAAACTTTGCTTTAGTTTATCAAAGCTAGATTGATGTTTACTTCTTCAGTAGATCCATAGAGTTTGAATATCTCCTTGATGAATAACCTTGCAATGTCTAAGGCTTTATAGTTTGTCTTAACAGGAATAAGATGTGCAACCTTGGTAAGCATATCCACTACAACAATAATGGAGTTCTATCCTCCCTGAACATGGGGTAGGCCAACAACGAAGTCCATACTAATGAATTCACATTTCATTTCGGGAATGTCAAGTGGTTGCAACTTCCCTGGCATTTTGACATGTTCGGCCTTAGTGCATTGACAAGACAAACACTCAATGGCATATTTGAGAATGTCACCTGTAAGCCTCTCCCAATAATAACTATTTTTGACTGCATTGAGGGTCTTGGCATAGCGAGGATGTCCTAAAAAAGAGGAGTCATGAGGTTCCCGAAGTATTTTCTTCTTGAGTGACTGGCCTACCGGTATACATAATCTCGTTCTATAGTAGATAAGTCAATTACTGATAGAGAACTCTAGATACTTTGCCTGTAGCTTCGGGTCTTAATCCTTGATGGGGATATTCCTTAGCAATTTCTGATAGGTTGGATCATGGCATGCCTCTTCTCTAGCTAGCTCAAGAATTGGGTTGTTTGGCATGGATACCTTTCTGGCTAAAGATCTAGCTGTTGATGGATCTTTAAAAATTAGAGAATTCGGAAATGCCTTGTGACTTAGTGCATTGGCAACTACATTCTCCTTTCGAGGCCGGTATTTTATTTCAAAATCATACTCCTCTAGAACTTCAATCTATCGGCGTTGCCTCATGTTGAGCTCATTTTGGGTAAAAATCCATTTGAGACTTTTATGATCTCTCACTAGGGTAAACTTGTTACCCAGCAAGTAGTGTCTCCAAAGCTTGAGAGCATGGATGACAGCTAACAGTTTCAGATCGTGGGTAGCATAATTCCTTTCATGGGTCTTAAGTTTTCTAGAAGAGTATGCTACACTATGACCTTCTTGCATAAGCACACATCCTAAGGCAAGTGTGCTAGCATCAGTTATCACTTCAAACTCCTTACCAAGATCCGGAAGTTTAAGGATAGGTGCTGATACTGAACTTTGCTTTAGTTTATCAAAGCTAGATTGATGTTTGCTTCTTTAGTAGATCCATTCAGAGGCGCTGCAATCAAGGCATAGTTTTGGATAAAGACCCTGCATAATCCTATCAATCAAAGAAAACTACGTATTTCTTTGACAATTGTTGATGTTGGCCATTCCACAATGTCTCTGACCTTGACCGGATCTACTGAGATTCCTTCCGCTGATGTGATGAATCCCAAATATTCAATATGTCGCTTGAAGAATGCACACTTCTTCTTTTTGGCATAAAGCTTGTGTGTCCTCATTGTTTCAAGGACAATGGGAATCTGGGGTTCGTTTTCTTCTTCTTGTTTGGAGTAGACTAAGGTATCCTCAAAGAAGATGAGTACGAAGTCATCAAGATATGGCCTAAAGATATCCTGCATTAACCTGTTGAAGGTAATAGGAGAATTCGTCAGCCCGAATGACATGATTGGGAATTCAAAGTGTCCATATCTTGTGATGAATGCCGTCTTTGGGATATCCCCCTCCTTGATCCTTATCTGATAATATCTAGACCTAAGATCAATCTTGGAGAAGATCTTTGCACCTTGAAGACGATCAAGAGGTTCATCTATTCTTGGAATGGGGTACTTGTTCTTAATGGTTGATTGATTCAACCCTCTGTAATCAATACATAGCCGAGGCATTCCATATTTCTTTTTCTGGAACAGCACTGAAGCTCCCCATGGTGAGTTGCTAGGATGAATGTAACCTTGATCTAATAGTTGCTTGAGTTGCTCCTTCAGCTCAATTGCTTCTAGGATGGACATTCTATATGGTCTCTTTGCGATTGGCATAATTCCTAGTGCTAGCTTGATTTCATGATCAACTTCCCTTTGAGGAAGAAAACTACAACATATACATGCTAGAACGACATTTATAACGACATTTTCCTTATATATGAAAAATATCCCCATCGTCGGTATTAGCGTCGCTACAAAACTATCGATATTTGCCTCGCTAATTTCGTCGGTATTAGCGTCGCTATTTGACGGAATTAGCGACGAAAATAGCAACGGTTATAGAGGAATTTTCAATACTAATACCGATGATTGCAAAGTTATTTTCTGATGCTGATACTGACAGTTGCAGAAAATAATTTTTTTTTGTGGCAGCGCTGCAAATGCAACCTTGCCACAGTTAGAGCCACATAGGGCTAAGAGACAATTCTTGCTGTCAAAGAAGTTAGACAATCGATCCCAAATAATGACAAGACTTTGTAAACAAGTACTTTCATGACATTAATTAACACAAATGTGCACTGCATTGATAAAGAAAATAACAGAACTTAAATTGAGAAGTGCTACTATGACAAAGCAAATATGGAGTCATGCTACAACATAGAAGTCCGAATCATATACACTTAGTTATTACATATGGAGAATAGAGGCCATAAGGCCTTACATAATACAAGATGGGGAGTAATCCTATGTAGCCTAATCTGCTCTCTACGACTCATCCACATTAGAAAACTCCTCTCTCTATAGTAGCATATCGAAGGGAGTCTGCAATAGCAAATATATATATAATTGTGAGTACCAAATACAAACTAACATATAATGATAGATTTCTCAAATTAGGAATGATATTTATTACTACTTACCAGACCTCCGCGAACATAGAGCTTCTTGATCAGGGCTCTCAAGCCATGCTTCTCCTCGTATGTCACCTCTAGTGCAGTCAGGTCGCAATTCGTAAAACCTTGCTATGGCACACAAGCATTGAAAAACAACGTACTTGAGATTCATGTTTGAAATACATACATCAACATGGATGTGGATAAATTAGAGTACTCTACCCTATTAATACTTACGAAATCTGCCAGGAATGTTGTGTGGCCATCGCTACCAAGGTGATGCACCGATCCTGTGTCCAAGCGCGCCTTTGCTACGTCCTTCTGTTGGTTCCACTTGTCTAGAGTGGATGTTGCCTCATCTTGGAGATTACTCCAGTCCTTTGTATCCAGCCACTCTGGCTTTGATTTGCCCTGCTTGACTACTTTGCGTACATCAGACCGCCTATGCGACTGATAGTCACGCATACGCGTCATCATCCACCCTCTTGAAAATCTATCATTGCTAGAGGGCTAAAGGAACTCTCAATATAATGTATCAATTATGTACTCCTTGCTGGCATTTGGGATCTCCTTCCACTTGTCTGTAATGTTGTGCTGAAATACTTGTTGGCACAACTCATGCATCCTAGAGATGACAACTTTTCCATCATCATTTATGTATAAATGGCGAGAGGCCTTATCTATGAGATACGAGTAACCTGCAAGATTTTGCAAATGGGTACTTTCATGACATTAATACAAATGTGCCAAACACAACTTGAATTCATAAGTGCTACTGCGAAAAGGGATGCGAAAATAATACTTGGAGGAGTGGGTTTCGTGTACTTCTTGTTGGCCCTGGGAGTGATCGGTGGGGTGCATGAAGGAGTGGGAGCAGTAGACGCCTCCTCGCGCTGCTAGTGAAAGACGGTGTCGACTCCCTGGTGGCAATGTGAGTGGGAGAGACTGCATCTGTATCCCCACAACAGGAGCTACCTCCTCCTCGACTACATGACTCTGAAGCAAAGCGAGACCTGTGACTGCGTCTATCGGAGACCAAAGCATTGGACCTTCTAGAGTTTACAGGTCGTGCTGAGGTGGAACGGGAAAGCTGTGCATCGGCTCTATCTCTGACCCGTGCTAGCTGCTCTGGTGAGAAACACGCTAGCATTGCGTCAATGTCGTCATCTGTAAAATCGTGACTCATCCTACCGTTCGTGCCCAAATCCTAAACCTGCACATACAAGAAAACATACAAACTATCCTAACCGATTTGCAAAAATTAGTATAGTGTTTGAATAATATTAGATAGTTTGTATGTTTTTGGAGTATAGTGTTTGGAGTATAGTGTTAGGATAGTTTGTACGTTTCCTCATGTTGAGCTCATTTTGGATAAAGATCCACTTGAGGCATTTATGATCCGTCACTAGGGTAAACTTGTTACCCAACAGGTAGTGTCTCCAAAGCTTTAAAGCATGGATGACAGATAACACTTTTAAATCGTGGGTAGCATAATTCTTCTCATGGCTCTTCAGTTTTCTTGAAGAGTATGCTACAGGATGACCTTCTTGCATAACCACACATCCTAAGGCAAGCATGCTAGCATCAGTTACTACTTCGAACTCCTTACTGAGGTCCGAAAGTTTTAGGATAGGTGTTGATACCAAACTTTGCTTAAATCTATCAAAGCTAGATTGTTCAGCAGCTGACCATGCAATGGATGTTTACTTATTTAGTAAATCTGTCAGAGGTACTGCAATTAAAGCATAGTTTTTGATAAAGACCCTATACCATCCTGTCAACCGAAGAAAACTGCATATTGCTTTGATAGTTGTTGGTATTGGCCATTCTAGAACATCTCTAACCTTGGCGAGATCCAGTGAGATTCCTTTCGCTGACACAATGAATCCCAGATATTCAATCTGACGCTTGAAGAATGCACACTTCTTCATTTTGGCATAAAGCTTGTGTGCCCTCATTGTCTCAAGGACAATGCAAAGCTGGAGTTCATGATCTTCTTCCTGTTTGGAATAGACTAAGGTATCGTCGAAGAAGACGAGTACAAAGTCGTCAAGATATGGCCTAAAGATATTCTCCATTAACCTGTTGAACGTGGGAGTTGCATTCGTAAGCCTGAATGATATGACTAGGAACTCAAAGTGTCCATATCTTGTGTTGAATGCTCTCTTTGGGAAATATTCTTCCTTGATCCTTATCTAATAGTATCTAGACCTAAGATCAATCTTGGAGAAGATCTTCGCACCTTGAAGATGATTAAGAAGTTCATCTATTCTTGGAATAGGATACTTGTTCTTAACGATTGATTGATTCAACCCTCTGTAATCAATAGATAGTCAAAGCGTTCCATCCTTCTTCTTCTAGAACAGCACTGGAGCTCCCCATGGCAAACTATTGGAATGGATGTATCCCTGATCTAATAGTTGCTTGAGTTGCTCCTTCAACTCAATTGCTTCTGGGATAGGCATTCTATAAGGCCTCTTTGCGATTGGCGCAGCTCCCGGCACTAGCTTGATCTCATGATCAACTTCCCTTTGAGGCGGATGTTTTGTCAGCTCTTCAAGAAATACATCTGCATTCTCCTTTAGCCATGAAGGTTATTTAGTAGACTCCTGATTTTGATCTAGCTTATTAAGCTTAATTAAGTAGAAAGGTAGTCCCTTTCTAACTCCCTTTATAATCCCACATGCTTTGGCCAATTGAATTTTGGACTTTCCAGCCTCTCCTTGATTTGTAACCAATTCCCCTTCGGAGTTTTGAAAGAAAACTTGACGCTTTCCATAATGAATGTGCGCATCATTAGGTTTAAGCCAATCCATTTTGAGCAAACACTCATGGATACCTAGGCTCATGACCCTGATTTGACCGAAGTTGACTTTCCTCCCAGAAAGAATTCCACCTTAGCAGTTTGCCTGGTACAAGTGACCTCACAACCATTTGTTAATTCCACAAGCAAGGTAGGTGCTTCTATTGTGGCTATTCCTAATATTCATACACAAGCTGCTGAGATAAAGGAATGCATATTGCCACAATCAATCAAGGTTTTGAAGCCTTTACGTCGATAATCAGATGGTGTCTAAATCACAGAGAACTGCCAATTCGGGCCTTTCTTGTGAAAGGCGGTATGGATTGTTGCCCTCTTAAAACTTTGCTTCCATAGTCGGGTCTTCTTCTTCGCACATTTCCCTATTAGCAACACAAGCGGTTCTTCCTTTGCCCCGGGTAGCGGCTCCTTGGCCACCGGCGGTTCTTTGGAAAGGTCCTTGACGTTGTCCTCCGCCAAGTTTGGGACATTGCCTTTTGAAATGATCGAGCTCGTTGTAGTGGAAGCAATGGAGATTGTGGCCATTTCCTTGGGTAGGAACAAAGTTATTGACATTGTTGGTCCTTGCTTTCTTCCTTTGTCCCCGGTTTTGACCTTGAACTCACTTTTCTTGGGACCTATATACTCCTTTGTTGTGATCATTATAAGACCAAGTCTTGTTAAATGAGTGCGTCCTAAAGGTCTGTTGGGCACATTGAGTCGAGCCGGGTATTTACAAGTGGATTTAATCCAGCACAAAACTTCGACACGTGTTGTGTCATATCCATTTCTAGCGCATACTTCAGAAGAGAGACAAACTTTGAGTAGTATGCGTCAAGAGTCAGACTCAGTTGTTTCAACTCATAGAACTCATTCATCTTGTGCGTGTGATATACAAGTGGTAAGTATCTTCCTTGCACAGCTTTTTTCAGCTTTTCCCAGGTAACAAATCCTTCAGAGATACCTTGATCTTTGCACCATTGCTTCCACCAAAGCCTGGCTTCGTCAGTGAGCTTCAGCTTGGCGAGCATTACATGGTTGGCAGGTGTAGTACCATCTACTTAAAAGTAATCTTCCATGGACTCTATCCAAATCTTAGCATTAGTTTGGACAATCCTTTCTTTTCCGTCAAATTCTGGCGGCTTGATCTTCTTGATAAGAAACTTCTTCTCCTAAATCACGGTCGTACTTGGTGTAGGGGCCGAACTGGGAATCTGTACCTGGGGTTGTGCCTGAATAAAGGGTTCTTAACATTAACAACTCGCTAAATGTCTCTTACATTACATATTATTCCCAACTTATCTTTCACCCAAGAAACCTAATCACTTAACTTTTTATCAATACTCATAGACAAGACAATCATTGATAAAAAGAAGTCTTATTTCATTCATATGGGCATAGCCCTTTCGGAGTACAATATTTTTTGGGATGGTAGAGCAACTGATACATTAGTTCGGGGACAATAAGGTTGTGTTACATTTAGCTACGAGAACTGGGTAATAGTATGGATTTGGGTCATGGATCTTTAGGAATTGATAAGTCATTGGAAGATTAGGGTATCCTTTTGTTTGGTACCCATTCTTCTCATAGCGTCCCAACAACTTGAACCTGGCGGCAGGGATTATGCGGGTCACTTCCTCGTACACATATGTGTTCAGCTTGACCTTCTGACCTTCGACATGTAAAGTTGTGTTTACGTGAGCCTCAATAAAAATGAACAACATTACGATCTTCAGGTCCTCCAACCATTTGATTCTCTTTAGATTGGTTCAAAGGTACACAAACTGGTGTGCAACTATGTAATAGATTCTTAAGTTGCCCGTCCACCTTTGTTCCACGTACAAAGGCGATGGATTGTAAATATGGTCTAGGATGTTCATCATATCGATCCTTCATCGATAATCTGAGGCATGCAAGCATCACGGTCATAAACATGACTTGGAACACTAAGAATCTATTCCATGCTTCATAATTCTACAAGACAGCATCGATAACTAAGGAAATATTCTTAAGAGCAACATTTGCTTTGCTTCTTCTTATTAAGTTTTCTTATAAAGACAGATCCTTCGTTGGTTAACTGTAACGTGTCCACTTGTTCCCTTTTAGGACATGTTTTAGTAGTCCATCGGAAAGAGAGTCTAGAAAGCTCCGTCTGGCACTCCCATGGAATGTTACGGGGTTTGCAATCTAGGACTTCCTGCATCTGCTACGTAGTGGAAGCAATCCGGCCATTCCCACTTAGGACCGATCGGAATTAGGATTTTCCCTAATGGTCATATTCCTAAAATAGCATCTCTAGTGTCGAACCCCACAAGAACTATTTTACGCATAAACGTCAAGGTCGAAGCGGATTCATGCTGCACTTGGTTCAAGGAGAATGGAAAATGAGAGGGATGCAAGGCTCAACCTCTCTGCCCATAAGGCATAGTCCCATTCGATTTTCCTAAAACAGCATAAATCGGGATTCTAGTAACCTAAAATCTATGTCAGCGCCCTTGCTGTTCATTTCCTTTGAGAAGAGCTCCTTGCTGTCTATTTTGATTGAGAAAAGTTCCCGGACAACTAGGACCACCCATCCGTAGGATGGTGTAACGTGTCCACCTGATTCCCTTTCAGGACACGTCTTATCAGTCCATAAGAAAGAGAGTCTAGAAAGCTCCGCCCCACACTCCCATGGAATTTTACGGGGGTCGCGGTCTAGGACTTCTCGCATTTTCCACGTAGCAGAAGTATTCCGGCCATTCCCACTTAGGACCGACCTGAATCTGGGTTTCCCCTGATAGTCACTTTCCTAAACGGCGGCTAGCATCGAACCCCAAGCAAATTACTTTATGTAGAAATGCCAGGTACGAAGCGGATTTATGTTGAACTTGGTTCAAGGTGAATGGGAAACTAGAAGGATGCAAGGCTCAACATCTCTGCCCATAAGGCATACACCCATTTTGTTCCCCTAAAATAGTATAAATCGGGATTCCAGTAACCTAAACCTTAGGTCAGCGCCCTTGCTGCTCATTTCCTTCGAGAAGAGCTCCTTGCTGTCCATTTCCATTGAGAAAAGTTCCTAGCCAACCAGGACGACCCATCCGTAGGACAGACCCATTGTAACGTGTCCGCTAGAATCATTCCGGACACGTCTTAGCAGTCCATCGGGAAGGATGTCTAGAAAGCTCCGGCAACTCCCATGGAATGTTACGGGACTTGCGATCTAGGTCTTCCCGCGCTCCACCGACCGGAGTAGTCCCGTCTTGTCCACTAGGATCGACCTGAATTTGGGTTTTCCTGTTTGGTCATTAGCTAGCAACAACTAGCGTCAGACCCGAGCGAACTACTTTACGCAGAAGCGCCCGGTCCGAAGCGGATTCACGCTGCACTTGGTTCAAGGAGAATGGGAAACGAGAGGGATGCAAGGCTCAACCTCTCTGCCAAAAGGCATAGTCCCATTCCGTTCCCCTAAAACAGCTTGAATCCGCTTCGGACCGGGCGCTTCTGCGTAAAGTAGTTCGCTCCGATCTGAATCGCTTAGTTTTTGCTAGCTAATGACCAAACAGGAAAACCCAAATTCAGGTCGATCCTAAGTGGGAACGGCCAGGATACTTCCGCTACGTGGCAGACACGGGAAGACCTAGATCGCAAGTCCCGTAACATTCCATGGGAGTGCCGGGCGGAGCTTTCTAGACATCCTTCCCGATGGACTTAGACGTGTCCGAATGATTTTAGCGGACACGTTACAGTTGGTATCAGAGCAAACCAACAAAGGACTTGTTTTTAGGAAATTTTAATAAGAAGAAGTAAAGCAAATGTTGTGTCCCAAACATTTCCTTACTTTGATTACTATCTTCCAGAATTACGAAGCATGGAACAAGTTCTTAGTGTTCCAAGTCATGTTTATGACCGCGATGCATTCCACGGATTATCGACAGAGGGTTGAGATGATGAACATCCTAGACCGCATTTACAATCCATCGCCTGTGTACATGGAACAGAGATGGATGGGTGTTTCAGGGATCTATTACATAACTGCCTATCGACCTGCGTACCTTCAAATTAACTTGAAGAGAATCAAGTGGATGGAGGATTTGAAAATCGTGAAGCTGTTCGTCTTTGTTGAGGCTCACGTAAACGCGACCCTACAGGTTGGAGGTCGAAGGGTTAACCAGAATAAGTATGTGTACGGAGAAGTGATTCAAAGAATCTCTGCCGACCGAATCAAGGTTTTGGGACGTCATGAGAAGAATGGATATCAAAGGAAAAGATACCCTAATCTTCCAATGAACTATCGATTCCTGAAAATCGATGACCCCAATCCGTACTACTACTCAGTTCCTGTAGCTGAATGCAATAATATCTTATTCTCCTCGAATTAATGTATTTACTTGTTCCATCGGCCCAAGAAATAAGTGTACCACGAAAAGGCTATGTTGATATGAATGGAATAAAACTTTTTAATCAACGATTGTCTTGACTATGAATATTGATAAAGAAGTAAAGTGAATTGGTCACTTGGCTGAAGGAATACGTGGACGTAGTTTCTGAAGAGTTAACAAAAACGCCCACTTCAAAGAGAAGTAGATCATGAGATCAAGCTAGTAATAGGAGCTGCGCCAATTGCGAAGAGACCCTATAGAATGTCTATATCGGAAGCTATTGAGTTGAAGGAACAACTCAAGCAGCTGTTAAACCAAGGCTACATCCGGCCTAGCAATTCACCATGGGGAGCTCCAGTCCTATTCCAGAAAAAAGAAAGATGGGACACTTCGACTATGTATTGATTACCGTGGGTTGAATTAATCAACAGTCAAGAACAAATATCATGTTCTTAGAATAGATGAGCTTCTTGATAATCTTCAAGGTGCTAAGAACTTCTCCAAATATTATCTTAAGGTCTGGTTACTATCAGATAAGAATCAAGGAAGAAGATACCCCGAAGACGGCCTTCAACACAAGATATGGATACTTTGAGTTCCTAGTTATGTCATCCGAGCTTATGAATGCACCGGCCACCTTCAATAGATTAATGCAGGATATTTTTAGGCCATATCTTGATGATTTTGTGCTTGTCTTCTTCGACGACGTTTTAGTCTATTCTAAACAGGAAGAAGATCATGAACCCCAACTACGGATTGTGTTGGAAACAATGAGGTCTCATAAGCTGTATGCAAAAATGAAGAAGTATGCATTCCTCAAACGTCAGATTGAATATCTAGGATTCATCGTATCATCAGAAGGAATATCAGTAGACCCAGTCAAAGTCAGAGATGTGCTTGAATGGCCAATACCAGTATCTGTCAAAGAGATACGCAGTTTTCTTGGCTTGACAGGATGGTATAGGATCTTTATCAAAAACTATGCTTTGATTGCAGCACCTCTTACCGACTTACTAAAGAAGCAGATTTCTATTACATGGTCAACTCCCGAGCAAAATAGCTTCGACCAATTGAAGCAATGTTTGGTATCAGCACCTATTCTGAGACTTCCTGATCTCAATAAGCAGTTCGAGGTAGTAACTGATGCTAGCATTCTTGCATTGGGGTGTGTTCTTATGCAGGAAGGTCATCCAGTAGCATATTCTTCAAGGAAATTGAAGAGTCACGAAAAGAATTATGCCACCCATGACCTGGAGTTATTAGCTGTCATACATGCTCTAAAGCTTTGGAGACACTATCTGTTGGGAAATAAGTTCACTCTAGTAATAGATCATAAGAGTCTCAAATGGATTTTTACCCAGAACGAGCTCAACATGAGGCAACGTCGATGGATTGAAGTATTGGAGGAATATGATTTTGAAATCAAGTATCGACCAGGGAAAGAGAATGTAGTTGCCGATGCACTCAGTCACAAGGCATTCCTAAACTCCCTAATCTTGCAGAATCCATCAATGGCCAGATCTCTGGCTACAAAGGTATCTATGCCAAGCAACCCTATACTCGAACTAGCTAGAGAGGAAGCATGCCATGACTTAGCCTACCAAGCAATGATAAAAGAAATATCTACCAAGGATCAGAATCCGAAGTTGCAGGCAAAGTATCATGAATTTTCTATTAACAATGGACTCATTTACTATAGAACAAGGCTATGTATACCAGTAAGTTAGTCACTTAAGCAGAAGATATTGTGGGAAGCTCATGATTCCCCTTTCGCCGGACATCCTGGCTATGCAAAAACTCTTAATGCAGTCAGGAAGAGCTATTATTGGGAGAGGCTCAAAGGTGACGTCCTCAAATATGTCACCGAATGTTTGTCTTGCCAACGTATCAAGGCTGAACATGTCATGATGCCAGGGAAATTACAACCACTTGACATTCCCCAAATGAAATGGGAATTCATCAGTATGGATTTTGTGGTGGGCTTACCCCAAGTCCAAGGAGGATACAACTCCATTATGGTTGTAGTTGACATGCTTACTAAGGTTGCACACCTGATCCCAGTAAAGACAAACTATAAAGCCTTCGATATTGCAAGAGTGTTTATCAAAGAAATATTCAAGCTACATGGGTTACCTAGAAGGATCATTAGCGATCGAGATTCTCTTTTCACTTCTCACTTCTAGAGAGCTATCTTTGAAGCTATTGGGACTCAACTCTGTTTTAGCACTGCCTACCATCCCCAAACAGATGGACAAACAGAGCGAGTAAATCAAATCATTGAGGATATGCTTAGGGCTTACTGCTGTCGAGAGCCAAAGAGATGGATTCAATATTTGCCATTAGTAGAATTTGCTTACAATGCTTCTTACCAGCAGAGTATTCAAATGACTCCCTTTCAGGCATTGTATGGTCATGATTGCCGAAGTCCCCTAAATTTTTCAGATCCTACCCTGAGAGTAGAAGCTTCAAGACAAATGTTGGAGGACATGGATGACCAAATAAGGTCAATAAGACAAGACATACAAGCAGCCAAAGATAGACAAAAGGCATATGCAGATTTGAAGCGCCAAGAGCGGATCTTCGGAGAAGGAGACATGGTCTTCATTCGTGTACGGCCGAAAAAGAGTTCTTTATCTCTAGGTAAATGCAAGAAGCTAAGTCCAAGGTATTGTGGACCATATAAAATCCTCAAATGCCTAGGACCCAATGCTTATAAATTGCAACTTCCTGATAACCTAAAAGTTCACAATGTATTCCATATTAGTCTCTTAAAAAAGTATGTACCCAACCCAAATCATGTACTTGATGACCAACAAATTGTAATGCCTAGTCAAGGAATCCTTGAACTAAGGCCGGAAAAGATTTTAGATGTCAGGGAGAGACAGTTGAGATCTAGAACCTTGAAAGAATGCCTCGTCCAGTGGAAAGATTACCTCGAAGAGGATGCTACCTGGATGGATGAAAGCTCTCTCAATCTTCAATATCCCCAGTTCATCTCGAGATGAGGACATCTCAATTCTTCTAAGGGGGAGAGAATGTAATATTTCCGCACACTCCGTACCGTAAATATTAACTGTCCGCACGCGGTGTAAACCCTGTGCAAAGGTATTCCCTACTTCGCAAGTTATTAGTAACTTAAACCATACCATTCACGAGGTCTCCACGTCGATAATTAAAAGCCGGGGTTGAAGACCGTATAACCGCAAGGGAACGACCGCTTGGGAAGGGCAATAGGATAAATTAAGGCAAATTTTTTTTTTTTGATTATCCCTTCCCCCAGCCGATGCATGGCTGGAGGAGAGGGAGTGTGGAGGGGGGATGGCCAAGTGAGGGACTGCATGAGGGGAGTCCTCCACGTGTGTGGAGGCCCTCTTCCCCACCCCCATGCCTATATAAACACCCCCCATCAAGGGGGTGTGCTAGAGAGGGAGAGAGAGAAAGGAGCTGTGGAGGAGGAATTTAGAGAGAGAGAGAGGGCCGTGCTGGAGAGGGAGGGCCGTGCTGGTCGCCATGGGAGTCGCCGCCATCGTGCAGGAGCCGCCGTGCTGCCGCCAGCTGCCGTAGCTGCCGCCCAGTCCGCCCTGTCCACCAGTCACGCTGCCGGGCCGTCCGCCTGTCGCAGGCCATCTCAGCCGCCGCCACGCTGTTCACGACCCCCCCACGTGGTCTTGAAGAAGCTGAAGCTTCTTAGAAGCTTCTAAGGGGGGGGGCCTCCTTAACCCCCTTTCCCACGACATCTCCCCAAAGGTCCATTAATACCCCTCCCTGGGACTTTGAAGAGGGGAAGGTGAAGCCGTAAGGACCCCCACTAGACCGTCGGAAAAGGCTTTCCGCAATAAGTCTTTAAAACCCTTTTTTCTGCAAGCGACATCCCGTAAAGAAATCTTCCGCCTACGAGGAAAGGCAAAGGTCGGAAGGTTGCATGTCAAGGCAAGACAACCCGTAGACGACAAAAGGGAATTCAGAAATCGAATCTACGTCTACGATGGCCCCAAAAAGATCACAAGGTGCGACCGCGGGAGGCTCATCTCCGAATGTACAAGTGGACATCTCCCCGACTCCACAAGTCCAGGTTCTTTCGAGTTATTTCCGCATAAGGGAAAGATTAGGCACGCTTAGCTCATAAAGGCAATTGCATTTTTACGTTTAATTTTAATGCATACGGAAATTGGAAAGAAATACATGTGACAAAGCATCTCCTGAAACATTAGGTAAGATTGAAATATGTCGTGAATTTGAACGAGTAGAAGGCTAGTTGCATGTAGTTCTGGTACCTTATCAAGGTAATGAGTCTAAACTTAGGCAAAGAAATGGAATTTATAAGTACATTATCTTCCGTCCTAGACATGGTAGAAATAAGCGTGTGCCGCACATTAGGCAACATACTTCTCGTAATGATTTCATGAGGCAAGGTTAACCCCATAAGGTATTATCCGAAAAGGAATAATAGAGTACGAAGATGATCTTATGAACTTGCAAATAGCTTGTAAGATGGAATAAATTAACACTAGTTTTGTATGAGTTTCATTGACTACTTCGTACTAGGAGAATGGTGTATTGCGTAGCCGTCATGTGGAAAATGTCATTCATTAAGAGCCGCAATTAGGAGTCAAAAGCATGAGATGCCAAAGTGTAGACAACAAGGTTGTAGGTACGACTATTGATGTAAGACCTAGTAGGTCCTAGGCAAAGTTAGTAGCCAGATTATCGTGCACCAAAGAAGGATAAAGTTATCATGGGCCATGTGATGCGTAAAGGCAATAAATTGCATGTTTACGCGTGTTGGTGTAGTTGTAAGTATTGTTACCCGTTAGATTTAGATTATTACCCTTGAGAAGGATCATCCTTGTCACAAGACAAGCATAATTAAATTGACTAAGTAATCTAAACCACAAGGATTCGTATGGACATGATTGAGTCGATATGATAGGAATCCTAAGTGTTAACTAGGGTTTAGTGCAATAATAATTTGACCTAGCTTTAGACAAAAACTGTGAATCTAAAGATCCTACACACGTTCACAAAATGTCAAAGCAATTGGATGTTCATGCATGAAATGATCTAAGGTTTTATCCTAAGGATCATGATGAAACTCCGACGGAGTTGCCTATTTTTAGGATCATGGGCCAACATAATTAGGAATGGTTTGGAGGATACCCTAAAGCCCTGCCACTCGGCTGAGGTAAATTCCGTGACCGGAAAACGCTAAGCAATTGGGTAGAATGATCCCGTGGAATAGATGCAATACATGTGCAAAAAGCTGCAACATTGTATAGACTTGAGATTTGTCCACAAGAGAGTTTTGTCATCTCTCGAAATGAGGTTGGCAAGTTATTGAAGGAATTTAACTTACAAGAGGATGAGTAATCATCCTGTTACTCACTTTCCTTGGGAAATAATTGCCAAGGGAAAGGAAAGTTAGGTAATTTGCAAAGGACCAGACAATAAACTAAAGCGACATGGTCGCTGGATCCTGCCACAACAAAACCTAAAGTATTGGTAGGGTATGACCCTAACCCAGGAATGATAGGAATCTTGCCAAGTTGCAATTGATTCCGGATCGAATGCGGGTTGCATTCGGAGAAAAGGAGTCACTCCTTAACAGTTTGCCAGCTAAACGACCATTGAAATTGATTGTGCTTGTAACAGTTTAGAAAGGACTGTTTGCATTGTTTGCTCAATGAACTAAAGGATGAAAATATATCTAAATACTTCAGGTTGAAGCCTGAAGGGAGAGGTAGCTTCAGTTACCCCCGACTGCCTGCCTAACCCTAACCAAGGGGGTTGTTAGCCGCGCCGGGAACGTGGACCGAACCCGCCGTGAGAGGTCTCTCCGTTGAGTTCTGCTTGGAGTAGGAGGACGCTTGGGTGCCAGGGGGGGCTCTGGCTGTAAATCCCTCGCCTTCCGGGCCCTGCACAAGAGGCTAACGTGACTCGGGATTGGATCTCGAGGCCCGCATACTAGTCTACGGGCGGAAACTTGGATTAGTGATCCCTGGTGGATTACTGGATAGCCTTCGGGCGGATTATGAATATGCCTACAGGCGGGAACTCCTTGTATTGCAAAGATAAAAGGATAAAATGATAATAAAGAAGTTGTTTGGCATTGTTTTCTTTATGTCCTGTGATAAGATTATGTGAAGGAACCAGTGCTTAACAGGGTTAATCAAGGAAGCTGTTTGTTATATGTCAAACTAATGTGGTAGGTAATTACATAACTAAAACAAACCGAGGAAAGTGCGGAGGATGGACCATGGGTCCGTCCTATGGATGGGTGGTCCCGGTTAGCCGGGAACTTTTCTCAAAGCATTCGACGAACAGAAGGACGATCGACATCACCGAAACAAGTAATGAGAACGATGACTCGGAATTACCGATTACCCGATTCAAGCTGTTTTAGGGGAACGGAATGGGACTATGCCTTTTGGCAGAGAGGTTGAGCCTTGCATCCCTCTCGTTTCCCATTCTCCTTGAACCAAGTGCAGCGTGAATCCGCTTCGGACCGGGCGCTTCTGCGTAAAGTAGTTCGCTCGGGTCTGACGCTAGTTGTTGCTAGCTAATGACCAAACAGGGAAACCCAAATTCAGGTCGATCCTAAGTGGGAACGGCCAGGATACTTCCGCTACGTGGCAGACGCGGGAAGACCTAGATCGCAAGTCCCGTAACATTCCATGGGAGTGCCGGGCGGAGCTTTCTAGACATCCTTCCTGATGGACTGCTAAGACGTGTCCGGAATGATTCTAGCGGACACGTTACACCCATGGACACATCCACTGCACTTTCCTCAAGGTTGCTTTAGTTGTCTAATTACCTATCACATTTAGTTGGACATTCATCAAACAACTTCCTTAATTAGCCAGTTAAACACTAGTTCTTTCACGTAATCTTAGTACTTGACATAGGAAAAAAATCTCAAACAAGTTCCTTTTCAATAGGTTATCTTATTTATCTTTGGAATACATCCATAAAGTCCAACCCGTAGGCTAATCCATGATGCATCCGAAGGCTATCCATAATCTACCTGAAGGCTATCCATAATCTACTCGAAGGCTATCCATAATCCACAGGGATTACTAATCCAAGATTCCGCACATAGACTAGTATGCGGGCCTCGAGATCCAATCTCGAGTTATGTTGGTCTCTTGTACAAGGGCCGGAAGGCAAGGGATTTACGGCTAGAGCCCCCCCTTACACCCAAGCGTCTTTTTGCTTCAAGTAGCACTCAATGGATAGACCTCACGCGATGGGTTCGGTCCACGTTCTCGGTGCGGCTAACAACCCCCTTCGTTAGGGTCAGGCAAATAGTCAAGGGTAACTAATGTTGCATTTCTCTTTAGGCCTTCAACCTAAAGCACTAATTACTTTTCATCATTTAGTTCATTGAGAAAACAATGCAAACAGTGCTCCTAAACTGTTACAAGCACAATCAAACCAGTGGTCGTTTATTTATGGCCAACTGCTACGGAGTGAAACCTTCTCTCCGAATGCATCCATCATTCGATCCGGGATCAATTGTGACTTGGCAAGATGCCCAAGGGTTTGTTTGTTCACCCTTTTTTCCTTGGGTTAGAGACATACCCTATTAATCCAAATTAACCAACACCTTAGTGCTTCTTAAACTAAGACAGTAAATCGTGGCGATCAGGTCGCTCTAACTTGATTGAACCTTTGCTTCCAAGCAAATACCTAACTTTCCTTAACTTGTCAACTTTCCCCAAGAAAGATGATGTAACATGATGATTACTCATACTCTTGCAAGTTAAACTTGCGCAAGAACTTACTAACCTCTTTCCAAGGAATGGAAAAACTCTCTTGTGATCAAACCACAAGACCATGCGACGTTGCAACTTGTTGCACAAGTGTCACATCTATTCCATATTGGGATCATTTCACCCATTGAACGGCATTTTTCTGGTCACAGAATTATGTTTAGATAAGAAGCAGGGTTTAAGGTATCTTCTTACCCAACCCAAACCTAATTGCACTAGGCCGGTCATAGGGATTCAAACTCGAATTGAATTTTAACATTTGAACAAACAATCCTTAGGGTTGAAACCCTAGATTGTTACTTGCATGAGCGTCCACACTACAATAAAAAGGCCTCATAAATGCACAATTAGACGCGATTTTTAAATATAGAGAAATTCTTACGGGCACATCTATCCGCCCATCTATTTGCATGTCTACCATTTCGCGTCTATAATCGCATATATCAACAAATTTACACACACAAATAGACGCGCAATAGACGCACATATACACGCGCATATAGACACGCTGGTAGAAGCGTTTTTACAAGTACTGGTAGACGCGAACGGAAAACAAAACATGTTCTTTTTTTAAAAAAAATATTTATTTATTTTTTTAATTTGAATTATGAAGCGCGTGTAGTCTGCACTATAGGTACGCATATAAACGCAAATTATCTGCAATTTAGATTCGCGGATAGATGTGCAAAACAGAACTGGAAAAAAAAACCAGAGAGCATGATGCTCTCTGGTTTTTTTCCCCCCTCCCATATATCAGATTGTGCATTTGGGAAAAAGACAATGTATCTTACGGGCACGAGAATTGAAAATAAAAGTCCGTGTATTCATTATATATCAAAAGCATTTACAAGGGAAGCTTAAGTGCTCGCGACCTAAAGCGTGGCCACAAGCAGTAGGCTCAAAGATGGATCATATATATACAAGAAAAGAAGGCCTCATGAGGAGGTATGGTGCTCCTCTATGAATCTGAAGAGGAAACATCTTCGCTAGTACCACCATGGCTACTAGCGTCGCTATCCCCCTCCTCGCTATGCTCCACATCCGGGTTCACCTACACACACAAAAGATCAGGGTTGCTTACATAGACAATGTGGAGAAAAAGTTATAATTAGCTATACTTTTAATAGGAAAGTAAGAAAAACATACCTCCTCTGGCTATCAAATCCTCATGACCCGGTTGTATTGGTCCTCAGTGATGAGACCCTCCTCATAGAAGTGAAGCCATGTGGCTGCGCGGTTATGGCCTCGATGGTAACCTACCTCTCTAGGAGTAGGTGTTCTACCAATGATGGTAGTCTGCAAAACATTTAGATATATACAAACAATTATGAGTCACAATATATTAGAATAAAATATATAAATAATTGAAATAAATATAAAATTTTAAAAACTAGAAATCAAAATATACTTACAAACTCTGCCTCCCACGACTCTCTCCCGCTCGATCCGTAATGCGACGATCCCACTGTTTCCATTTGGATCCGTCGCGCCTCTGCGTGCCTCCGCAGTGAGTCCCTGGCCCGTGTCATGAGGTGGGATCTTTTGTTGTGAAGCATATCTCTCACTTTTGTGCATCCCCAATCATCCGAGAATCGCTGACCCTCGGGATTTGGGTACCTCTTATGGACTACCCTCAACACCTCCTGCCACAAGCCGCTTTTCTGATTTCTGAAGGCAATGAAATAATCTTTATACGTTGCATGCATGATGCTCCTCATGTACACCATTACATCCCTTCCCTCATCATGATGAAAGATGCCACCAACATCTGTAACTCTATAGTACTGGCGTACAACCTCCTCTACGTGATCTATTGGTGAGGGTGATTGCTCGCCACCTCCTAGGCAGCCCCCACACAAGCCTCGTTCTCCCCCTCGACTCTCCCTCCTCCCTCTCTATCGACTACCCTCTACCTCGCTAGACGCACGAGCTTCTGCAGATGCACATGCTTCTGCAGATGCTTGTACCTACATATGGAGTACTTGCATATGGAGTACCTGCATGTGGAGTCTAGAAAGTAGTGCCAAACAGAGACGTCAGAGGCGTCCCACACATGACACTGAACACCTCGTCCGCTGTGGGAGAGCGGCCAAGGTGTCTGGTCATCTCTCCCATGAAGTCTTCCCTACTAGGAAAACCTCCAAAATATGCATTGACCCCTTGCCAAAGGAGGCCAATGTATCATTCATGCGATCCAAATCCGGGTCATTGCTAGATGAACCAGGATACACAACTGCAAAAAAAACACAGGAAAAAGACAAATTTATTTGCATACAAAAAATCATATATTACCTACATTTTCAAAGAGCTTTCTTTAGACATTGAGGATAAAACTTAAGTGCTAATTCATGTCATAAACAAGAAAACTGATAAACACAAACATGGGATTGGTCACATTCATCATTGCAAAAATATATTGTTTACTATCAGAACTGGGAGACCTGGCGCGTATATCCCTGCGTCTAAATTGCAGGTTAGACGCGCCCTCATACGCGCTCCAAAGTAAACCTTCTGTCCTGCGCGTCAATCTTCGCATCTAAGTTGCAGCACATACGCGCTGTCAGACGCACATTCCAGGTCAATGCAAGTGTATAATCACGTGTAGACTACAGGTTAACCTTCTGTCTAGCGTGTGTATCATTGCTGTACACTGCAGAGCACACGCGCCAGCACATGCGCTCTAAGACGTGCCTTCAGATGCTATGAGAGGAAACATTTTTTGTGTCTATATCTGCGTCTACACTGAAATGTAGACGCGCTATCAAACGTGCTCAGTCGGCTGATTTTAGCCCAACGACTGCCATTGATGATTTACAAAATGCAATACATAATGAAATCGCAAATCCTAAATACATAGACAGAGCAGAGAGAGGAAGAGAGAAACAAAGAGAGAGAGAAAGACTCACCTTGGGTGTTTGGTGTGGCGGGTGGTGGCGCTTCTTCCTTCTCCTTCTTCCTCTCCTTGGTAAGTTACCCTCCCTTGATGCTTGCTTGCTTGCTTGCTTCTTCTTCTTGTTGTCCTCTCTCTTGTTCTTTCTTTCTTCCTCTCCTTGGCTTTCCTTTTTCCCTTCTTTTGTGTTTCGAATGAAAGAAGAGGTGAGTCATGAGGAAGTGAGACATGAAGAGACTAGGTGAGGCATGAAGAGACTGCATGTTGGCTAAACTCAAGCTTCAGGACCGCAAAAAACGCAGGAAAGGAAAGGCGCAGTTTGAAAAGAAATGATTTAAGTATGGTTTGAGTTTTGACATGTGTGTCTATTTTTGCGTGTATATGCGCGTCTATTGTTCAGGTAGATGCGAGTATAGACGCGAACATAGACGCGAAAATAGACACCAATATAGACGCGTAGGTAAACGCGGATATAGACACGCATTTAGGCTTTATCATAATTGTTTGTTTTTAAGATAAGTTTTGATAGTGAATTCTTATCATAAGTTTTAATGTATTTATGATGATTTTTGTGTATTTAAAATTGAGATCCTATGTAAACATATGAATGACAAATATTTTGATGTTGTCATGAATTAGGTTTAATCATGTCGATGTCATCATCACCTAGTGCGGTGCAAGCTGATGAGTCAATGAGCACATCCTCAAGTGAGGATGAAACATTGCATCTTTATAATCGAGATGCATGGCTAGACGAAAATTCAAATGCATGTGTGATCGTTGTTGAGGGTGTTTTTTTTTAGCACGTCGAATTGCAATGTCACACCTCAGCTTGTATGGAGAATGGGACCGAGAAAAATCACTGGTATTCATTGTTTTTTTTTACCAACAAGATTGCTAATCTATGTTACGGGAATTATATATCAATGTACATGAAATTCCCTTTTGTGGTTGAGCAGGATGCGGTGCCACATCCTTAGATGCTCCCTCCCGGGCGTCGAGAGGCTACAAAATGTTGACGCAAGGAGGCAGAGTCTTCAAGAAGAGTAGAGACTGACGACCATCATAGTAGCCCTCATGAAATGCCCCATCAAGTTGTGGAGGATGAGATTCTGGACAACATGGTACACCATCTATTTTCGCAACTAGTTCAGGGAGAAGGTCACTCTACGAAGCCAGATGATCCACTATGTGTAGCATCATCTACTCCGTTGTATGAAGGTTGTACGTACTCCGTTCTTCGTGCGTCCCTCGAGATACTTAACTTGCAAACAATTTATGGATGGAGTAATGTCAATTTGGATGCATTATTGAAGTAGGTATTAATTTAGTTTGGCTTATGAATCATAATATTAATTGTTCTATTTTGAAATCAGACTGAAATATATGTTGGTGCTTTTTTAACTCACTTTTAAAAATATATGTAGGTTATTATCACAAATGCTTCCAAAAGGAAACAAATTGCCAACTAAGAGAGAGCAAGCAAGACATTACTTGACATCTCTGGGAGGCCTCGATTATGTTAAGATCCATGCATGTGTCAATGATTGTGTCTTATTTCATGGGATTCATGAGTTCGCACGAGAGTGTCCTGTTTGTGGCGAATCAAGATACAAAGTGGAGATGAAGTCAATGGATGTGCCTTGTAAGTTTTTGCGACATTTTCCGATTGTTCCACATATAAAACTTATGTTCAAGTGTAAGTCTATTGGAAAGCTCATGTCATGGCATGCTAGTCATCGTTTAAGTGATGGAAAATGGAGGATCCCTGAAGACACACCGGCATGGCAACATATAGATAATTTGTGGCCCGTTTTTTAAGAAGAGCCAAGAAATTTGAGATTTGGTTTAGGTATGGATGGAATCAATCCATTTGGCATCAAAAGCACATCATACAGTGTATGGCCAATGGTATTGGTGAACTATAATATTCCTCCATCCATGGCAATTAAAAAGGGACATGTAATGTTGTCCCTTCTGATTCCTGGAAAGCACAAGGTAAAAAACATGGACATTTACTTAGAGCCTTTGATTGAAGAGTTAGAAATGTTATGGGAAGGTATTGAGGTGCAAGATACAAGTGTATCTGCATCCTCTAGAGATTTCACATTCAAGACCATGTTGTTGTGGACCATGCACGACTTTCCAGGATACGGAGAGTGTTCAAGTACATGTATATAACTCTATATTTGAAATTCAAGACTTGAATAGATTGCATTTTATTAATTCACTTGTTTTTTCAAGTTTAACCACATCAAGATATCATGCATGTCCTATTTGCGGTCCCTCTCTAGTTTCCTCTAGGTCGGCACGTTTAAAGAAGGTTATCTACGACAATCATCATTGATTTCTTCCTATTGACCATCCCAAATATGTTCTCCCTACTAATGGAATGACTCCACAATCTCTAACCATTCGAGATTGGAAGGAGAGATGGATTAATGCCGACAGCCACCCTCCACTCGGCATGAGTCGGTAAATAAGTACATTTCTCTCGATTGACTTTAAAGTATTTAGCATGATGAATTGTTTACATAATATATTGTTTGTTTGTTAGGTTCTTTATATTTTTTCGTCTTCCGTACTGGACTGAACTCAAGATCAATCACCTGTTGGACCCCATGCACATATTCAAAAATGTTGTATCTACATTATGGGATCACTTGATAGGGGCTCGTGATTCAGTTAATGTAAGGGAGGATTTACGTAACATTGTTTGCATGAGATGAGCCTGGTCACGTATTGGACCCAGAGGAAAGATTGAGCTACCCCATGCACCTTGGATGTTGTCAAAGAACGAGGAAAAAATAGTGAAGAAACAAATATATAGCCTGGCCTTCATAAAGAAAAAGAAAAGAGGTGTGGAGCAACTATCTGGTTTGAAGTCCAACGATTGGCATATAATGATTCAAGTAAGGGTATCTCTAACCATGAATATAGTAAGTAGTGGACTAACTATGTGTAAACTTTGGGGTATGATGACTTTTTCCTCAACTAATCATTTGATCTATGAAAATTTTTTACATTGAGTTCGTACTTCCTACTAGTATATCGCATTGTGTATCCAAAGATGTACGTGATATCATTTACAAGATGGGAGATCTTGTGAGGTGTGTATACATTGTGTTTTTTCATTATATATCTTTGAATTTCTACACAAAAATAAACAAGCACATCATACATCTTGACAGATACGTGAGCTTGAAGGAAATTGATCCAAACACATTGCAAGATGCTCGAGTATTATCTGTTGAGGTGGTTTGTTTGGTGGAGGAAATTTTTCATCGATCCATTTTAACTACTCAATTACATTTACTCGTACATTTGATTGATGAGATCGCACTTTGTGGGGAAGTTCATGTAAGGTGGATGTTTTTTCTTGAGCGCTTCATGAAGACCTTGAAAGATTTTGTGAGGCAAAAAGCACGGCCTGAGGGAAGCATGGCTGAGGGTTCGTTAGTGCAATCATCCCTTATTTATATCTCTGAATATCTTGCTGAAGTGGATCCCTCTCAACCACCACTATGGAAAGATGATGAAGACTTGAGGATGACCTCTATAGTACCTCAAGGAAAAGGAATGAGTAAAGTACTAACAAAAGAAGAACTTCGTAAGTTAAATAGTTTTTGTGTGCTCAATAGTGATGTAATGAGAAAATGGGTGACACTATATAATGAAACAAGGGCAAGAAGAAAAATGCAAAGACAAGAATTTCGCACTAGATATGGACGTAATGTCTCATTTCCAGATCATCTAAATTTGCTCCCACGTCATATTGATATAGATTGGTTATATGAGGAAATGGAGAGAATGGAAAAAGAGGAGGAAATTAATATATCTCAAGAAGAGTGGGAATACACAGGAGGTTGCTTATCAAAGGTGAGATATACTATCAATTAATTTGTTTCTATAAGTTTTATTTTATATAAATAATTGACATGTTTGATCTTTTATCTTTTACTACTAGTGCACATTATTCAATGCACTTTGGTGTGAGGGTAAACATCTTCGAACTCAACGTATAGATGAAAAGAGAAATACCCAAGATTTTGGTGTCCTTGCTCACTTCGAGGATACCAATGGTACCATGGAAGGTTATTGTGGCTTGATCTAAGATATTCTGAAGCTTGACTTCAGACGATTCTTTGTATATGTACTGGATGTGAAGTGGTTTAAAGAAGTGGTAAAAAATGGTGAGCATTGCACAATCAGATGTCATCCAAGTGGTTTTGTAATCATTGACTCTACAAAATTTCACCAAAACAAGAATGACACATTAGTACTACCTCAACAATGCGAGCAAGTATATATGCAAAGGCTAATTTTTTTATATGTATACATGTGATACATATACACAATATAATAAGTACTTAAGTTTAATTTTGCTTTTGTTTTTCAAATACAAGTTGTGTATCATCCAATGGTAAACAATAACCGATGGTGGTATGTCATCCCTATATTTAATCGTTCAAAACCAATATATGGTAATATTACTGACATGGAGATAACAGATGACAATCCAACAATTAATGATTATGTGCATGATGATACCATAATGGATGATATGCGAGATATAGTACAAGATAAACCTTGCGAGGATGTTCAAGGAAACGCAAAAGAAGACAATAATGTGATTGTCGATGATATTGATGAAGTTATGGAGCAATATAGCAACAGATTTGATAGTGGGATAGACTTATTTGTTTCGTTACCTCTTGGTAACATAGACCTAGAAGTAGATAGTTTAGCAAGGGCTGATCTCATTGAAGATCAGATGGATCATTGACTGTAACATACTTAATTTGCTTATTGATTCAATGTGTATTCCTAATTCTATGGTTTTTATCATGCGCATACGTGCATACTCAAGAATCAATAGTCAAGTTTAAAACTAAATTGAATTTTTCATAATAAAAAGGAAGTATCTTTTATCATCTTCAAGTACGTAGAGAAATTATGAGATACATATTGCAATGCTTGCTACTAATTGTAAGGTTTCTGTCGCTTGCCGCTAATTACTTATATCAGGCTTGTCAACTAGAGGAACTTCCATTCATTAGAGAGCAATGAAAAAGTAATTATTAACTATATTTTTTTAATTCAATGATTCAATGTGTATTCTTAATTCTATGGTTTTTATCATGCGCACACGTGCATGCTCAAGAATCAATTTCAGGTGGTTCAATAATTATTAACTTTGGTTTTTTAATTATGTGAATTGCAATTTTAGGTGATTAAATAATTGTGCGTCTGCTGGCGTGTCTATATTAGCGTCTATTTACGCAAATATATAGACGCAAAATTCGCGTCTATTTACATGCACGTTTACATGCACTTATGAACGCTATGATGGACGCGCTCGACTTTGCACGTCTAACATGCGCGTCTATGCCTCGTTTCTGTTGTAGTGCCAATTGAGCCTACATTCCATGAATGTGGGTAGGACCTTTGGGTATGAGGGTTTCAAGTTGGCAACAAGTGCAAAACTAGGACAAATCCTTAACGTGCTAAACCCTAATTAGCACTTGGGGTGTTTATCATATCGATTGAACCATGCCTATATGAATCTCTTGCGGGTTAGGTGATTTAGATAATTCGGTCTACTTATCTTGCTATAAGAACGAACCATTCCCAGAGATTTTAAACTTAATCTAAAGGAGAAAACTAGTTGCAACATGTCACAATACACGTAAACACGTGATTCATTGTACCACTAGATTCACAATAATCTTAACCTTTCTTGTTAAAATCAAAACGCATGATAATTTGTAGAACAACTTTCATAGAACCTACTAGGACTTACATACAAGAATCATGTCTACAACTCTTTTTCTAAGCTTTAGAACTTCATGCTTTAATAAACCATGCAACCTTTTCCAAATGCAACTTGATGAAATGAAGTTTGTGAATATGTAACATGTGACCCCTAGATACAACAACCTCGAAAATGAAGTTCATGTGACACTAAGACTAGTATTGATTTAATCCATTTCTAAGCATCCTTTTTCCATGCAACTTACAAAACCAGAGTTCATTTTCATGCCATGAAATGGAAGTTCAAAATTTCCTCTTGCGAATCATAATGAAGGGAATTATTGATTAAATGCAAGATACTCCTTTCCTTCACAGCCAATGCACTTAACAATTTCATTCCTTTGCCCTAAGTAATAGACATTTAGACTCATTACTTTGGAAATGCACCCAAAATTAGCAACATGCAGCTAATCTCCTAAGATGGACAATTCTAGAAATGCAACGTTCAATTTCATGACATGCACCAACCTTGTCTAATGTTTAAAGAGATAATTTATCAAGTGTACATTTATCACTATCACATGCATTAACGAAAGATGCATTCTTCCTTATGAAATTAAGCGTGCCTAAATCATTTCTTTATGTGAGAATAAACTCAAAAAAAAACCTGGACTTGTGGGCATGGGGAGATGTCCACATGAATGTTAGGAGAAGAACCTCCCGCAAGCGCACCTTGCAACTTCTTGGGAGCCATAGTTGAGGACTTGAACTCCATGGATTCCCTCGCTTCTACGCATTCTCCGAATAGCCTCAAGATGTGCCTTCTCCCTCGTACATCGAAGATTCCTTCACAGACTTTTGGATCTTTAAAAGGCCGAGGCTTGTGGGAATTTGGCTTATGGGATTTGAGCTTATGGGATTTGGGCTTATGGGATTGGAGCTTTCGTTGGGAGAAAATGGGGCTTTTATGAATGGAGCTGTGGAAATGGAGGCTTTACGAGGAGATTTGAGGAAATGGGGCTCTTACGAAAAAGGTTCTTGGGAATGGGGGCTTTTAAACACCCGAGGTGGCCACGCAAAAACATGCCTTAAGGAAGCTCGCTTATGGAAGCTTCCAAGAAGCTCTAGGAAGCTTGTGCTTCCCCCAGGAACCACGTGGCTTAAAGGTAAATGATTGGGGGGAAGAAAAACAAGTGAAAGGATGACGTCGAATGGGGGGGGAGGGTTGACTTTTCTATGGCAACGTGGAGCCCGGCCAATAGCACACTGCGACGGCGGCTTCAACCCAAAGAGATGGCGGTGGATTAACGTAGGCAATAGTAGTAGCGGCGCTCCTCCTATTCTTCCTTTGCTTGATGGCGCGGCAGCCTACTGGTGTGGCCTAGCGTTGGTGGCTTGCTCCCTTACTCCTCTCCCTTAGCATGGCAACTTCCCTCAGGTCTCTCTACCCCTCCCCCCCTAAGGCTAAGGGGGGTTAATATAGGGCTTAAGGGGTGCCGAGAGAAGCTTCCCCACGTGGCCTGAGCATGGCTTCCCCCCCCTCATATAGCCCACATCTCCCACCTAGCCCATCCCTCCCCACACTCCCTCTCCTCCAGCCATGCATTGGTCGGGGGAAAGGGATAATTTAAAAAAAATTGCATTAATATAATCCATTTTTTCCCTTCCCAAGAGGGTGTTTCCCCACGGTTATGCGGATTTGAACCCTCGGCTTGATTTTCCAATGCGGAGGTTCCATTTTTGTATGTGTCGGTTACGGATTAAACTACTCGCAACTACAATGGGGAAGATAACCTTGCAGTACAGGTTTTACGTGGCATGCGGGGAGTCAAGTTTGGTAATATTTTTGAGCGGGAATATTATAACATTCTCTCTCCCTTAGAGCAATCGAGATGTCCTCATCTCGAGAAGAACTGGGGGTATTGTTGATTGATCAGAGTGCTTTCATCCATCCAAGTGGCATCCTCCTCCGGATAATCTTTCCACTGGACGAGGCATTCTCTCAAGGTTTTGGATCTCAATTGTCTCTCTCTAACATCTAAGATCCTGTTAGGCTGTAGCTCAAGGACTCCTTGGCTAGGCATTACAACTTGTTAGTCATCAAGTACATGGCTAGGATTAGGTACGTACTTCTTCAGTAGGCTGATATGGAATACATTATGAACCTTTAGGTTCTTAGGGAGTTGCAATCTATAAGCGTTGGGTCCTAGGCACTTGAGGATCTTATATGGTCCACAATACCTTAGACTTAGCTTCTTGCAATCTCCTAAGGATAGGGAACTCTTCTTTGGTCTTGCACGAATGAAGACCATGTCTCCTTCCTTGAAGGTTCTAGCTTGACGTTTCAAATCCACGTATGCCTTGTGTCTATCCTTGGTGGCTTGGATGTCCTGTCTTATTGACTTCATTTGGTCATCCATCTCTTCCAGCATCTGTCTTGAAGCTTCAACCCTAAAGGTTGGATCTAAGAAGTTTAAAGGACTTCGACAGTCATGCCCATACAATGTTTGGAAAGGGGTCATCGGAACACTTTGTTGGTAAGAAGCATTGTAGGCAAACTCAACCAGTGGCAAGTATTGAATCCACATTTTTGGTTCATGGCAGCAATGTGCCCTTAGCATATCCTCGATGACTTGGTTGACTCGCTCTGTTTGACCATTGGTTTGGGGATGGTAAGGTGTACCAAAACAGAGTTGAGTCTGAATGGCTTCAAAGATAGCTCTGCAGAAGTGTGATGTGAAGAAAGAATCACAATCACTAATGATTCTTCTGGGCAATCCATGTAGCTTGAATATCTCGTTGATGAAGAACCTTGCAATGTCTAAGGCTTTATAGTTTGTCTAAGTAGGAATAAGGTGTGCAACCTTAGTAAGCATATCAACCACAACCATAATGGAGTTGTATCCTCCCTGAACTTGCGGTAGGCCAATAACAAAGTCCATACTGATGAGTTCCCATTTCATTTGGGGAATGTCAAGTGGTTGTAACTTTCCTAGCATTTTGAAATGTTTGGCTTTAATACGTTGACAAGACAAACACTCAGTGACGTATTTGAGAACGTCACCTCTCCCAATAGTAGCTTTATCAGACTGCATTGAGGGTCTTGGCATAGCCAGGATGTCCTAAGAAAGGGGAATCATGAGCTTCCCAAAGTATCTTCTACTTGAGTGACTGGCTTGCCAGTATACATAATCTCGTGCTATAGTAGACAAGTCAACTACTGATAGAGAATTCATGATACTTAGCCTGTAGCTTTTGGTCCTCATCCTTGATAGGGATCTCCCTTACCATCTTTTGATAGGTTGGATCATGGCATGCTTCTTCTCTAGCTAGCTCAAGTATTGGGTTGTTTGGCATGGATACCTTTGTGGCTAGAGATCTAGCTATTGATGGATTTTGCAAGATTAGAGAATTAAGGAATGCCTTGCGAATGAGTGCATCGAAAAATACATTCTCCTTTCTAGGCCGGTATTTGATCTCAAAATCATACTCCTCCAACACTTCAATTCACCGACGTTTTCTCATGTTGAGCTCGTTCTAGGTAAAGATCCACTTGAGACATTTATGATCCGTCACTAGGGTAAACTTGTTACCCAACAGGTAGTGTCTCCAAAGCTTTAAAGCATGGATGACAACTAACAATTCTAAATCATGGGTAGCATAATTTTTCTCATGGCTCTTCAGTATTCTTGAAGATTATGCTACAGGATGACCTTCTTGCATAACCACACATCCTAAGGCAAGCGTGCTAGCATCAGTTACTACTTCGAACTCCTTACTCAGGTCCGAAAGTTTTAGGATAGGTGCTGATACCAAACTTTGCTTAAATCTATCAAAGCTAGATTGTTCAGCAAATGACCATGGAATCGATGTTTGCTTCTTCAGTAGGTTCGTTAGAGGTGCTACAATCAAAGCATAGTTTTTGATAAAGACCCTACACCATCCTGTCAATCCAAGAATGCACACTTCTTCATCTGGGCATAAAGCTTGTGTGCTCTCAATGTCTCAAGGACAATGCAAGTTGGGGTTCATGATCTTCTTCCTATTTGGAGTAGACTAAGGTATTCGTCGGCCCAAATGACATGACTAGGAACTCAAAGTGTCCATATCTTGTGTTGAATGTCATCTTTGGGATATCTTCTTCCTTGATCCTTATCTGATAGTATCCATACCTGAGATCAATTTTGGAGAAGATCTTTGCACCTTGAAGATGGTGAAGAAGCTCATCTATTCTAGGAATAGGGTACTTGTTCTTAACAATTGATTGATTCAACCCTCTATAATCAATACACAGTCGAAGCGTTCCATCTTTCTTCTTTTGGAACAACATTGGAGCTCCCCATGGTGAAGTGCTAGGATGAAAGTAGCCCTGATCTAACAGTTGCTTGAGTTTCTCCTTTAGCTCAATTGCTTCCAGGATGGACATTCTATAGGTCCTCTTTGCAATTAGCATAGCTCCCAATACTAGCTTGATCTCATGATCAACTTCCCTTTGAGGAGGAAGTTCTGTCAGCTCTTCAAGAAATACGTCTGCATACTTCTTTAGCCATGATGGTTCTTCACTATAGTACTCCTGCTTCTGATCTAGCTTATTAAGCTTAATCAAGTAGATGGGTAGTCCATTTCTAACTCCCTTTATAATCCCATATGCTTTGGCCGATTGAATTTTCGGCTTTCGAGCCTCTCCTTGAGTTGTGACCAATTCCCCTTTAGAGTTTCGAAAGGAAACTTGGCCCTTTCCACAATGAATGTGGGCGTCATTAGGTTTAAGTTAATCCATTCCGAGCAAACACTCATGGATACCTAGGTTCATGACCCTGAATCTGATCGAAGTGGACTTTCCTCCCAGAAAGAATTTCACCTTAGCAGTTTGCCTGGTATAAGTGACCTCACGACCATTTGCTAATTCCAGAAGCAAGATAGGTCCTTCTACTATGGCTATTCCTAATCTTCTTGCACAATTTGGTGAGATAAAGGAATGCGTACTGCCATAATCAATCAAGGTTTTGAAACCTTTACCTTGATAGTCCGATGGTGTTTGAATCACCAAAAATTGGCAATTCGGTCTTCTTCTTCACACATTTCCCTGTTGGCAACACATGCGGTTCTTTCTCTGCCTCGGATGGCAGCTCCTTGGCCTGGGCGGTTCCTAGGAAAGGTCCTTGACATTGTCCTCTGCCAAGTTTGAGACATTTCCTTTTGAAATGACCAAGCTCGTTGCAGTGGAAACAACAGAGGTTGCGGCCATTACCTTGGGTAAGGACAAACTTATGGACATTATTGGTCCTTGCTTTCTTTCTTTGTCCCCGGTTTTGACCTTGAACTATCTTTTCTTGGGGCCTATATTCTCCTGTGTTTTGATCATTATAAGACCAAGTCTTGTTACTTCTTGGCCTAGTCTGTACCTCCTGAATAATGGGTGCATCTAGAATGAGTGCATCCTATAGATATGTTGGGCGCATAGATTCGAGGCGGATATTCACATGTGGGTTTAAACCGGCACAAAACTTCGACACTTGTTGTGTCATATCCATTTGTGGCACATACTTAAGAAGAGAGACAAACTTTGAGTAGTATGCATCAAGAGCCAGACCCAACTATTATAGCTCGTAGAACTCATTCATTTTCTGTGTGTGGTACGTAGGTGGTAAGTATCTTCCTTGCATAGCTTTTTTCAGCTTTTCCTAGGTAACGGATCCTTCCGAGATATCTTGATCTCTGCACCATTGCTTCCACCAAATTTTGGCTTCGTCGGTGAGCTTCAGCTTGGTGAGCATTGCCTGGTTGGTGGTACCTGCCGCTTCAAAGTAATCTTCCATGGACTCTATTCAAATCTCAACATCAGCTTGGACAGTCCTTCCTTTCCTGTCAAATTCTGACGGATTGATCTGCTTGATAAGAAACTTCTTCTCCTGAATCACGGCCGTACTTGATGTAGGAGTTGGACTAGGAATTTGTGCCCGGGATTGTGCTTGGGTAGAGGATTCTTAACGTTAACAACTTGCTAATTGTTACCATTATATTTCATACCCAATTCATCTTTCAGCTAAGAAACCTAGGTACTTAACTTTTTATCAATACTCATAGACAAGACAATCATTGATAAAAAGAAGTCTTATTTCATTCATACGGGCATAGCCCTTTCAAAGTACAATATTTCTTGGGATGGTAGAGTAAACTGGTACATTAGTTAAGGGAGAATAATGTTGTGTTACATTTAGCTACGGGAACTCGATAATATTATGGATTTGTGTCATGGATCTTCAAGAATTGATAAGTCATCGGAAGATTAGGGTATCCTTTCCTTTGGTACCCATTCTTCCTATAGCGTCCCAACACCTTGATCCTATCGGCGGGGATTATGCAGGTCACCTTCTTGTATACATATGAGTTTAGCTCGACCCTCTGTCCTTCGACATGTAAAGCTGTGTTTACGTGAGCCTCAACAAAAATGAATAGCTTTACGATCTTCGGGTCCTCCAACCCCTTGATTCTCTTTAGGTTGGTTCGAAGGTACGCAAACCGGTGGGCAGCTATGTAAAAAATTCTTGAGTCACCTGTCCATCTCCGTTCCACGTACAGAGGCGATGGATTATAAATGTGGTCTAGGATGTTCATCATATCGATCCTTCGTCGATAATCTGAGGCATGCATCGTGGTCATAAACATGAATTGGAACACTAAGAATCTGTTTCATGCTTCATAAGTCTACAAGATAGCATCGAAAGTAAGGAAATGTTCTCAACAACAACATTTTCTTTACTTATTCTTATTAAGTTTTCTTATAAAGACAAATCCTTCATTGGTTCACTCTGATATCAACTATAACGTGTCCACCTAATTTCCTTGCACACGACACGTCTTAGCAATCCATCAGAAAGAGAGTTTAGAAAGCTCCGCCTGGCACTCCCATGGAATGTTACGGGGGTTTCCATCTAGGACTTCCTGCGTCTCCCACGTAGCAGAAGTATTCCGGCTATTCCCACTTAGGACTGATCTAAATCAGGGTTTTCCCTAATATTCACTTTCCTAAACCGCAGCTATCGTCGAACCCCAGGCGAACTACTTTACGCAAAAACGTCAGGCAGGAAGCGGATTTATGTTGCACTTGGTTCAAGGAGAATGGGAAACGAAAGGGATGCAAGGCTCAACCTCTCTGCCCATAAGGCATAGTCCCATTCCATTCCCCTAAAACATCATAGATCGGGATTCCAGTAACCTAAATCTTAGGTCATCACCCTTACTGTTCATTTCCTTCGAGAAGAGCTCCTTGCTTTCCATTTCGATTGAGAAAAGTTCCCAGCCAATCGGGACCACCCATCTGTAGAACGGACCCATGCCCACATCCATCACACTTTCCTCAAGGTTGCTTGATTTGTCTAATTTCCTACCACATTTAGTTGGACATGCATTAAAGAGCTTCCTTAATTAGCGAGTTAAATACTAGTTCTTTCACGTAATCTTAGCACTTGACATAGAAAAAAAATCTCAAAAAATTTCATTTTCAATAGCTTATCTTATTTATCTTTGGAATACATTCATAAATTCAAGCCCGTAGTAGGCTAATCCATGATCCGCCCGAAGGCTATCCATAATCCACAGGGATTACTAATCCAAGATTCCGCTTGTAGACTGGTATACGGGCCTCAAGATCCAATCACGTTGGCCTCTTGTGCAGGGCCTGCAAGGCAAGGGATTTACCACCAGAGCCCCCCTTGGCACCCAAGCGTCCTCTTACTCGAAGTAGCGCTCAATGGAGAGACCTCACATGGCGGGTTCGGTCCACGTTCCCGGCACATCTAACAATCCCCTTGGTTAGGGTTAGGCAGACAGTCGGGGGAAATTGATGCTGCCTCTCTCTTTAGGCCTTCAACCTAAAGCATTAATTACTTTTCATCATTTAGTTAATTGAGCAAACAATGCAAACAGTGCTCCTAAATTGTTACAAGCACAATCAAACCAATGGTCGTTTATTTTTTGCCAACTACTAAGGAGTGAGACCTTCTATCCGAATGCATCCAACATTCGATCCGGGATCAATTGAAACTTGGCAAGATCCTCAAGGGTTTGTTTGTTCACCCTTTTGTCCTTGGGTTAGAGCCATATCCTATTAACCCAAATTAACCAACACCTTAGTGCTTCTTAAACCAAGATAGTAAATCGTGGCAACCAGGTCACTCTAACTTGATTGAACCTTTGCTTCCAAGAAAATACCTAACTTTCCTTAACTTGGCAACTTTCCCCAAGAAAGGTGATGTAACAAGATGATTACTCATCCTCTTGCAAGTTAAACTTGCGCAAGAACTTGCCAACCTCTTTCCAAGGAATGACAAAACTCTTATGTGATCAAACCACAAGACCATGTGACGTTGCAACTTGTTGCACAAATGTCGCATCTATTCCATGGGATCATTTCACCCATTGAACGATGTTTTTTTGGTCAAGGAATTATGTTTAGACAAGAAGCAGGGTTTAGGGTGTCTTCTTACCCAACCCAAACCTAATTACACTAGGCTGACAATGTTCGGTCCTAGGGATTCAAACTCAAATTGAGTTTTAACATTTGAACGAATGATCCTTTGGGTAAAAACCCTAGATCATTACTTGCATGAGTATCCAATTGACCCTACATTCCGTGAATGTGGGTAAGACCTTTGGGTATGAGGGTTTCGACTTGGCAACAAGTACAAAACTAGGGCAAATCCTTAACGTGCTAAACCCTAGTTAGCACTTAGGGTATTTATCATATCGATTGAGCCATGTCTATACGAATCTCAAGCGGGTTAAGTGATTCAGATAATTCAGTCTACTTGTCTTGTGACAAGGACGAACCATTGCCAGCGATTTTAAACTTGAGCTAAAGGAGAAAACTAGTTGGAACATGTAACAATACACGTAAACACTCGATTCATTATACCACTAGATTTGCAATCATCCTAACCTTTCTTGTTAAAATCAAAACGCATGATAATTTGCAGAACAACTTTCATAGACCCTACTGCCACTTACATGCAAGAAACATGCCTACAACTCTTTTTCTAAGCTTTAGAACTTAATGCTTTAATAAACCATGCAACCTTTTCCAAATGCAACTTGATGAAATGAAGTTTGCGAATATGTAATATGCGACCCCTAGATACAACAACCTCGAAAATGAAGTTCATGCGACATTAAGACTAGTATTGATTTAATCCATTTCCAAGCATCTTTTTTTCATGAAACTTACAAGACCAGAGATCATTATCATGCTGTGAAATCGAAGTTAACAATTTTCTTGTGCAAATCATAACGAGGGGAATTATTGACAAAATTTGAGATACTCCTTTCCTTCGCAGCTAACAATTTCATTCCTTTGCCCTAAGTAATAGGCATTTAGACTAATTACTTTGGAAATGCACCCAAAATTAGCAACATACAGCTAATCTCCTAAGACGGACAATTCTAGAAATGCAACATTCCAATTTCATGACATGCACCAACCTTGTCTAATGTTTAAAGAGATAATTTACCAAGTGTACATTTATCACTGCCACATGCATTAACGAAAAATGCATTCTTCCTTATGAAATTAAGCATGCCTAGATCATTTCTTTATGTGAGAATAAACTCGAAAAAAAACCTAGACTTGTGGGCTTGGGAAGATGTCCATGTGAATGTTAGGAGAAGAATCTCCCCCAGGCGTGCCTTGTGACTTCTTGGGAGCCATAGTTGAGAACTTGAACTCTGCGGATTCCCTCGCCTCTACACGTTCTCCCAACAGCCTCAAGATGTGCCTTCTCCCTCGTACATCGAAGATTCCTTCGTGGACTTTCGGATCTTTGAAAGGCCGGGACTTGTGGGGATTTGGCTTATGGGATTTGAGCTTATGGGATTGGAGCTTTGCTTGGGAGGAAATGGGGCTTTTACAAATGGAGTTGCGGAAATGGAGGCTTTACGAGGAGGTTTGAGGAAATGGGGCTCTTACGAAAAAGGTTCTTGGAAATGGGGGTTTTTAAACACCCGGGGTAGCCATCCAAAAGCAAGCCTTAAGGAAGCCCCCTTATGGAAGTTTCCAAGAAGTTGTAGGAAGCTTCTGCTTCCCCCAAGAACCATGTGGGTTAAAGGTAAATGATTAGGGGAAAAAAAAGTGAAAGGATGACGTTGAATGGGGGGGAGGGTTGACTTCGCTATGGCAACTTGGAGCCTGCGGGGCCGACAGCACACTGTGATGGGGGCTTCATCCCAGAGATGGCGGTGGATTAACATAGGCAATGGCAGTAGTGGCGCTCCTCCTCCTCCTCCTTTGTTTAATGGTGAGGCAACGTGTTGGCGTGGGATGGCGTTGACGGCTTGCTCTCTTACCCCTCTCCCTCAGCACGACGTCATCCCTCTGCTCCCTCTACCCCTCCCCCCTAAGGCTAAGGGGGGTTTATATAGGTCTTAAGAGGTGGGGAGAGAAGCTTCCCCACGTGGCCTAAGCATGGCTTCCCCCCCCTCATGCAGCCCACATCTCCCACCTAGCCCATCCCTCCCCACACTCCCTCTCCTCCAACCATGCATCGGCTGGGGAAAAGGGATAATAATAATAAAAATGACATTAATATTATCCATTTTGCCCCTTCCCAAGAGGGTGTTTCCCTGCGGTTATGTGGATTTGAACCCCGGGATTGATTTCCCAATGCGGAGGTCCCATTTTTGCGCGTGCCAGTTACGGATTAAACTGCCAACAACTACAATGCAGAAGATAACCTTGGACAGGCTTTACGCGGCGTGCAGGGAGTCAAGTTTTGTAATATTTTTGAGCGAGAATATTACATTCTCTCCCCCTTAGAGGAATCGAGATATCCTCATCTTGAGAAGAAGTGGGGGTATTGTTGATTGAGAGTGCTTTCATCCATCCAAGTGGCATCCTCCTTGGGATAATATTTCCACTGGACAAGGCATTCTCTCAAGGTTCTAGATCTCAATTGTCTCTCCCTAACATCTAAGATCCCACACCAATGCTCAATTCAAACCATGCAAGTACTCAAAGGTTGAATTCATTGGTCCCAACAACATAACCAAAATGTGGGTGCTTCTCGCTCATCACCAAGACCTATGAAGTGCTTATTGTTTCAAGTGACTTGGGCCAAGTGCAATGTCTATCTTTCACATAGCCATGTGCACTCTCAAATCTATGATTATAGTGAGCTTACCTTCATGCCCAATCATATTGCCTCCTCTTTCAAGCTTTCTGATAGCTCCATGATCCAAGGTGTACGCTCAAGCAAGCTCGATCCTCAAGCTCCAAGCTCCAAGCTCCATTGCCACACGTGAGATAAGAGAAGAGAAAAGAAGAGAAAAAGAAGAGAGGAGAAGATGAAGAGCTTCTCCTCCATAGTCCCTCACCCTCACGCACTCACTCTCTCACTCCCTCACACACACTCTCTCAAGTGCAAGCAAGAGAAAGAAGAAGAGGGAGAAGAAGAGAGCTAGTTTTGGCCACACACAACAATGAGCTTTTTCATTTACTTCTTGCCTTTTTATACATGCCTACTCCTCTTTGCGTGCCCATCCCTTTTTTACACGACCAATCATTTTAACCTAGGTCCTCTTTCCCTAGTCCCTTCCTATTTACATTTTTCCTTTACCCATGCACGTCTACATTTACAAGTTGCACACGAGGGAGCTTGGCACTCATAAACAAGGATTTAGGGAGTGCTTTTATGGTTAAAATGTGCATTTTTCCTTTTTCACTTGCCTTGGAATTTTAAGTTTACTTATTGCGCTTTTGGCTCTTTTCTTCCCATTTTTTCCATTTGGTCACTCTTTTTCACTCTATCCTTTGCATCTTCTTCATTTTCTTTGCTTTCTTTGCACTCTCTTTGCTTGCACACCAGGGTAAACAATATCATATGTAATTTCTCATGATAACTTCTTCCCAACCATCACTATCGTGTACTTGTGTATATGCCACTAATAATAGCCTATACAATACAAATAATGTAAATTTGCATGCACTTGTATATATAACAACCAATGGTAGTTCTTATATTCAATTAGAATAGGGTCTCTAGAGCTTTTAATATGCAAATACTCTCTCATTTTCTAGATGAGGCAATATTGTACCAAGTAAGGTGATTCATGGATCATTCAAAGCTATTTGGATCTACAAGCTATGAAATTGAAGATTATACAGTATGGTTAAATATCTTGGCTATTGGCAAATCTTAGATCATTGAATCATCAAGCTGTGGAATCTATTGTAATGATTAGATGATATATTTCCAATAATTTAGTCTTTCAACCAAAGCAAGACAAACATAATTCAATGACCATAGATGCAGCTTGTTGAGATGAAGATTTGTGCACAATAGGTTGTTACCTTTAGCTTGATGATGAAATAAAGGTGTATACCACACTAAAAATGCAATAGGTCACTCGTTCATTGTGATTTTGATCAATGGAGGTGAGCTTAGCACAAATTTGTGTAATTTTGGATAATTTGAGGTGGTGACAACCTATATGTAAATAGAAGATGTATAATATACAAATGTTCACACATGCAAGAAAGCCAAATTAGTCTCAATTGATAGCTCTTTCCAACTTAGGTTCCTCAATAAATAATTGAAGAGTCTAAGGATTCATATTGAGCAAGTACAATTTGGTGAGTATATATGTATGGGGTGCTATGGTTTGGGTGACTCACAACTCCTAGTTCGCAATAACCTGCTCTTCATATTTTCTACATGTAGTCAAGTTAATCTCTAGATATCTTGATGCAGTGGGATTAATTCTTGTAGCTTTAGGATGGGATAGATTTTTTTTTTAATGGTTTTATGTAGACACATGAGCAAGGATGTTTTTTCTCCGGGCATGGTTTTTTAATTGTAGAAATATGCTAAAATAACTTTACCTTTTGAGCCTTGATTTTGATTTTAGTGGTTTTGAGTTAAGGTGATCAACAAAATGCATTCAATGTGATATTTTAATCATGTTGATAACCATCTTTTAAATACCTTTGATTATCTTCTAGGTCGGCATATAAGATGGGCATCTCTTTGGGCAGTAGAGGTGAAGCTTAATCTTAACTATGTGATTGGGCATTTTAGAGCTTATGCAATAGAGGTGATGTTGAGTTATAGAGGAGATGATTTGACCCAAGTTTGTGTCAATGATGGTGATGGTTCACCTTCCAAACTCCTTTCAAATGCCTCCTTGATATTTCTTACAACCTTTTAAATAGAGGCAGGTTTAAGGTGATGAAGTTGAGGTGAAGGGTCATCACCTTGCATGGAAGAGGTCCAATTGTCAAGGTGCTGTCTATCAAGCTTGTCTAAGTTGAGATATTGACTATCCCATTGACTTAAATAGAAGCAATGAAACCAATGAATGTTATATTCACCATGACTAGAGGTTGTGCATTAGTGATGGATAGTCAAGTATGTCTTCCTTTTGTATGGTAAAATTGATCACCTTTACTATATCTACAAGAGCACATTTTAGATGGCACTATGGTATAGTTGATGTGATGAAACCTTAGAGTAAAAGTGATGCATGGCTATCTGAAGTGGAGGCGATTAAAACAACTATGTGATGTGAGTAAGTCATGGTGATGATCCCCATCAATGGAGATGATTCAATCAGGGTCTTAGATATAAGAAAAATTGTTGTCACCTTCAACCAAAGTGATGCAATCAATGTGAGTGAAGTACTCAATCAAATATATATCTTATCAAGATAATGTGTGATAGCCTTCAATCAAGGTACCATGCAATGTTTAGCATGATTGGAGGTGATGCGTGATTACATTGAGCCAATGTGTGTTTAGCTTGAGTGGAGGTGATGTGTGATTAGCTTGAGTAGAGATAATGCCTAGGATCAAATGATTCATGTTATTACCTTCATGCACTAATAGGGTGTCTAGTCTAGCATAAATGTGATATATCCATCCACACACAAACCTATAGATCATTTATCAAGTTACTCCTTGAAGCCACATAACCCCTCCTTGTAAGAAGATTTTCATCATAGAACCCCTCAACTCATTAGCACATTGGGTTATCTAACTCATCTCATATATCAAGTAGATAGTGTATATCTTCCATAATAGCCTTGAAAATCGAAAAAGACAAGTAAGGAAGATGCTAGGTATTGACAACAACATAATAGGACATCAACGTCTTAGTTCACAATATAAACACACTAGTTACCAATAAAATTTAGGTGCCAATGTTTTATGTTTACAAATATAAGTTGTATCCCTTGTATAATCCCACCTTTTTCTCCATATCACTCCTACTGCATACTATATTTTGTTTCCCATCTTGCATAAAAAATGCACACACTAATTTTCTCTTGTGTTATTTGGGAGTTGGTTATATTGGTAACCATGTTCTTGAGATGCTCATCTTGAAGTACACAAGTAGTTGTCAAAACATCACTCCACATAGTATGATGCATCAACATCCAATATGTTGTATTGAGACCTCTATGAAGATGGTTTGGTGCTAGCATTCCTTGTAATCTTGACAATTTTATTACTGACACCCATTGCATTATTCATGCACACATTCCATACAAAAGATGTGTTTCTAATAGATTAGGTTGTACCCTTGGTTAACTCTTATGGTCGTATGTTTTAAGATGCTCGTTCTAAAGTGCACATTTGGTTGTTAAAACATCACTTCACAGAGTATGATCATCAAAGAAACAATACATAATATTGACACCTCATTGGCAGATGGTTTGCTAATTGGATTACTTAAAGTATTCACATATATAGATATTGTGTCCTTTCTTAATACTTGTGGTGGTATATGTATTGTAAAGTGACAACCTCAAGCACGTGCTAAGTAACAATATCTCTACAACCTATATAGATGATGATTAAATGGTACCCTAGTGGAGAGGAAGGAACAAGTAAATGTGATTAGAGATGTGGTAGGTACGATGCGAAGTACACACCAAGAGATTGAACATGACTAACTTGTTGGGCCCTTGCATGAGGTAATGGATCATGATCAATAGGAAAGTATTCTTAACATGCTCATCCCAAAGTGCACAATTGGTTGTTCAAACATTACTCCATAGAGTACAAGGCATGAGAAAATAATATTTAATACTTAAACATGAGTGGATGATGATTTGGTAGTTGGTCACTTGCAATAATCACGATCTCATTCTTGAAACCATCACGTCATACCCCATATAAGGAACAAAAATGATAAGTTTGGGCTACTCCAACTAAATTAGAATGTTCCCTTCATTAACTTTTGTGGTGGTATGTGTGTGATAAAGCAATGGCCTCAAGCACGTTCTAAGTCACAACACCATTAAAACCTCTAGAGATGGTATTTAAATGATATAGAGATAACTCTTAGGCTCTACAAGAAGTCCATATTGAGACGGAGCATGACTAACTAGTTATTCCTATTATGATCAACTCGAATAGCAAACAAATAGACCCATAAGTTTGGAATATTTACAATTGCACTTTGAAGAGTCTCTTCTGACATTAATTTTAGCACAAGCATGATGATGCCCGTACTAACTCGGTGGGTTGAAGAAATGTGGCTTGTAAGAACCTTTTCGAAATACATGTAGAGTCCTTCGTCGTCTTGGAGTATTCCAATGTACTCTTGCCTCTGTTATGCCCTATCATAATAGAAGAGAAATGAAAATTGACACATTAGAATGGTAGGGATGTATCCAAAGTAAGACTCAGTAGTATGTAATATAGCGCACTACTACATAAGATAGGATACATGGTAACAACTGCAACTTTGCATATCGTATCTCGCATATTTTACTGCATTTTGAGTCCGGCCATCCTCTTCCATGGAATCCCCTGTAAAACGATAGCGTGTGTTGTGCTCGAGTGAAATTAATGAAAGCGTAACCGCGGTTACGTTGAGAGCTGCGCGCAGTACAAACATATGAGAGAATGAGAAGCTTGCTAAACAGGAAGGATACACTTAATCCAATTAAAGTACATTGCTATGTGGAAATGCAATGTATATACCTAAAATCCATTGGAACATACACATAGTCGTAGGAGCAGATACTTCTCTCGCCGTCCCCTTCGCTAACCTTAGAGCAGTGTTTGTCGATGATGTCCAGCAGATTACGCATTCTGCCACATTTGGCATTTTGCGTTACTATTAGGTTGGTTATAACGCAGTTCACAAGTGTGGACGCAAGCACATAGCTTACAATGCAATAACCATTTTCTCATGCATGAAGCACTTGCACATTGAACCATTTTCTCATGTCATGGTTTTGATAGCTTACGTGAAATCACAGGGTATATTTCTTATCATCAGGGTGGTCCTTCCCACGTCTGTCATTGCTTCCTCCTTGTCGAAAGTATCCGTTCGAGATCGAGACTGCAACAGAAACAAGTTTGTGCGACTTATTACTAGCTAGCCAGTATTCCGCATATTAAATATAGGTCTGCAATGGCTCATCATCGTGAGTATAGATAAGGACTCAGCGATGCAAGTACCTGTGGTCTGAACCGACCGGACGAAGAGAATGACATTATGAACTCCTGAGCGTTTGCGTTCAAGGTGGAACGTGAATGCCGCAGGGACGTGGATGTTCTAGCAGACGAAGAGAAGGGCAACGTCCTCCAGCTAGGATGTGGTTCAGGTATTATGAACTCCTGAGCGTTCGCGTTCAAGGTCGAAGGTGAATGCCTAATAGTTATATCTCCAGGTATAGACGTTGATGCTATACTAGGGATGCCCGCGCTGCTATGGTTGACGGCCGTCACGATTTCCTCTCGGGTATCTGCAACAGAAGAATCTTCCGGAGCCGGCATAACTATGATGCTATGGTCGACGACGGCGGTCGCCTCCTGATATCCAGAGGATGAGACAAAATGACGTTTTGTTTGGAGAGCTGCAGCCATAGCTAGAAACGCTTGCTCCTGCACACTAGAAACAGAAAGAATGTAACAAGTTAGACAGACTTTTCTGCCGCCTCTAACAAGTTACATATAGAGCTTCCTGCCCGCCTCTAAGTCATCGACACGTACCTGCCAGAGACGTACTCGTTCTCTGAACTCGAGCTCTTTGCAAATACTAGCTACGGGCCGCCGAAGAACACCCCGCCTCTCGCGCATGACAACGAGCTTTATAGGGCACCGTCCACTATTCCATCTTGCCTCACAGATAGAAACCCTAATTTCTCCAAGGAATCACACTTTTGTGAGACTTGCAATTTTTATTCATGAACTGCAGCATAGGATTCTTCAAATGAGCATGCTTAGAGAAATGATCCATAAAAAATACCAAGGTTGGTGGTCCCTAGATTGAACAAAGGTTAGTCTAAATGTGATACGAATTTGAGCAAAGAGATGGTGGGAAACCTCTTTGCTAGATATTGTACTAGCATAAGTTATGTTCCAAAGAAATGTGTCCTTAACCATTCAATGCTAAAGAGTCATTCAAATTAAAAAATAAAGCTATGAAACGCTGAATAGAGTAAATGGAGAATTAATTTGTGATAGGCAACGTCAAACTAATAGAGACAACCCACCTATTACACCGTGCTAGAGTACATATGGCCTATATTTTTGCTAAATGCACTTTTTCCCTATCTAACCTTTGAGATTATCGCATGTTGCATACCTTACTATACAACGATGCATGTGTGATAGGAGAAGAAGACCACTATGATTCTATAGGTGCACCATGGTTGTACGTTGGGTTGTACTAGCATGCCAATGATAATAGATTTCTCTCATGATATCTAAATACATCTTTTTCGTATCCTCATCTCTCTCTCTCTCTCTCAATTGATTTGCAAGTCTCTAGGCCTTCTTGCTTGATTGTCTACTCTCAAGGTATGTGCTTATCACACTCCATACTCACCAAATTTCTACATCTGTTTCTTGTCCTCATCCCCCCCTTCAGCCGCTCTCTCAATTGATATGGAAGTCTTAAGGCTTTCTCCCTTGATTGTCTACTTTTTCTTACAAACACGACCATATTACACTCCATAGTCGACACCTACTTCCTTAACTGAGCACCACCTAAGAGTGGATTTTAAAGCTAAAACTTAAGTGCAAAAGGACCATGAGAGCCAAAAAAAGAGGCAATTTTAGTGCAAAATGAAACTATTAGAAATTAAAGAGGTAGAGTTTTTCTACATGCATTTCGACATCGAGAATCCAATGCAAGTGTCCATTCATTGATTAGAGTCCGTATGATCCTCCATTCAATAGTTGCAAGATTTGGCATTACGAAGCAAGTACTCAATCCGAAAGCCAAAAAGCATGTCACAAAGCCCAAAGCTAATAGATTTTGATGCCGAAAAGCTGTCCATCTAATCAAATCATGATTCAAATATCGTTTGCCTCTTGGTCTAGGATGGAACCACCTTTGAGCAAGTGTGAATATCAAAATTTGAACCACGTATTTTGGGAGTTATATATTAATCATGCTTAAGAGGCCAAACTTCACAAATTTCTCATGAGATTAGGGATGCATTGTTTTCAGTTCCTCTTTCACCCATTAAAAAAATGCCATTTTTACACTTGTCATGATTTTTTCCACCCTATTGGGCCTAAGATCCACCCTTTTTTCACTCTCCATCACTTTAATTCTCATGCAAAATGATGTAGTAAATAGCAAGATCCAATTTTTGTGTTTTCTCTCTCAGGGTTTTCTCTCTTCTTTGTTCCTTGTTTATGTGGCTGCATATCACAAAGAGAGACGGAGGGCTAATTTGATGAATCAATGATGGACGATGGTTCAAAAGTGTAATGGTAAGTAGATTAGGTAATTTTCATGCATCAATAGTTGGAAAATTACATGAGTAGGGTAGCTCCATTTTCTAAAAATACGAGATGTGCATATGTGAATTTTCAAGGAAGCAATCTTTATTTAGTTTTTATGATAAATCGTTAGTGCATATGAAGAAGATATAATTACAAAGGATTGAAATATGTAAACTAATATTTTTAATTTTAGAAATTAATTTTCTTATACATTAAAAACAATGAAATCACAAAACTTGAAAAATGGTCTTTCATGGAAACATAGGGTTGTTCTTGGGTTTCGTGGATCAAATTATGGTCATAAGGCATGAAAATGAGTATGTTGATGGATTAGACATCACACAAGTCATAAAAATCTAAAACTAGAAAAAATACATAATTTATGTTGAAATAAATAGTCACTTATTTGACATCTTATGCGTCGCATATGTGATAGCGAGCATCACTTAAGTGACTAAAAAAAGGTGTCCCTTAAGCAATGTTAGAATGTTTTTTTCTTAATTTGCACGACACTCCTCACTCCCTCTCGCTCACGCACATACTTGCGCTCTCTCTCACACTCACACACACATATTTGGTCTCTCTTTCTCTTATATACACATACACTTGCTCTCTCTCTCTCTCTCTCTCTCTCTCTCAATCACATACATATTTACTCTCTCACCCTTACACACACATACACTTGTTCTCTCACACTCTCTCTCCCTCACTTACACACACATATATGCTCTCTCTCTCTCCATCTCTCTCTCTCTCTCTCTCTCTCTCTCTCTCTCTCTCTCTCTCTCTCTCTCTCTCTCTCTCTCGTGCACACGCGAACGCAATGTTGAGTATAAAACACCCTCTCACATAAAACAACACATACATCGATCACTTGCGCAAAACACAACATGGATCACGATACATACTTTCTTTATTCTCTACTAATTAGGATTTTAAAAAACAACATTTTATCAAGCATGGGATCATTCACAAAACTTAAAAACCCGTTTATCAAACATGAAATGATTCACAAGACCAAAACTAATCAAATATATTTAAATAAATATATATACAATGTCATGGGTATGCCATGGAATGTGTTACACGAGTCTGATCAAGTATGTGAGAAAGAGTAGGAGAGGGGAGCTAGTGATCGGATGCATTGTCAGATGTGCTCTGTACATCTCCATGGGGCCTCGGTGACTCTTGAGAGGTACTCGCACCGCACTAGCTCGGGTCCGCTCCTCATCTATCCTCCTGCGCTCTGCCTCCTCTCAGGCGATCACATCCATATCTGTCCCACCATGAATCTTGTGCATCAATAAAGATCAAGTACAGACACAATTAACCAATTGAACTATCAAAATGATAATTTAAAAAATATCTAGAAGCAATAGAATGGATATTCACAAAAGGGTGTGTCGGAGAAAGCCTCCTCTGAAGGGCTCTATACCCCTCAGAAGTCATTGTCTAAATCTCTACTACTATTAGGGGATGATCCTAATCTTTGGTCTGTTCAAAAATAGATCCAAAGTTAGATTATTTTGGTTATTTTTCTTTCTTCTATGCTTTTAATTACATAAAGAATAAAAACCTATGGCATATACTTACAAAAGTAGCAATAAAACCATCTCTCCCTATGCAACCTAGGTGAGATGTATGTCCGCGTGAGACTCTGGCCTCACTATTTCCTCCTATATTAATTCATTGAAATCAAAGTATAAATTATATTATACAATTTTAACTCTATAGGAATTTTGAACTCAAAATACTTCAATAAAGTGATTAAAAAACGTACTCTCTGCTTGTTGTGGAAATGTCACTCGTAAATGGTACTCCCAACAGAAGTACCTCCACGACTCCTAAGAAATCCAACACGCCTCTTATTTGCCAAGATCATGTGCATGCCTCCTGATTGTGTTTAAAAAATGAGTGTTAATATACTATTTTGATTTTATATTCCTCACACTAGCATGTATGCTCTATTTGTGAGTTAATGAATAAAAAAGATCAGCACCAAGTTTAATCTCTTTTATCTCTATTTATGCAGATTTAGATTTGTCTCACACACCATCACCTCCGCATAAGAGTTGTGGTGGTTGCACAACAATCATAATTCTAGAGAGTTGTAATATTTCCGTTCGAGAAATATTACCCAACTTGGCTTCGCGCACACCGCATGAAACTCGTGCAAAGGTTATTTTCCGTATTGGAATTACCAACAGTTTAATTTGTAACCCGCACGTGACAAATCGAGACCTCCCCATTGGCAAGCCAAGCCCGGGGTTCAAATCCACATAACTGCGGGGAAACACCATCTTGGGAGGGGATTAAGTAGATAATGTTCAATTAGTTGCAAAATTTTTTTATGTTTTTCCCCTAGTGGATTCACGGCTTGAGGAGAGGGAGTGTGGGGGAATGGGCTTAGTGGAGTTGTGGGCTGCATGAGGAGGGAGGAATGCCATGTAGTGGCCACGTGGTGGAGCTCCCCTCTCCCCCCTTGGCCTATAAAAACCCCCCTTAGTGGGTGGAAAGGGAGGAGAACTGAGAGGACGCCCTGCTTCATGGAGAGAGAGGAGGAAGTCACTGTTGATGCCGCTATTGTTGTTGCCAAGTCCACCGCCCACGCCAGCCGCTAGTGCTGCCATTTTTGGCCATCGATTCCCTAACAAGGAAATTTTCCCCTCACTCGATGTCGCCTTCTACCCCATTACTACCCCTCCCTCTTCCACGTGGTTGTTGTCCGTAGCCAAAAGCTTCTTTTAAGAAGCTTCTAAGGGGCTTTGTTAAACCCCCTTCCCACTAATACCCCATAAGTCCATTCCTAGCCCTCAAAATTTTCAAGAGAAGAAGAAGAAGCTCATAAAGCCTCCCTTCCCGCAAGAGCCCTTTCTGCAAACAAGCTTCAAATCCCACAAGCATGCTCATGGAAACACCATTTCCGCAAGCCCTCTCGTGAAGCCCCATTTCTGCAAGATTCCTTGTAAAAGCCCCATTTCCGTAAGCAAAGATCCAAATCCCATACACCCAAATCCCATAAGCCCAAGTCTCACAAGCCCGGCCTTTTAAAGATCCAAAGTTCCGCGAAGGTATCTCCTACGTACGAGGGAGAAGGGCAAGATCTTGAGGCCGCGTACCAAGGCGAGCAAATTCACCGATCGCGTAAGGGCAAAGGCAACCCGGAAGTCCATAATTATGCCCACAATGACCCCCAAGAAGTCGCAAGTCGCACATGCGGGAGGTTCTTCTCCTAATATTCACGTGGATATTTCCCCAAGCCCACAAGTCCAAGTTTTTACTAATTTTGATTCCACACAAAAGTGTTGCGTTAATCACGATAACTTCATGGATTAGGAAACACCTATGCATGCTCAAATTCACCTAGTCAATTTAAATGCAACAGGAATTAAATCGACTATTTGAACAATTATTAGAATTAGTTCATGACATGAAATTGGTCATTGGTATTTCCCATATATAGAAATTGTCTATCCATTTAATGTCCTTAATAGTATGTTGTCTTGTCATGAATTTTAAAGTGACAAGCCTAGAAACCTATTGCCTATCATTATAAGGTCGAAATTATTAAGTGCACCTTTGACTAGACATGGAAAGATTAAGCGCATGTTACATTTTTAGGCAAATCTTCATTGTAATGATTCATTAGGGAAAGGCATTATCACCCATAGGAAATAGCAAAGCATGACAATGATTCCATGAACTTAAGTGTGGCATGTGATTGCAAATTTAAATAGGTTAACTCTAGTTTTTTTGGCATGAATTTCACTACGTTGTAGTTAGGAAAGGATTGCATGGAACACATTCGTCGTACAAAAAATTTCATTCATCAAGAGTGTATTTAGGGAAAGACTGCATGGTTCATTAAAAGCATGAAATCTTAAAGGCTTAGAAAAAGAATTGCGGGCATGATCCTTGAATGTAAGACCTAGTAGGTTTAATGGAAGTTATTCTTTAATTTATCATGCGATTGTTTCTAACAAGAAAAGTTAGGGTTATTGCGAATTTAGTGATACGTAGAAGCAATGAATCGCATGATTATGTGAATTGTGACATGTTGCAACTAGTTTTCTCCTTTAGATTAAGTTAACATCTCTAGGAATGGTTCGTCCTTGTCACAAGACAAGTAGATCAAATCATCTAAATCACTTAAACTCCAAGGGATTGGCATAGGATTGCTAAACCGATATGATAAATAACCCAAGTGCTAATTCGGGTTTAGCACATTAAGGACTCGGCCTATTTTCACGCTTGTTGCCAAATTGAAACCCTCATAACCAAAGGTCCTACCCACATTCACATAATGTAGGGACAATTGGACGCTCATGCAAGAAACGATCAAGGTTTTCTACCCTAAGGATTACTCGTTCAAATGCAAAAACTCGGATTGAGTTGGAATCCCTAGGACCGAACATTGTCGCCCTAGTGCAATTAGGAGTGGGTTGGGTAAGAGGACACCCTAAACCTTGCTTCTTGTCTAATCATAATTCCTTGACCAAAAAACAGTGTTCAATGGGTGAAATGATCCCATGGAATAGATGAGACACTTGTGCAACAAGTTGCAACATCGCATGGTCTTGTGGTTTGATCACAAGAGAGTTTTGCCATTCCTTGGAATGAGGTTGGGAGGTTTTTGCGCAAGTTTAACTTGCAAGAGGATGAGTAGTCATCTTGCTACATCACCTTTCTTGGTGATAAAATTTCTAAGGTAAAGAAAATTAGGTATGTGCTTGGAAGCAAAGGACCAATCAATAATTTGTAGCGACATGGTCGCCAGGATTTACTGTTAATAAAATCTAAGGTATTAGTTAAGTTGGGTTAAAGGGTATGGCCCTAACCCAAGGATAAAAGGGTTAACAAACAAGCCCTTGGGGATCTTGCCAAGTCACAATTGATCTCGGATTGAATGATGGATGCATTCGGAGAGAAGGATTCACTCCTTAGCAGTTGGCCAAATAAACGACCACTGAAATTGATTGTGCTTGTAACAATTTAGGAACATGGTTTGCATTGTTTTCTCAAGGAACTAAAGGATGGAAAGATATTTAATGATTCACGTTGAAGGCCTGAAGGGAGAGGTAGCTTCAATTACCCCTGACTGTTTGCCTGACCCTAACCAAGGGAGTTGTTTAGCCACGTCGGGAACGTGGACCGAGCCCACTGCGTGAGGGCTCTCCGTTGAGCGTTACTTGGAGCAGGAGGATGCTTGGATGCTAGGGGGGCTCTGGCCGTAAATCCCTTGCCTTTCGGGCCCTGCACAAGAGGCCAACGTGATCGTGATTGGATCTCCAGGCCCTCATACTAGTCTATGGGCATAGTCTTGGATTAGTAATCCATGTGGGTTGCTAGATAGCCTTTGGGCGGATTATGGATTAGACTACGGGCTGGATTTTATGGACGTATTCCAAAGATAAGTAAGATAACCTGTTGTAAAGGAACTTGTTTAACACTGGTTTTTTATATCAAGTGCTAAGATTACGTGAAGGAACCAGTGTCTAATGGGCTAATTAAGGGATCTACTTGATGCATGTCCAACTAGATGTGCTAGGTAATTAGACAACTAAAACAACCTTGAGGAAAGTGTGGTGGATGTGGCCATGGGTCCGTCCTATGGATGGGTGGTCCCGATTGGCCGGGAGCTTTTCTCAATCAAAATGGACAGCAAAGAGCTCTTCTCAAAGGAAATGAACAGCAAGGGCGCTGACCTAGATTTTAGGTTACTAAAATCCTGATTTATACTTTTTTAGGCGAACCAAATGGGACTGTATCTTATGGACAGAGAGGTCAAGCTTTGCATCCCTAGTGTTTCCCATTCTCCTTGAACCAAGTACAGCTGGGATTCTCTTTGGCCCTCATGTTTGTGCGTAAAGTAGTTCGCTTGGGGTCAACGCTAGCTGCTATTTAGGAAAGTGACCATTAGGGGAAACCCTAATTCAGGTCGGTCCTAAGCGGGAAGTCCTAGATTGCAAACCCCGTAACATTCCATGGGAGTGCCAGGCAGAGCTTTCTAGACTCTCTTTCCGATGGACTGCTAAGACGTGTCCTGAAAATGAAGAGGTGGACACGTTACAGTTGGTATCAAAGCGAACCAACGAAGGATCTGTCTTTATAAGAAATCTTAATAAGAGAAGTAAAGCAAAGGTTGTTGTTAAGAACATTTCCTTACTTTCGATGCTGTCTTGCAGAATTATGAAGCATGGAACAGATTCTTAGTGTTCCAAGTCATGTTTATGAGTGCGATGCATTCCTCAGATTATCGACAAAGGATCGATATGATGAATATCCTAGACTGTATTTATAATCCATCTCCTTTGTATGTGGAACGGAGATGAACGGGTAACTCAGGAATCTACTACATAGCTACCCACCGATTTGCATATCTTCGAACCAACCTAAAGAGAATCAAGTGGTTGGAGGACCTGAAGATGGTGAAGCTGTTCATTTTTGTTGAGGCTCACGTAAACACAACTTTACATATCGAAGGTCGGAGGGTTGAGATGAACTCATATGTATACAAGGAAGTGACCCGTATAATCCCCGCCGTTAGGATCAAGGTGCTGGGATGCTAGGAGAAGAATGGGTACCAAAGGAAAGGATACCCTAATCTTCCGATGAATTATCGATTCCTGAAGATCCATGACCCGAAACCATGCTATCATCCACTTTCCGTGGCTAAATGTAACGCAACGTTATTCTTCATGAACTAATGTAGCATTTGCTCTACCATCCCAAGAAGTTTTGTACTCTGGAAGGGCTATGCCCATATGAATGAAATAAGACTTCTTTTTATCAATGATTATCTTGTCGATGAGTATTGATAAAAAGTTAAGTGGCTAGGTTCTTGGGGGCTGAAAGCTGATTTGAATATCAAATATAATCATAATGGTTAGCGAGTTGTTAACGTTAAGAATTCTTTACCTAGGCACAACCCCATGTACATAATCCCAATCCATCCCCTACATTAAGTACGGTTTTGATTCAGGAAAACAAGTTTCTTCTCAAGCAGATGAAGCCGCCAGAATTTGACGGGAAAGGAAGGACTGTCCAAGCGGATGATGAGATTTGGATAGAGTCCATGGAAGATTACTTTGAAGCAGCCAGTACTGCATCCGCTAACCTGGAAATGCTCGCCAAGCTGAAGCTCACTGACAGCGAAGCTAGGCTTTGGTGGAAGCAATGGTGCAGAGGCCAAGGGATCTCGGAGGGATCCCTTACCTGGGAAAAGCTAAAGAAAGCTATGCAATGAAGATACTTACCACCTGCATATCAAATGCAAAAAATGAATGAGTTCTATGAGCTAAAAACAGTTGGCTCTGACTCTTGACGCATAATACTCAAAATTTCTCTCACTTTTGAAGTATGCGCCACAGATGGATATGACACAACAAGTGTCAAAGTTTTGTGCCAGTTTAAACCCACCTGTGAACACCTGCCTCGAATCTATGCACCCAACAGATCTATAGGATGCACTCATTCGAGCTGCACCAATAATTCAGGAGGTGTAGGCTAGACCCACAAGTAACAAGACTTGGTCTTATAATGATCAGAATAGAGGAGCATATAGGCCCCGACTCAAGAGAGTTCAAGGTCAAAACCGGGGACAAAGGAAGAAAGCAAGGACGAATAATGTGAATAACTTTGTCCCTACCCAAAGTAATGGCCATAATCTTCGTTGTTACCACTGCAACGAGCCCGGTCATTTGAAAAGGCAATGTTCCAAACTTGGCGGAGGACAACGTCAAGCTCTTTTCCAAGGAACCACCCGTGGCCAAGGAGCCGCCACCCGAGGCAAAGGAAGAACTGCCTGTGTTGCCAATAGGGAATTGTGCGAAGAAGAAGACCCGATCATGGAAGCAGAGTTTCAGAGGGCAATAATCCATGCTGCTCTTCACAAGAAAGGCCCGAATCGCCAATTTTCGGCGATTCAGACACCATCAGACTATCAAGGTAAAGGTTTGAAAACCTTGTTTGATTGTGGTGGTACGCATTCCTTTATCTCACCAGCTTGTCCAAGAAGATTAGGAATATCCACAATAGAAGCATCTACCTTGCTTGTGGAATTAGTAAATGGTCGTGAGGTCACTTGTACCAGGCAAATTGCTAAGGTGGAATTCTTTCTAGAAGGAAAGTCGACTTCGGTCAAATTCAGGGTCATGAATCTAGGTATCCATGAGTGTTTGCTCCGAATGGATTGGCTTAAACCTAATGACTCCCACATTCATTGTGGAAAGGGCCAAGTTTCCTTTCAAAACTTTGAAGGGGAATTGGTCACAACTCAAGGAGAGGCTAGAAAGCCGAAAATTCAATTGGCTAAAGCATCTCGGATTATAAAGGGACTTGGAAAGGGACTACCTGTCTACTTTATTAAGCTTAATAAGCTATATCAAAAGTAAGAGTCTAGTGAATAACCTTCATGGCTAAAGGAGTACGTGGATGTATTTCGTGAAGAGCTGACAGAACTTCCACCTCAAAGGGAAGTGGATCATGAGATCAAGCTAGTGTTGAGAGCTGCGCCAATTGCAAAGAGGCCTTATAGAATGTCCATCCCAGAATCAATTGAGGTGAAGGAGCAACTCAAACATCTATTAGATCAGGGCTACATCCATCCTAGAAGTTCACCATGGGGAGCGTGAGTGCCGTTCTAGAAAAGAAAAGACGGAACGCTTCGAGTGCGTACTGATTAGAGAGGATTGAATCAATCAACAATTAAGAACAAGTACCCTATTCCTAGAATAGATGAGATTCTTGACTGTCTCCAAGGTGGGAAGATGTTCTCCAAGATTGATCTCAGGTTTGGATACTATTAGATAAGGATCAAGGAAGAAGATATCCCAAAGACGGCCTTCAACACAAGATATGGACATTTTGAGTTCCTAGTCATGTCATTCGGGCTTAGAATGCACCTGCCACCTTCAATAGGTTAATACAGGATATCTTTAGGCCATATCTTGATGACTTCGTACTCATCTTCTTCAAAGATACCTTAGTCTATTCCAAATAGGAAGAAGATCATGAACCCCAGCTTCTGATTGTCCTTGAGACAATGAGGGCACACAAGCTAAGATGAAGAAGTGTGCATTCTTCAAATGTCAAATTGAATATCTGGGATTCATCGTATCAGCGAAAGGAATCTTAGTAGATCCAACCAAAGTCAAAGATGTTCTAGAATGGCCAATACCAACAACTGTCAAAGAAATACGCAGTTTTCTTGGATTGACAGGATGGTGTAGGGTCTTCATAAAAAACTATGCTTTGATTACGGCACCTCTGACAGATCTACTAAAGAAGAAAACATCCATTGCATGGTCAACTATCGAACAATCCAGCTTTGAGAGATTAAAGTAAAGATTGGTATCAGCACCTATTCTGAAACTTTCGGACCTCAGTAAGGAGTTTGAATTAGTAACTCATGCTAGCACACTTGCCTTAGGATGTGTGCTTATGCAAGAAGGTTATCCTGTAGCATACTCTTCAAGGAAACTGAAGTGCCATGAGAGGAATTATGCTACCCATGATCTAGAACTGTTAGCCATCGTCCATGCTCTAAATCTTTGGAGACACTACCTGTTGGGTAACAAGTTTACCCTAGTGACAAATCATAAAAGTCTCAAGTGGATCTTTACCCAAAACGAGCTCAACATGAGGCAACGTTAGTGGATTGAAGTGCTAGAGGAGTATGAATTTGAAATCAAATACAGGTCTGGAAAGGATAATGTAGTTATCAATGCACTCAGTTGCAAGGCATTCCTTAATTCTCTAATTTTGCAAAATCCATAAATAGGTAGATCTCTAGCCACAAAGGTATCCATGCCAAACAACCCAATACTTAAGGTAGCTAGAGAAGAATCATGCCATGATCGAGCCTATTAAAAGATGCTAAGGGGGATCCCTATCAAGGATCAGGATCAAAAGCTACAGGTTAGGTATCATGAATTCTCTATCAATAGTGGACTTGTCTACTATAGAATGAGATTATGCATACCATCAAGCCAGTCACTCAAGCAGAAGATACTGTGGGAAGCTCATGATTCCCCTTTCTTAGGACATCCTAACTATGCCAAGACCCTCAGTGCAATTAGAAAGAGCTACTATTGGGAAAGGCTTAAGGGTGACATTCTCAAATATGTCACCGAGTGTTTGTCTTGTCAACCTATCAAAGCTGAACATGTCAAAATGCCAGGAAAGTTGTAACCACTTGACATTCCCCAAATGAAATGGGAATTCATCACTATGGACTTTGTTGTTGGTCTATCCCAAGTTCAGGGAGGATACAACTCCATCATGGTTGTGGTTGATATGCTTACTAAGGTTTCACACCTTATTCCTGTTAAGACAAGCTATAAAGCCTCAGACATTGCAAGGTTATTTATCAAGAAGATATTCAAGCTACATGGGTTGCCTAGAAGAATCATTAGTGATCGTGATTCTGTCTTCACATCACACTTCTAGAGAGCTATCTTTGAAGCCATTGGAACTCAACTCCGTTTTAGTATAGCTTACCATCCCCAAACCGATGGTCAAACGGAGTGAGTCAACCATGTCCTCGAGGATATGTTAAGGGCACATTGTTGTCGTGAACCAAAAAGGTAGATTCAATACTTGCCATTGGTTGAATTTCCCTACAATGCTTCCTACCAACAAAGCATTCAGATGACTCCTTTCCAAGTATTGTATGGGCATGACTGTTGAAGTCCTTTAAACTTCTCAGATCCAACCTTGAGGGTTGAAGCTTTAAGGCAAATGCTGGAAGAGATGGATGACCAAATGAAGTCAATAAGACAAGACATACAAGCCACCAAGGATAGACAAAAGGCATACACGGATTTGAAACGTCAAGATAGAACCTTCGAGGAAGGAGACATGGTCGTTATTCGCGTACGCCCAAAGAAGAGTTCCCTATCCTTAGGAGATTGCAAGAAGCTAAGTCCAAGTTATTGTGGACCATACAAGATCCTCAAGTGCCTAGGAGCCAATCCTTATAGACTACAACTCCCTGAGAACCTAAGGGTTCATAATGTATTCCATATCAGTCTACTAAAGAAGTAAGTACCTACTCCTAGCCATGTACTTGATGACCAACAAGTTGTAATGCCTAGCCAAGGAGTCCTTCAGCTACTACGGCCTGATAGGATCTTAGAAGTTAGGGAGAGACAATAGAGATCTAGAACCTTGAGAGAATTCCTCCTCCAGTGGAAAGATTATCCCGAGGAGGATGCCACTTGGATGGAAGAAAGCACTCTCAACCAACAATACCCCTAGTTCTTCTCGAGATGAGGACATCTCAATTCCTCGAAGGGGGAGAAAATGTAATGTTTTCGTTAAAAAAATATTACCCAACTTGGCTTCTTGCACACCGCGTGAAACTCGTGCAAAGGTTATTTTCCGTATTGGAATTACTAACAGTTTAATTTGTAAACCGCACGTGAGAAGTTGAGAGCTCCACATTAGCAAACCAAGCCCAGGGGTTCAAATCCGCATAACCGCGGGGAAACACCCTCTTGGGAGGGGGTTAAGTGGATAATATTCAATTAATTGCAAATTTTTTTAATGCTTTTCCCCCAGTCGATGCACGGCTGGAGGAGATGGAGTGTGGGGGGATGGGCTTAGTGGAGTTGTGGGTTGCATGAGGAGGGGGGGATGCCATGCAGTGGCCACGTGGTGGAGCTCCCCTCTCCCTCCTTGGCCTATAAAAACCCCTTTCAGTGGGTGGAAAAGGAGGTGGACTAAGAGGACACCGTGCTGCATGGAGAGAGAGAAGGAAGTTGTTATTGACGGCGCTACTGTCATTGCCAAGTCCGCATCCCAGGCCAGCCACCCAGCACCCTCATTTTTGGCCCCGAGTCCGTGACGTCGCCTTCTACCCCATTACTACCCCTCCCTCTTCCATGTGGCTTCTATCCATATCCAGAAGCTTCCTAGAGCTTCTTTTAAGAAGCTTCTAAGGGGCTTTCTTAAACCCCCTTTCCACTAATACCCCATAAGTCCATTTCTAGCCCCTGGGATTTTTAAGAAAAGAAGAAGAAGCTCATAAAGCCTCCCTTCCCACAAGACCCATTTGCAAGAGCCCTTTCCACAAACAAGCTTCAAATCCCACAAGCCTACTCATGAAAACACCATTTCTGCAAGCCCTCTCGTGAAGCCCCATTTCCGTAAGCTTCCTTGTAAAAGCCCCATTTCCGCAAGCAAAGCTCCAAATCCCATACACCCAGATCTCATAAGCCCAAGTCTCACAAGCCCGGCCTTTTAAACGGTCGAAGTTCCGTGAAGGTATCTTCTGCATACGAGGGAGAAGGGCAAGATCTTGAGGCTGCGTACCAAGGCAAGCAAATTCAACGATCGCGTAAGGGCAAAGGAAACCGGGAAGTCCATAATTACACCTACGATGGCCCCCAAGAAGTCACAAGTCACGCCTGCAGGAGGTTCTTCTCGTAATATTCACGTGGATATTTCCTCGGGCCCACAAGTCCAAGTTTTTATTGATTTTGATTCCACGCAAAAGTGTTGCATTAATCACGATAACTTCATGGATTAGGAAACACCTACGCATGCTCAAATTCACCTAGTCAAGTTAAATGCAACTCGAATGAAATCGACTATTTGAACAATTATTAGAATTAGTTCATGACATGAAATTGGTCATTGGTATTTTCCATATAAAGAAATTTTCTATCCATTTAACGTCCTTAATAGTATGTTTCCTTGTCATCCATTTTAAAGTGACAAGCCTAGAAACCTATTGCCTATCATTGTAAGGTCGAAATTATTAAGTGCACCTTTGACTAGACATGGAAAGATTAAGCGCATGTCACATTTTTAGGCAAATCTTCATTGTAATGACTCATTAGGGAAAGTCGTTATCACCCGTAGGAAATAGCAACGCCTGGAAATGATTCTATGAACTTGCGTGTGACATGTAATTGCAAATTGAAATAGCTTAACTCTAGTTTTTTTTGCCATGAATTTCAGTATGTTGTAGTTAGGAAAGGATTGCATGGAGCACATTCATTGTATGCAGAACTTCATTCAAAAAGAGTGTCTTTAGGGAAAGGCTACATGGTTCATTAAAAGCATGAAATCTTAAAGGTTTAGAAAATGAATTGTGGGCATAATCCTTGAATGTAAGACCTAGTAGGTTCAATAGAAGTTATTCTCCAATTTATCATGTGATTGTTTCTAACAAGAGAAGTTAGTGTTATTGTGAATTTAGGGATATGTAGAAGCAATGAATCGTGTGATTATGTGAATTATGACATGTTACAACTAGTTTTCTCCTTTAGATCAAGTTAACATCTCTAGGAATGGTTCGTCCTTGTCGCAAGAAACGTAGATCAAATCATGTAAATCACCTAAACCGCAAGGGATTCGCATATGATGGTTTAACCAGTACAATAAATAACCCAAGTGCTAACTAGGGTTTAGCACGTTAAGGACTCGGCCTAGTTTTGCGCTTGTTGCCAAATTGAAACCCTCATAACCAAAGGTCCTACCCACATTCACAGAATATAGGGAACAATTGGACGCTCATGCAAGAAACAATCTAGGGTTTCTACCCTAATGATCACTCATTCAAATGCTAAAAGTTGGATTGAGTTGGAATCCGTATTACCGAACGTTGTCGGCCTAGTGCAATTAGGAGTGGGTTGGGTAAGAGGACACCCTAAACCCTGCTTCTTGTCTAATCATAATTCCTTGACCAAAAAACAATGTTCAATGGGTAAAATGATCCCATGGAATATATGCGACACTTGTGCAATAAGCTGCAATGTCGCATGGTCTTGTGGTTTGATCACAAGAGAGTTTTGCCATTCCTTGGAATGAGGTTGGCAGGTTCTTGTGCAAGTTTAACTTGCAAGAGGATGAGTAGTCATCCTTCTACATCACCTTTCTCGGGGAAAAATTTACCAAGGCAAAGGAAATTAGGTATGTGCTTGGAAGCAAAGGACCAATCAATAATTTGGAGCGACATGGTCGCCAGGATTTACTGTTAATAAAACTTAAGATATTGGTTAAGTTGGGTTAACAGGGTATGGCCCTAACCCAAGGATAAAAGGGTTAACAAACAAGCCCTTGGGGATCTTGCCAAGTCACAATTGATCCCAAATCGAATGTTGGATGCATTCGAAGAGAAGGATTCACTCCTTAGCAGTTGGCCAAATAAACCACCACTAAAATTGATTGTGCTTGTAACAGTTTAGGAGCGTGGTTTGCATTGTTTGCTCAAGGAACTAAAGGATGGAAAGATATTTAATGCTTCAAGTTGAAGGCCTGAAGGGAGAGGCAGCTTCAGTTACCCTGTACTGTCTATCTGACCCTAACCAAGGGGGTTGTTTAGCCACACTGGGATCATGGACCGAACCCGCCATGTGAGGTCTCTCCGTTGAGCACTAGTTGGAGCAAAAGGATGCTTGGGTGCTAGGGGGGCTCTGACCGTAAATCCCTTGCCTTCCGTGCCTTGCACAAGAGGCCAACGTGACTCAAGATTGGATCTCCAGGCCCGCATACTAGTCTATGGGCGGAATCTTGGATTAGTAATCCCTATGGGTTACTGGATAGGCGGATTATGGATTAGCCTATGGGCTAGATTTTATGGATGTATTCCAAAGATAAGAAAGATAACCTGTTGTAAAGAAACTTGTTTGACAATATTTTTCTATGTCAAGTGCTAAGATTACTTGAAGGAACCAATGTCTAACAGGCTAATTAAGAAAGCTACTTGACTAAATGTGGTAGGTAATTAGACAACTAAAGCAACCTTGAGGAAAGTGGGGTGCATGTGGCCATGGGACCATGGGTCTGTCCTATGGATGGGTGGTCCCAGTTGGCTGGGAATTTTCTCAATCGAAATGGATAGCAAGGAGCTCTTCTCAAAGGAAATGAACAGCAAGGGCGCTGACCTAGAGTTTAGGTTAGTAAGATCCCAATTTATGTTGTTTTAGGGGAATGGAATGGGACTATGTCCTATGGGCAGAGAGGTTGAGCTTTGCATCCCTCTCATTTCCCATTCTCCTTGAACCAAGTACAATATAGATCCGCTTCGGCCCTGGCATTTCTGCGTAAAGTAGTTCGCTTGGGAGTCAACGCTAGTTGTCATTTAGAAAAGTGACCACTAGGGAAAACCCTGATTTGGGTCGGTCCTAAGTGGAAACGGCCAGAATACTTCCACTACATGGCAGATGCGGGAAGTTCTAGATTGCAAACCCCGTAACATTCCATGGGAGTGTCGGGCGGAGCCTTCTAGGCTCTCTTTCCGATGGACTGCTAAGACGTATCCTAAAAGGAAAGAGGTGGACACATTACAGTTGGTATCAGAGAGAACCAACAAAGGATCAGTCTTTATAAGAAATCTTAATAAAAAGAAGTAAAGAAAATGATGTTGTTCAGAACATTTTCTTACTTTCGATGCTGTCTTGCAAAATTATGAAGCATGGAACAAATTCTTAGTGTTCCAAGTCATGTTTATGACCGCGATGCATTTCTCAGATTATCAACGAAGGATCGATATGATGAACATCCTAGACCGTATTTATAATCCATCGCCTTTGTACATGGAATGTAGATGGATGGGTGACTTAGGAATATACTACATAGCTGCCCACCGATTTGCGTACCTTCAAACCAACCTAAAGAGAATCAAGTGGTTGGAGGACCTAAAGATTGTGAAGCTGTTCATTTTTGTTGAGGCTCATGTAAACACAACTTTACATGTTGAAGGTTGGAGGGTCGAGCTGAACTCATATGTATACGAGGAAGTGACCCACATAATCCCCACAGATAGGATCAAGGTGTTGGGACGCTACGAGAAGAATGGGTACCAAAGGACACGATATCCTAATCTTTCGATGACTTATCAATTCTTGAAGATCGATGACCCAAAATCATACTATTATGCAAATTTCCGTGGCTAAATGTAACAGAACATTATTCTCCCCAAAATAATTTACCAATTTCTCTACCATCCCAAGAAGTATTGTACTCCGAAAGGGCTATGCCCATATGAATGAAATAAGACTTCTTTTTATCAATGATTGTCATGTCTATGAGTATTGATAAAAAGTTAAGTGGCTAGGTTCTTGGCTGAAAGCTGATTTAGATATGAAATATAATCATAATGGTTAGCGAGTTGTTAACATTAAGATTACTCTACCCAGGCACAACCCCAGGTGTACAGACTCCCACTCTGTCCCCTACATCAAGTACGACCGTGATTCAGGAGAAGAAGTTTCTTCTCAAGCAGATCAAGCCACTAGAATTTGACGAGGAAGGAATGACTATCCAAGCGGATGCTGAGATTTGGATAGAGTCCATGGAATATTACTTTGAAGCAGTGGGTACTGCACCCGCCAACTAGGCAACGCTTACCAAGCTGAAACTCACCCGCAAAGCCAAGCTTTGGTGGAAGTAATGGTGCAGACACCAAGGGATCTCGGAAGGATCAATTTCCTGGGAAAAGGTGAAAAAAGTTGTGCAAGGAAGATACTTACCACCTGCATATCGCGTGTAGAAAATGAGAGTTCTATGAGCTAAAACAACTGGGTCTGACTCTTGACGCATACTACTCAAAATTTGTCTCACTTCTAAAGTATACGCCACAAATGGATACGACACAACAAGTGTCAAAGTTTTGTTCCGGTTTAAACCCACCCATGAACACCCGCCTCGATTCTATGTGCCCAACAGATCTACAGGACACTCATTCGAGATGTGCCCATAATTCAGGAGGTGCAGGCTAGACCAATAAGTAACAAGACTTGGTCTTATAATGATCAGAACAGAGAAGCTTATAAGCCCCAAGTCAAGAGAGTTCAAGGTCAAAACTAGGGACAAAGGAAGAAAGCGAGAACCAATAATTTCAATAACCTTGTTCCTACCCAAAGTAATGGCCGTAATCTTTGTTGTTTCCACTGCAATGAGCCCAGTCATTTCAATACGCAATGTCCCAAACTTGGCGGAGGACAATGTCAAGCTCCTTTCCAAGGAACCGCCCGTGGCCAAGGAGCCGCCACTCGAGGCAGAGGAAGAACCGCCTGTGTTGCCAACAGGGAATTGTGCAAAGAAGAAGACCGGACCATGGAAGCAGAGTTTTAGAGGGCAACAATCCATGGCGCTCTTCACAAGAAAGGCCTGAATCGCTAGTTTTCAGTGATTCAGACACCATCGGACTATCAAGGTAAAGGTTTTAAAACCTTGATTGATTGTGGCAGTACGCATTCCTTTATCTCACCAACTTATGGAATTAGCAAATGGTTGTGAGGTCACTTGTACTAGGCAAATTGCTAAGGTGGAATTCTTTCTAGGAGGAAAGTCAACTTCGGTCAAATTTAGGGTCATGAATCTAGGTATCCATGAGTGTTTTCTCAGAATGGATTGGCTTAAACCTAATAACTCCCACATTCATTGTGGAAAGGGCCAAGTTTCCTTTCAAAAATCTGAAGGGGAATTTGTCACAAATCAAGGAGAGGCTGGAAAGCCGAAAATTCAATTGGCTAAAGCATCTCAGATTATAAAGGGAGTTAGAAAGGGATTACCTGTCTACTTGATTAAGCTTAAGAAGTTAGATTAGAAGCAGGATTCTAGTGAAGAACCTTCATGGCTAAAGGAGTACATGGACATATTTCCTGAAGAGTTGATGGAACCTCCACCTCAAAGGGAAGTGGATCATGAGATCAAGCTAGTGCTGAGAGCTGCGCCAATTGCAAAGAGGCCTTATAGAATGTCCATCCCAGAAGCAATTGAGCTGAAGGAGAAGCTCAAGAAACTATTAAATCAGGGCTATGTCCTCCCTAGCAGTTCACCACGGGGAGTGCCAGTGCTGTTCCAGAAAAAGAAAGATGGAATGCTTCGACAGTGTATCAATTATAGAGGATTCAATCAATCAACGATAAAGAACAAGTATCCTATTTCTAGAATAGATGAGCTTCTTGACTGTCTTCAAGGTGCGAAGATCTTCTCCAAGATTGATCTCAGGTCTGGATACTATCAGATAAGGATCAAGAAAGAAGATATCCCAAAGACGGCCTTCAACACAAGATATGGACACTTTGAGTTCCTAGTCATTTCATTCGGCCTTGCGAATGCGTTTGCCACCTTCAACAGGTTAATGCAAGATATCTTTAGTCCATATCTTGATAACTTCGTACTCATCTTCTTTGACGATACCTTAATCTATTCCAATAGAAAGAAGATCATGAACGCCAGCTTCGCATTGTCCTTGAGACAATGAAGGAACACAAGCTTTATGCTAAGATGAAGAAGTGTAATTTATTCAAACTTCAGATTGAATATCTGGGATTCATCGTATCAGTGGAAGGAATCTCAGTAGATCAGAGATGTTCTAGAATGGCCAATACCAACAACTTCAAAGAAATACGCAGTTTTCTTGGATTGACAGGATGGTATAGGGTCTTTATCAAAAACTTTGCTTTCATTATAGTACCTTTGACGGATCTACTGAAGAAGCAAACATCCATTCCATGGTCAACTGCCGAACAATCCAGCTTTGATAGATTAAAGGAAAGTTTGGTATCATCACCTATTCTGAAACTTCTGGACCTCAGTAAGGAGTTTGAAGCAGTAGCTGATGCTAGCATGCTTGCCTTAGAATGTGTGCCTATGCAAGAAGGTCATCTTGTAGCATACTCTTCAAGAAACCTGAAGAGCCATGAGAGAAATTATGCTACTCATGATCTAGAACTGTTAGCCATCGTCCATGCTCTAAAGCTTTGGAGACACTACCTCTTGGGTAACAAGTTTACCCTAGTGATGGATTATAAAAGTCTCAAGTGGATCTTTACCCAGAACGAGCTCAACATGAGGCAATGTTGGTGGATTGAAGTGCTGGAGGAGTATGATTTTGAAATCAAATGCTGGCCTGGAAAGAAGAATGTAGTTGCCGATGCATTCAGCGCAAGGCATTCCTTAATTCTCTAATCTTGCAAAATCCTTCAATAGCTAGATCTCTAGCCACAAAGGTACCCATGCCAAACAAGCCAATACTTGAGGTAGATAGAGAAGAAGCATGCCATGATCTAGCCTATCAAAAGATGCTAAGGGAGATCCCTATCAAGGATCAGGATCAAAAGCTATAGGCTAGGTATCATGAATTCTCTATAAATAGTGGACATGTCTACTATAGAACGAGATTATGCATATTGGCAAGCCAGTCACCAAGCAAAAGATACTGTAGGAAGCTCATGATTCCCCTTTCTCAGGACATCCTGGCTATGCCAAGACCCTCAATGCAATTAGAAAGAGCTACTATTGGGAGAGGCGTAAGGGTGACATTCTCAAATATGTCACCGAGTGTTTGTCTTGTCAACGTATCAAGCCGAACATGTCAAATTGCGAGGAAAGTTGCAACCACTTGACATTCCCCAAATGAAATAGGAATTCATCACTATGCACTTTGTTGTTGGTCTACCCCAAGTTCAGGGAGGATACAACTCCATCATGGTTGTGGTTGATATGGTTACTAAGGTTGCACACCTCATTCCTGTTAAGACAAACTATAAAGCCTCAGACATTGCAAGGTTATTTATCAAGGAGATATTCAAGCTACATGGGTTGCCTAGAAGAATCATTAATGATCGTGACTCTCTCTTCACATCACACTTCTGCAGAGCTATCTTTGAAGCCATTGGAACTCAACTCCGTTTTAGTACAGCTTACCATCCCCAAACCGATGGTCAAACGGAGCGAGTCAACCAAGTCATCGAGGATATGCTAAGGGCACATTGCTGCCATGAACCAAAAAGGTGGATTCAATACTTGCTACTAGTTGAATTTTCCTACAATGCTTCCTACCAACAAATCATTCAGATGACTCCTTTCCAAGCATTGTATGGGCATGACTGTCGAAGTCCTTTAAACCCTAGATCCAACCTTGAGGGTTGAAGCTTCAAGGCAGATGCTTGAAGAGATGGATGACCAAATGAAGTCAATAAGACAAGACGTACAAGTCGCCAAGGATAGACAGATAGGATACGCGGACTTGAAACATCAAGATAGAACCTTCAAGGAAGTAGACATGGTCTTTATTCGTGTACACCCAAAGAAGAGTTCCCTATCCTTAGGAGATTGCAAGAAGCTAAGTCCAAGGTATTGTGGACCATACAAGATCCTCAAGTGCCTAGGACCCAATGCTTATAGACTGCAACTCCCTGAGAACCTAAGGGTTCATAATGTATTCCATATTAGCCTACTGAAGAAGTTTGTACCTAATCCTAGCCACGTACTTGATCACCAACAAGTTGTAATGCCTAGCTAAGGAGTCCTTGAGCTACGGCCTGATAGGATCTTAGAAGTTAGGGAGAGACAATTGAGATCCAGAACCTTGAGAGAATGCCTCGTCCAGTGGAAAGATTATCCCGAGGAGGATGCCACTTGGATGGAAGAAAGCACTCTCAACCAACAATACCCCCTGTTCTTCTCGAGATGAGGACATCTCGATTCCTCTAAGGGGGAGAGAATGTAATATTTCCGTTAGAAAAATATTACCCAGCTTGGTTTCCTGCACACCGCATGAAACTCGTGTAAAGATTATTTTCCATATTGGAATTATCGGCAATTTAATCTGTAACCCGCATGCAAGAAATCGAGACCTCCGCATTGGCAAACCAAGCTCGGGGGTTTAAATCCGCATAACTGCGGGGAAACACCCTCTTGGGAGGGGGTTCAGTGGATAATATTCAATTAATTGCAAAAAAACAATTATGATTTTCCCCCAACCGATGCACGGTTGGAGGAGAGGGAGTGTGGGGGGATGGGCTTAGTGGAGTTGTGCGCTGCATGAGGAGGAGGGATGCCATGTAGTGGCCACGTGGTGGAGCTACCATCTTTGGGATATCTTCTTCCTTGATCCTTATTTGATAGTATCCATGCCTGAGATCAATTTTGGAGAAGATCTTTGCACCTTGAAGATGGTGAAGAAGCTCATCTATTCTAGGAATAGGGTACTTGTTCTTAACAGTTGATTGATTCAACCCTCTGTAATCAATACACAGTCGAAGTGTTCCATCTTTCTTCTTTTGGAACAACACTGGAGCTCCCCATGGTGAAGTGCTAGGATGAATGTAGTCCTGATCTAACAATTGCTTGAGTTTCTCCTTTAGCTCAATTTCTTCTGGGATGGACATTCTATAGGTCCTCTTTGCAATTAGCATAGCTCCCAGTACTAGCTTGATCTCATGATCAACTTCCCTTTGAGGAGGAAGTTCTGTCAGCTCTTCAGGAAATACATCTGCGTACTTCTTTAGCCATGATGGTTCTTCACTATAGTACTCCTGCTTCTGATCTAGCTTATTAAGCTTAATCAAGTAGATGGGTAGTCCATTTCTAACTCCCTTTATAATCCCACATGCTTTGGCCGATTGAATTTTCGGCTTTCGAGAGTTGTGACCAATTCCCCTTTAGAGTTTCAAAAGGAAACTTGGCCCTTTCCACAATGAATATGGGCGTCATTAGGGTTAAGTCAATCCATTCCGAGCAAACACTCATGGATACCTAGGTTTATGACCCTGAATCTGATCGAAGTGGACTTTCCTCCCAGAAAGAATTTCACCTTAGCAGTTTGCCTGGTACAAGTGACCTCACGACCATTTGCTAATTCCACAAGCAAGATAGGTGCTTCTACTGTGGCTATTCCTAATCTTCTTGCACAAGTTGGTGAGATAAAGGAATGCATACTGCCATAATCAATCAAGGTTTTGAAACCTTTACCTTGATAGTCCGATGGTGTTTGAATCACCAAAAATTGGCAATTAGGTCTTCTTCTTCACACATTTCCCTGTTGGCAACACATGCGGTTCTTTCTCTGCCTCGGGTGGCAGCTCCTTGGCCTGGGCGGTTCCTAGGAAAGGTCCTTGACGTTGTCCTTTGCCAAGTTTGGGACATTTCCTTTTGAAATGACCAAACTCGTTGCAGTGGAAACAACAGAGGTTGCGGCCATTACCTTGGATAGGGACAAACTTATAAACATTATTGGTCCTTGCTTTCTTTCTTTGTCCCCGGTTTTGACCTTGAACTATCTTTTCTTGGGGCCTATATTCTCCTCTGTTTTGATCATTATAAGACCAAGTCTTGTTACTTCTTGGCCTGGTTTGTACCTCCTAAATTATGGGTGCATCTAGAATGAGTGCATCCTATAGATATGTTGGGCGTATAGATTCGAGGCGGGTATTCACAGGTGGGTTTAAACCGGCACAAAACTTCGACACTTGTTGTGTCATATCCATTTGTGGCACATACTTAAGAAGAGAGACAAACTTTGAGTAGTATGCATCAAGAGCCAGACCCAACTATTTTAGCTCGTATAACTCATTCATTTTCTGCGTGTGGTACGTAGGTAACGGATCCTTCCGAGATATCTTGATCTCTGCACCATTATATTTCATACCCAATTCATCTTTCAGCTAACTATTATGAGTGAAAGATGAATTGGGTATGAAATAGAGTCCATGGAAGATTACTTTAAAGTGGCAAGTACCGCCAACCAGGAAATGCTCGCCAAGCTGAAGCTCACTGGCGAAGCCAGACTTTGGTGGAAGCAATGGTGCAGAGATCAAGATATCTCGGAAGGATCCGTTACCTGGGAAAAGCTAATCATTACCATTATATTTCATACCCAATTCATCTTTCAGCTAAGAAACCTAGCCACTTAACTTTTTATCAATACTCATAGACAAGACAATCATTGATAAAAAGAAGTCTTATTTCATTCATACGGGCATAGCCCTTTCGAAGTACAATATTTCTTGGGATGGTAGAGTAAAGTGGTACATTAGTTAAGGGAGAATAATGTTGTGTTACATTTAGCTACAGGAACTCCATAATATTATGAATTTGGGTCATGGATCTTCAGGAATTGATAAGTCATCGGAAGATTAGGGTATCCTTTCCTTTGGTACCCATTCTTCCTATAGCGTCCCAACACCTTGATCCTGTCGGTGGGGATTATGCAGGTCACCTTCTTGTATACATATGAGTTTAGCTCGACCCTCCGTCCTTTGACATGTAAAGCTGTGTTTACGTGAGCCTCAATAAAAATGAACAGCTTTATGATCTTCAGGTCCTCCAATCCCTTGATTCTCTTCAGGTTGGTTTGAAGGTACGCAAACCGGTGGGCAGCTATGTAATAAATTCTTGAGTCACCTGTCCATCTCCGTTCCACGTACAGAGGCGATGGATTATAAATGTGGTCTAGGATGTTCATCATATCGATCCTTCGTCCATAATCTGAGGCATGCATCGTGGTCATAAACATGAATTGGAACACTAAGAATCTGTTTCATGCTTCATAAGTCTACAAGATAGCATCAAAAGTAAGGAAATGTTCTCAACAACAACGTTTTCTTTACTTATTCTTATTAAGTATTCTTATAAAGACAGATCCTTAGTTGGTTCACTCTGATATCAACTGTAACGTGTCCACCTAATTTCCTTACACATGACACGTCTTAGCAGTCCATCAGAAAGAGAGTCTAGAAAGCTCCGCCCGGCACTCCCATGGAATGTTACGGGGGTTTCCATCTAGGACTTCCTGCGTCTCCCACGTAGCGGAAGTATTCCAGCTATTCCCACTTAAGATCGATCTAAATCAGGGTTTTCCCTAATATTCACTTTCCTAAACCACAGCTATCGTCGAACCCCAGACGAACTACTTTACGCAGAAACGTCAGGGACGAAGTGGATTTATGCTGCACTTGGTTCAAGGAGAATGGGAAACAAAAGGGATGCAAGGCTCAACCTCTTTGCCCATAAGGCATAGTCCCATTCCATTCCCCTAAAACATCATAGATCGGGATTCCAGTAACCTAAATCTTAGGTCAACGCCCTTGCTGTTCATTTCCTTCAAGAAGAGCTCCTTGCTTTCCATTTCGATTGAGAAAAGTTCCCAGCCAATCGGGACCACCCATCCGTAGAACGGACCCATGCCCACATCCATCGCACTTTCCTCAAGGTTGCTTTAGTTGTCTAATTGCCTACCACATTTAGTTGGACATGCATTAAAGAGCTTCCTTAATTAGCGAGTTAAATACTAGTTCTTTCACGTAATCTTAGCACTTGACATAGAAAAAAAATCTCAAAACATTTCATTTTCAATAGCTTATCTTATTTATCTTTGGAATACATCCATAAAGTCAAGCCCGTAGTAGGCTAATCCATGATCCGCCCGAAGGCTATCCATAATCCACAGGGATTACTAATCCAAGATTCCGCTTGTAGACTAGTATGCGGGCCTCGAGATCCAATCACGTTGGCCTCTTGTGCAGGGCCTGGAAGGCAAGGGATTTACAACCAGATCCCCCCTTGGCACCCAAGCGTCCTCTTGCTCGAAGTAGCGCTCAATGGAGAGACCTCACACGGCGGGTTCGGTCCACGTTCCCGGCACATCTAACAATCCCCTTGGTTAGGGTCAGGCAGACAGTCGGGGGAAATTGATGCTGCCTCTCCCTTCAGGCCTTCAACCTAAAGCATTAATTACTTTTCATCATTTAGTTCATTGAGCAAACAATGCAAACCGTGCTCCTAAATTGTTACAAGCACAATCAAACCAATGGTCGTTTATTTTTTGCCAACTACTAAGGAGTGAAACCTTCTATCCAAACGCATCCAACATTCAATCCGAGATCAATTGCAACTTGGCAAGATCCCCAAGGGTTTGTTTGTTCACCCTTTTGTCCTTGGGTTAGAGCCATATCCTATTCACCCAAATTAACCAACACCTAAGTGCTTCTTAAACTAAGACAGTAAATCGTGGCAACTAGGTCGCTCTAACTTGATTGAACCTTTGCTTCCAAGAAAATACCTAACTTTCCTTAACTTCGCAACTTTCCCCAAGAAAGTTGATGTAACAGGATGATTACTCATCCTCTTGCAAGTTAAACTTGCGCAAGAACTTGCCAACCTCTTTCCAAGGAATGACAAAACTCTCTTGTGATCAAACCACAAGACCATGTGACGTTGCAACTTGTTGCACAAATGTCGCACCTATTCCATGGGATCATTTCACCCATTGAACTGTGTTTTTTTTGTCAAGGAATTATGTTTAGACAAGAAGCAGGGTTTAGGGTGTCTTCTTACCCAACCAAAACCTAATTGCACTAGGCTAACAATGTTCGGTCCTAGGGATTTAAACTCAAACCGAGTTTTAACATTTGAACGAATGATCCTTTGGGTAGAAACCCTAGATCATTACTTGCATGAGCATCCAATTGACCCTACATTCCGTGAATGTGGGTAGGACCTTTGGGTATGAGGGTTTCGACTTGGAAACAAGTGCAAAACTAGGCCAAACCCTTAATGTGCTAAACCCTAGTTAGCACTTAGGGTATTTATCATATCAATTGAGCCATGCCTATACGAATCTCAAGCGGGTTAGCTAGTGATTTAGATAATTTAGTCTAATTGTCTTGCGACAAGGACGAACCATTGCCAGAGATTTTAAACTTGATCTAAAGGAGAAAACTAGTTGCAACATGTCACAATACACGTAAACACGCGATTCATTGTACCACTAGATTTGCAATAATCCTAACCTTTCTTGTTAAAATCAAAACGCATGATAATTTGTAGAACAACTTTCATAGACCCTACTACCACTTACATGCAAGAATCATGCCTACAACTCTTTTTCTAAGCTTTAGAACTTCATGCTTTAATAAACCATGCAACCTTTTCCAAATGCAACTTGATGAAATGAAGTTTGCAAATATGTAACATGCGACCCCTAGATACAACAACCTCAAAAATGAAGTTCATGCGACATTAAGACTAGAATTGATTTAATCCATTTCCAAGCATCTTTTTTCCATGAAACTTACAAGACCAGAGATCATTATCATGCCGTGAAATCGAAGTTAATAATTTTCTTGTGCAAATCATAACGAAGGGAATTATTGACAAAATTTGAGATACTCCTTTCCTTCATAGCTAACAATTTCATTCCTTTGCCCTAAGTAATAGGCGTTTAGACTAATTACTTTGGAAATGCACCCAAAATTAGCAACATGCAGCTAATCTCCTAAGATGCACAATTCTAGAAATGCAACGTTCCAATTTCATGACATGCACCAACCTTGTCTAATGTTTAAAGAGATAATTTACCAAGTGTACATTTATCACTGCCACATGCATTAACGAAAAATGCATTCTTCCTTATGAAATTAAGCATGCCTAGATCATTTCTTTATGTGAGAATAAACTCGAAAAAAAACCTAGACTTGTGGGCTTGGGAAGATGTCCATGTGAATGTTAGGAGAAGAACCTCCCCCAGGCGTGCCTTGCGACTTCTTGGGAGCCATAGTTGAGGACTTGAACTCTGCGAATTCCCTCGCTTCTACACGTTCTCCGAACAGCCTCAAGATGTGCCTTCTCCTCGTACGTCGGAGATTCCTTCACAGACTTTCGGATCTTTAAAAGACCGGGACTTGTGGGGATTTGGGTTATGGGATTTGAGCTTATGGGATTTGGGCTTATGGGATTGGAGCTTTGCTTGGGAGGAAATGGGGCTTTTACGAATGGAGTTGCGGAAATGTAGGCTTTACGAGGAGGTTTGAGGAAATGGGGCTCTTACAAAAAAGGTTCTTGGAAATGGGGGTTTTTAAACACCCGGGGTGGCCATGCAAAAGCAAGCCTTAAGGAAGCCCCCTTATGGAAGTTTCCAAGAAGCTGTAGGAAGCTTCTGCTTCCCCCAAGAACCACGTGGGTTAAAGGTCAATGATTGGGGGAAAAAAAAGTGAAAGGATGACGTTGAATGGGGGGGAGGGTTGACTTCGCTATGGCAACTTGGAGCCCGCGGGGTCGACAGCACACTGTGATGGTGGCTTCATCCTAGAGATGGCAGTGGATTAACATAGGCAATGGCAGTAGCAGCGCTCCTCCTCCTCCTCCTTTGCTTAATGGTGCGGCAGTGTGTTGGCATGGGATGGCGTTGACGGCTTGCTCTCTTACTCCTCTCCCTCAGCACGACGTCATCCCTTTGCTCCCTCTACCCCTCCCCCCTAAGGCTAAGGGGGGTTTACATAGGGCTTAAGAGGTGGGGAGAGAAGCTTCCCCACGTGGCCTGAGCATGGCTTCCCCCCCCTCATGCAGCCCACATCTCCCACCTAGCCCATCCCTCCCCACACTCCCTCTCCTCCAGCCATGCATCGACTGGGGAAAAGGGATAATAATAATAAAAAATGGCAATAATATTATCCATTTTTTCCCTTCCCAAGAGGGTGTTTCCCTGCAGTTATGTGGATTTGAACCCCGGGATTGATTTCCCAATGAGGAGGTCCCATTTTTGCGCGTGGCGGTTACGGATTAAATTGCCACCAACTATAATGCGGAAGATAACCTTGCACAAGCTTTACATGGCATGTAGGGAGTCAAGTTTGGTAATATTTTTGAGTGAGAATATTACATTCTCTCCCCCTTAGAGGAATTGAGATATCCTCATCTTGAGAAGAACTAGGGGTATTATTGATTGAGAGTGCTTTCATCCATCCAATTGGCATCCTCCTTGGGATAATCTTTCCACTGGACGAGGTTTTCTCTCAAGGATCTAGATCTCAATTGTCTCTCCCTAACATCTAAGATCGCAAACCAATGCTCGATTCAAACCATGCAAGTACTCAAAGGTTGAATTCATTGGTCCCAACAACATAACCAAAATGTGGGGGCTTCTCGCTCAATCGCCAAGACCTATGCAGTGCTTATTGTTTCAAGTGACTTAGGCCAAGTGCAATGTCTATATTTCACATAGCCATGTGCACTCTCAAATCTATGAGTATAGTGAGCTTACTTTCATGCCCAATCATATTGCCTCCTCTTTCAAGCTTTCTGATAGCTCCATGATCCAAGGTGTAAGCTCAAGCAAGCTCGATCCTCAAGCTCCAAGCTCCAAGCTCCATTGCCACACGTAAGATAAGAGAAGAGAAAAGAAGAGAAAAAGAAGAGAGGAGAAGATGAAGAGCTTCTCCTCAATAGTCCCTCACCCTCACGCACTCACTCTCTCACTCCCTCACACACACTCTCTCAAGTGCAAGCAAGAGAAAGAAGAAGAGGGAGAAGAAGATGTTAGATATGATCAATGCCCCACCCTCATTAGGTGCTACCAATGATCCATGGTGCTCAAAGTTGTAAGGCCCCCATTATGAGGAGAAGCCAAGTGTGAGCCCGGACATTGGTGGAGTCCTGACTTGTATATTAGATGAGGTCTATGTGACCGGATGGCAAAAAGGTGACCATTGTGGGTCTAATCTTTGGGTTAGACGGAGTGGTTAAGCTGGTAGCAACTCGAGGCGCATTGCATCGAGTTGCGGTGTAAGGGAGTTAAAAGGGGCCCCTATTATGGGGTCCAGGGGCCGCGGAAGCGGCCCCTAGCTGGGGGGTCCCAGGGGGGCCCCCCTGGCGGGGGTCCGGGGGCAGCGCCCCTGGCCCGATGGTAAAGGAAATATTCCCTGGAATATTCCCTGGCCGACTAGTGGAGGCTCATATGGTAGGTCGGTCAGCACGCCGACCTAACGACCTTCGCGGGCTATAAAAGCTAAACCTCTTCGCAGCCATCTCTCACTCATCTTTCACCCAGTCAGAGTTGTTGTTCCAACTAGCCTTAAGCTCTTCACCTATCTTCTGTCTAGATCGCCATCTAAGCTTCACACAGTGGAAGCGCACGGGTGGACAGAGCCATCTTTGTATCAGTTGTTTGGAGTTAAAGAATTTACTGATTCTCCTCTTATCTGTTGTGTACTCTCTATCTCTTTCTCAGATTCTGTTCGCTGCGCCGTGTAATATTTTACATGGTATCAGAGCCCAGGGGGCTCAAGAATCAGAGAGCGTGCAAGAGGCAAAGGCTTCAATAGCAAAGAGAAACTATGTCGACTCCGGGAAGCAGTTTTGGCACATTAGGAAGCGGTGTAGGAGGTGGTACTGCGGTACCGGCTATCCAAACACTGAGGATTCGTCCACCAACCTTCAACGAAGGCAAGTTAGATGGTACAAACTACACCTTATGGAAGTTCAAAATTACAACTATCCTTGATTCTTATGAGCTTCTGGAGACTGTGCTGGGGACTGACGCAGAACCACAGCCTACCCCCGACCCATCAAATCCTAGTGTGATGATTCCTCTGAATGCAGATCTTCTACGAGCTTGGAAATGAAGGAATGCAAATGCATTATGTGCCTTAGTTACAAGCTGTTCTGACAGTGTTTTGACTCTGATTCAGCATACAACCAAAGCATCAGATGCTTGGAATGTACCAAGGAGTCAGTATGAAACACGAAACCAAATAAGGATTCAAAACTTGGAGAATCAACTAGTAGTGGAGAAGTTTGCTGAAGGAGAGACGGTTGAAGCATTCATCACTCGGATTAAGAATCTGCGCGAGCAGATGGCTGGTGCTGGGATACAAAAGACTAGCGAAGAGCTAGCTCGGAGGTGTCTTCGAATTTGTCCACAAAAGTTTGATGGACTAGTAACTGCCCTTAACACTTAGGTGAGACCTCAAGCTTTGACTTTTGAGGAGTTTTGTGCATTATTAATGGAGGAGGAGTTGAGGCTGAAAGCCCGAGAAGGAAGCAACAATGGAGATGCTGCATTCTCTGCCAATGCAAAAGGCAAAGGTGTTTCCTCCACCAAAAATGATGGTGACAAAAAGAAGAAGGGCGGCAAGAAGAAGTTTCAAGGAGAGTGCTTCTACTGTAAGAAGAAAGGACATGCAATTGTAGATTGTCGTGTCAAGAAGGCAGATGAAAAGAATGGTACCCTTAAAAGTAAAGGGAAAGAGACAGCCAATACGGCTGAAGCAGAGTTGGAATTATTCATGGCGACCATTGAGGAAGTGTGCTCCTCGGCGCAAGAAGAATCTAACACTGACTCTTGGGTGTTGGATAGTGGGGCCTCCCGTCACATGACCAACAAGAAAGGTCTATACAGTTATATGCAGCCTCTACAGGAATCCATCACTGTGATGGTTGGAAATGATGCTAAATGCCCTGCTACGGGTACAGGTACTATTTCTTTTGTTGCTGCAAATGGTGAAGTCAAAAAGCTTTCAAATGTGTTGTATGTTCCCGAAATTAGGAGAAATCTCTTATCAGTTGGTGCCATAACTGATCTTGGTCATGAAGTGAGGTTCAAGAAGACAGGTGCAGAAATTATTGAAAGTGCTGGCACAATTGTTGGCAAAGGAGAAAGAAGGAACAACCTGTATGAGCTAAGTGCTCTTACAGCCACCACTGGAGTGGGCACAAGTAAGCTTTGGCATGAAAGGTTTGGACACATCGGATTTGCAGTATTGAAGGAGATGCAAAAGCAAGGTATGGTTGCTCACCTATCTACAATAACTGAATTGAAGGAACCATGTGAAGCTTGTATGATGGGCAAGCAACAGAGAAAGGCATTTCCACAAGAAAGCAAGAATAGAGCACAGGCTCCTCTAGAGTTGGTGCATGCTGACTTGTGTGGTAAGATGCCTACACAGGCCTTGGGGGGATCTTCTTATTTTTTGTTGATTGTCGAGGACTACAGTAGGAAGATGTGGGTGTAGTTCCTTTGTGATAAGGCTCAAGCTTTTGGTAAGTTTAAAGAATGGCTAATACTTGTTGAGAATGAAATAGGAAAAAGTGTGAAGAAATTTAGAACAAATGGTGGTGGTGAGTTCAACTCGAAGGAGTTTGAAGGATTTTGCAAGAGCAAAGGGATCAAGCGTCAATTGACGACGCCTCACACACCTCAGCAGAACGGTGTTGTGGAACGCAAGAATCGCACCATTGTGGAGATGGCAAGATGCATGCTAAAGGGCAAGGGATTGCCTAACCATTTTTGGGCTGAAGCTGTTAATACTGCAGTCTACATTCTAAATCGGAGCTATACAAAGGCTCTCAAGGGAAAAACACCTCATGAGGCTTACACTGGTAAGAAACCATTTGTCTCACATTTCAGAATTTTTGGGTGTGAATGTTATGCACATGTTCCAGATGAGAAGAGAAACAAGTTACAACCAAAAAGCAGAAAATGTATCTTCTTGGGTTATAGTGATGAGCAGAAGGCTTACAAGTTATATGATCAAGAGGCAAAGAAGATCATTGCGAGTCGTGATGTGGTGTTCAAGGAGGAGCTGCATACAGTGGAGGAGGAGAAGGCAAGTTCTTCCATTTTATCATCAAGCGAAGAAGTAGTCCATTATGAACCTGTCCCAAGAGCTATCCCTATCCTTAAGGAGGAGGAAGCATCATCTTCAGATGATGAGGAAAAAGTTCACCAACTTGATATCACCCCATCGGAAAAGCCATTGCCGCGTTGGGTGAAGCAGCTCTATGACCACAATAATCCTATGCCTGCATCTGTTGAGGAGAAGGCAGATGGACCAAGGAGGTCTCAGAGAATAGAGGAGCAAAGGAGGGCTTCTACTCACATAGTCAATATGGCCTTGATGGTTGAGATTATGAGAGAAGTAAAGGAGCCAGCTGACTTAGAGAAAGCACTTGCAGATCCATCATGGAAGGATGCTATGCAGGCGGAGTATGACAGCATAATGAAGAATGACACTTGGGAGCTAGTGGATCGACCAGCAAAGCGGAAGGTTATTGGCACCAAGTGGATCTGGAAGGTAAAGTACAAGGCTGATGGTACCTTAGAAAAGTACAAAGCTAGACTGGTTGCCCAAGGATTTTCACAAGTTGAAGGGTTTGATTTTCAAGAGTCATTTGCCCCAACTGCCAGAATGACCACTATTCGCACAATACTTGCAGTGGCTGCCCACAAGAAGTGGCCAGTGTACCATATGGATGTTAAGTCAGCGTTCTTAAATGGTGACCTCAAGGAGGAGGTGTATGTGGCTCAGCCACCAGGGTTTGAGGCCCCCCATTCTGAGAACAAAGTGTGTAAACTGAAGAAGGCATTGTATGGGCTTAAACAAGCCCCCAAAGCATGGTACCAGCAGATAGATAGGTTCTTTTTAAACCTAAACTTCAAAAGATGTGCCTCAGATGCTAACTTGTATGTTTACAGGGATGGTAAAAAGTCTGTAGTGATTGTCCTATATGTGGATGACCTTCTTATTACAGGCGACTATGAAGATATGATCAACCAAACTCGAAAGGCTTTGAGCTCTGAGTTTGAAATGACAGACTTAGGCTTGCTGCACTATTGTTTGGGGATTGAAGTTTGGCAAGAGCCAGGAAAGATCTTCATCTCTTAGAAGAAGTATGCATGGGAGATCTTGAAGGCATTTGGCATGACCGAGTGCAAGGAGATAGCTACACCTATGGAGGTGAATGCAAAGTTATCCGTCGAGGATACATCAGCATTAGCAGACATTGGGAGGTATAGGAGGTTGGTCGGCAGTCTGATCTACTTGTGTAACACCAGACCAGATATCAGTTTTGCTGTTGGTGTTTTGAGCAGGTTCTCAAAAAAACCTCATGAGAGTCATTAGAAGGCTGGGATGTGGGTGCTCAGATACTTGAAGAAAACTCTTGACTATGGTATCACATACGGTTTCAGAACTTCTCTTGTGGGGAACTGTGACTCAGATTGGGCAGGAGACATTGATTCCAGGAAGTCAGTTTCTGGTTATTGTTTCTCTTTGGGTTCAGGAATTTTCTCTTGGATTAGTAAGAAGCAACCAACAGTGGCATTGTCTTCTATCAAAGCAGAGTACAAGGTAGCTTGTTTTACTGCATGTGAGGCCGTATGGTTGAGAAGGATTCTATGGCATATGGGAGTGCAGGATGAAGAACCAACTGTGCTGAGATGTGACAATCAGAGTTGCATCGCCATTGCCAAAAATCCAGTGTTTCATGCACGCACCAAACATATAGAGATCCAATATCACTATGTGTGTGATTTGATGGAGGATGGGATAGTGGAATTGGTCTACTGTCCAACAGAGGAGAATGGAGCAGATATCTTCACCAAAGCACTTACGAAGGATCTGCTTCAAGTTCATCTTCAGAGACTCGGCATTGGGCCGAGGAGATAGTTCACCTATGGATGGACATTGAGGGGGGGTGTTAGATATGATCAATGCCCCACCCTCTTTAGGTGCTACCAATGATCCATGGTGCTCAAAGTTGTAAGGCCCCCATTATGAGGAGAAGCCAAGTGTGAGCCCGGACATTGGTGGAGTCCTGACTTGTGTATCAGATGAGGTCTATGTGACCGGATGGCAAAAAGGTGACCATTGTGGATCTAATCTTTGGGTTAGACAGAGTGCTTAAGCTGGTAGCACCTCGAGGTGCATTGCATCGAGTTGCGGTGTAAGGGAGTTAAAAGGGGCCCCTATTGTAGGTCGGTCAGCACGCTGACCTAACGACCTTCGCTTGCTATAAAAGCTAAACCTCTTCGCAGCCATCTCTCACTCATCTTTCACCCAGTCAGAGTTGTTGTTTCAGCTAGCCTTAAGCTCTTCACCTATCTTCTATCTAGATCGCCATCTAAGCTTCACACAGGGGAAGCGCACAGGTGGACAGAGCCATCTTTGTATCAGTTGTTTGGAGTTAAAGAATTTACTGATTCTCCTCTTATCTATTGTGTACTCTGTATCTCTTTCTCCGATTCTGTTTGCTGCACCATGTAATATTTTACAGAAGAGAGCTAGTTTTGGCCACACACAACAATGAGCTTTTTCATTTACTTCTTGCCTTTTTATACATGCCTACTCCTCTTTGGGTGCCCATCCGTTTTTTACACGAACAATCATTTTAACCTAGGTCCTCTTTTCCTAGTCCCTTCCTATTTACATTTTTCCTTTACCCATGCACGTCTACATTTACAAGTTGCACACGAGGGAGCTTGGCACTCATAAACAAGGATTTAGGGAGTTCTTTTATGGTTAAAATGTGCATTTTCGCTTTTTCACTTGCCTTGGAATTTTAAGTTTACTTATTGCGCTTTTGGCTCTTTTCTTCCCATTTTTTCCATTTGGTCACTCTTTTTCACTCTATCCTTTGCATCTTCTTCATTTTCTTTGCTTTCTTTGCACTCTCTTTGCTTGCACACCAGGGTTAACAATATCATATGTAATTTCTCATGATAACTTCTTCCCAACCATCACTATCATGTACTTGTGTATATGCCACTGATAATAGCCTATACAATACAAATAATGTAAATTTGCATGCACTTGTATATATAACAACCAATGGTAGTTCTTATATTGAATTAGAATAGGGTCTCCAGAGCTTTTAATATGCAAATACTCTCTCATTTTCTAGATGAGGCAATATTGTACCAAGTAAGGTGATTCATGGATCATTCAAAGCTATTTGGATCTACAAGCTATGAAATTGAAGATTATACAGTATGGTTAAATATCTTGGCTATTGGCAAATCTTAGATCATTGAATCATCAAGCTGTGGAATCTATTGTAATGATTAGATGATATATTTCCAATAATTTAGTCTTTCAACCAAATCAAGACAAACATAATTCAATGACCATAGATGCAGCTTGTTGAGATGAAGATTTGTGCACAATAGGTTGTTACCTTTAGCTTGATGATGAAATAAAGGTGTATACCACACTAAAAATGCAATAGGTCACTCGTTCATTGTGATTTTGATCAATGGAGGTGAGCTTAGCACAAATTTGTGTAATTTTGGATAATTTGAGGTGATGACAACCTATATGTAAATAGAAGATGTATAATTTACAAATGTTCACACATGCAAGAAAGCCAAATTTGTCTCAATTGATAGCTCTTTCCAACTTAGGTTCCTCAATAAATAATTGAAGAATCTAAGGATTCATATTGAGCAAGTATAATTTGGTGAGTATATATGCATGGGGTGCTATGGTTTGGGTGACTCACAACTCCTAGTTCACAATAACTTGCTCTTCATATTTTCTACATGTAGTCAAGTTAATCTCTAGATATCTTGATGCAGTGGGATTAATTCTTGTAGCTTTAGGATGGGTTAGATTTGTTTTTTTATGGTTTTATGTAGACACATGAGCAAGGATGTTTTTTCTCCGAGCACGGTTTTTTAATTGTAGAAATATGCTAAAATAACTTTACCTTTTGAGCCTTGATTTTGATTTTAGTGGTTTTGAGTTAAGGTGCTCAACAAAATGCATTCAATGTGATATTTTAATCATGTTGATAACCATCTTTTAAATACCTTTGATTATCTTCTAGGTCGGCATATAAGATGGGCATCTATTTGGGCAGTAGAGGTGAAGCTTAATCTTAACTATGTGATTGGGCATTTTAGAGCTTATGCAATAGAGGTGATGTTGAGTTATAGAGGAGATGATTTGACCCAAGTTTGTGTCAATGATGGTGATGGTTCACCTTCCAAACTCCTTTCAAACGCCTCCTTGATATTTCTTACAACCTTTTAAATAGAGGCAGGTTTAAGGTGATGAAGTTGAGGTGAAGGATCATCACCTTGCATGGAAGAGGTCCAATTGACAAGGTGTTGTCTATCAAGCTCTTCTAAGTTGAGATATTGACTATCCCATTGACTTAGATAGAAGCAATGAAACCAATGAATGTTATATTCACCATGACTAGAGGTTGTGCATTAGTGATGGATAGTCAAGGATGTCTTCCTTTTGTATGGTAAAATTGATCACCTTTACTATATCTACAAGAGCACATTTTAGATGGCACTATGGTATAGTTGATGTGATGAAACCTTAGAGTAAAAGTGATGCATGGCTATCTGAAGTGGAGGCGATTAAAACAACTATGTGATGTGAGTAAGTCATGGTGATGATCCCCATTAATGGAGATGATTCAATCAGGGTCTTAGATATAAGAAAAATTGTTGTCACCTTCAACCAAAGTGATGCAATCAATGTGAGTGAAGTATTCAATCAAATATATATCTTATCAAGATAATGTGTGATAGCCTTCAATCAAGGTACCATGCCATGTTTAGCATGATTGGAGGTGATGCATGATTACATTGAGCCAATGTGTGTTTAGCTTGAGTGGAGGTGATGTGTGATTAGCTTGAGTAGAGATAATGCCTAGGATCAAATGCTTCATGTTATTACCTTCATGCACTAATAGGGTGTCTAGTCTAGCATAAATGTGATATATCCATCCACACACAAACCTATAGATCATTTATCAAGTTACTCCTTGAAGCCACATAACCCCTCCTTGTAAGAAGATTTTCATCATAAAACCCCTCAACTCATTAGCACATTGGGTTATCTAACTCATCTCATATATCAAGTAGATAGTGTATATCTTCCATAATAGCCTTGAAAATCGAAAAAGACAAGTAAGGAAGATGCTAGGTATTGACAACAACATAATAGGACATCAACATCTTAGTTCACAATATAAACACACTAGTTACCAATAGCATTTAGGTGCCAATGTTTTATGTTTACAAATATAAGTTGTATCCCTTTTATAATCCCACCTTTTTCTCCATATCACTCCTACTGCATACTATATTTTGTTTCCCATCTTGCATAAAAAATGCACACACTAATTTTCTCTTGTGTTATTTGGGAGTTGGTTATATTGGTAACCATATTCTTGAGATGCTCATCTTGAAGTACACAAGTAGTTGTCAAAACATCACTCCATATAGTATGATGCATCAACATCCAATATGTTGTATTGAGACCTCTATGAAGATGGTTTGGTGCTAGCATTCCTTGTAATCTTGACAATTTTATTACTGACACCCATTGCATTATTCATGCACACATTCCATACAAAAGATGTGTTTCTAATAGATTAGGTTGTACCCTTGGTTAATTCTTATGGTAGTATGTTTTAAGATGCTCGTTCTAAAGTGCACAGTTGGTTGTTAAAACATCACTTCACAAAGTATGATCATCAAAGAAACAATACATAATATTGACACCTCATTGGCAGATGGTTTGCTAATTGGATTACTTAAAGTATTCACATATATCGATATTGTGTCCTTTCTTAATACTTGTGGTGGTATATGTATTGTAAAGTGACAACCTCAAGCACGTGCTAAGTAACAATATCTCTACAACCTATATAGATGATGATTAAATGGTACCCTAGTGGAGAGGAAGGAACAAGTAAATGTAATTAGAGATGTGGTAGGTACCATGAGAAGTACACACCAAGAGATTGAACATGACTAACTTGTTGAGCCCTTGCATGAGGTAATGGATCATGATCAATAGGAAAGTATTCTTAACATGCTCATCCCAAAGTGCACAATTGGTTGTTCAAACATTACTCCATAGAGTATAAGGCATGAGAAAATAATATTTAATACTTAAACATGAGTGGATGATGATTTGGTAGTTGGTCACTTGCAATAATCACGATCTCATTCTTGAAACCATCACGTCATACCCCATATAAGGAACAAAAATGATAAGTTTGGGCTACTCCAACTAAATTAGAATGTTCCCTTCATTAACTTTTGTGGTGGTATGTGTGTGATAAAGCAATGGCCTCAAGCACGTTCTAAGTCACAACACCATTAAAACCTCTAGAGATGGTATTTAAATGATACAGAGATAACTCTTAGGCTCTACAAGAAGTCCATATTGAGACAGAGCACGACTAACTAGTTATTCCTATTTTGATCAACTCGAATAGCAAACAAATAGACCCATAAGTTTGGAATATTTACAATTGCACTTTGAAGAGTCTCTTCTGACATTAATTTTAGCACAAGCATGATGATGCCCGTACTAACTCGGTGGGTGGAAGAAATGTGGCTTGTAAGAACCTTTTCGAAATACATGTAGAGTCCTTTGTCGTCTTGGAGTATTCCAATGTACTCTTGCCTCTGTTATGCCCTATCATAATAGAAGAGAAACGAAAATTGACACATTAGAATGGTAGGGATGTATCCAAAGTAAGACTCAGCAGTATGTAATATAGCGCACTACTACATAAGATAGGATACATGGTAACAACTGCAACTTTGCATATCGTATCTCGCATATTTTAATGCATTTTGAGTCCGGCCATCCTCTTCCATGGAATCCCCTGTAAAACGATAGCGTGTGTTGTGCTCGAGTGAAATTAATGAAAGCGTAACCGCGGTTACGTTGAGAGCTGCGCGCAGTACAAACATATGAGAGAATGAGAAACTTGCTAAACAGGAAAGGATACACTTAATCCAATTAAAGTACATTGCTATGTGGAAATGCAATGTATATACCTAAAATCCATTGGAACATACACATAGTCGTAGGAGCAGATACTTCTCTCGCCGTCCCCTTCGCTAACCTTAGAGCAGTGTTTGTCGATGATGTCCAGCAGTTTACGCATTCTGCCACATTTGGCATTTTGCGTTACTATTAGGTTGGTTATAACGCAGTTCACAAGTGTGGACGCAAGCACATAGCTTACAATGCAATAACCATTTTCTCATGCATGAAGCACTTGCACATTGAACCATTTTCTCATGTCATGGTTTTGATAGCTTACGTGAAATCACAGGGTATATTTCTTATCATCAGGGTGGTCCTTCCCACGTCTGTCATTGCTTCCTCCTTGTCGAAAGTATCCGTTCGAGATCGAGACTGCAACAGAAACAAGTTTGTGCGACTTATTACTAGCTAGCCAGTATTCCGCATATTAAATATAGGTCTGCAATGGCTCATCATCGTGAGTATAGATAAGGACTCAGCGATGCAAGTACCTGTGGTCTGAACCGACCGGACGAAGAGAATGACATTATGAACTCCTGAGCGTTTGCGTTCAAGGTGGAACGTGAATGCCGCAGGGACGTGGATGTTCTAGCAGACGAAGAGAAGGGCAACGTCCTCCAGCTAGGATGTGGTTCAGGTATTATGAACTCCTGAGCGTTCGCGTTCAAGGTCGAAGGTGAATGCCTAATAGTTATATCTCCAGGTATAGACGTTGATGCTATACTAGAGATGCCCGCGCTGCTATGGTTGATGGCCGTCACGATTTCCTCTCGGGTATCTGCAACAGAAGAATCTTCCGGAGCCGGCATAACTATGATGCTATGGTCCACGACGGCGGTCGCCTCCTGATATCCAGAGGATGAGACAAAATGACGTTTTGTTTGGAGAGCTACAGCCATAGCTAGAAACGCTTGCTCCTGCACACTAGAAACAGAAAGAATGTAACAAGTTAGACATAGACTTTTCTGCCGCCTCTAGCAAGTTACATATAGAGCTTCCTGCCCGCCTCTAAGTCATCGACACGTACCTGCCAGAGACGTACTCGTTCTCTGAACTCGAGCTCTTTGCAAATACTAGCTACGGGCCGCCGAAGAACACCCCGCCTCTCGCGCATGACAACGAGATTTATAGGGCACCGTCCACTATTCTATCTTGCCTCACAGATAGAAACCCTAATTTCTCCAAGAAATCACACTTTTGTGAGACTTGCAATTTTTATTCATGAACTGCAGCATAGGATTCTTCAAATGAGCATGCTTAGAGAAATGATCCATAAAAAATACCAAGGTTGGTGGTCCCTAGATTGAACAAAGGTTAGTCTAAATGTGATACGAATTTGAGCAAAGAGATGGTGGGAAACCTCTTTGCTAGATATTGTACTAGCATAAGTTATGTTCCAAAGAAATGTGTCCTTAACCATTCAATGCTAAAGAGTCATTCAAATAAAAAAATAAAGCTATGAAACGCTGAATAGAGTAAATGGAGAATTAATTTGTGATAGGCAACATCAAACTAATAGAGACAACCCACCTATTACACCGTGCTAGAGTACATATGGCCTATATTTTTGCTAAATGCACTTTTTCCCTATCTAACCTTTGAGATTATCGCATGTTGCATACCTTACTATACAACGATGCATGTGTGATAGGAGAAGAAGACCACTATGATTCTATACGTGCACCATGGTTGTACGTTGGGTTGTACTAGCATGCCAATGATAATAGATTTCTCTCATGAAATCTAGATACATCTTTTTCTTATCCTCATCTCTCTCTCTCTCTCTCTCTCTCTCTCAATTGATTTGCAAGTCTCTAGGCCTTCTTGCTTGATTGTCTACACTCAAGGTATGTGCTTATCACACTCCATACTCACCAAATTTCTACATCTGCTTCTTGTCCTCATCCCCCCCTTCAGCCGCTCTGTCAATTGATATGGAAGTCTTAAGGCTTTCTCCCTTGATTGTCTACTTTTTCTTACAAACACGACCATATTACACTCCATAGTCGACACCTACTTCCTTAACTGAGTACCACCTAAGAGTGGATTTTAAAGCTAAAACTTTAGTGCAAAAGGACCATGAGAGCCAAAAAAAGAGGCAATTTTAGTGTAAAATGAAACTATTAGAAATTAAAGAGGTAGAGTTTTTCTACATGCATTTCGACATCAAGAATCCAATGCAAGTGTCCATTCATTGATCAGAGTCCGTATGATCCTCCATTCAATAGTTGCAAGATTTGGCATTACGAAGCAAGTACTCAATCCGAAAGCCAAAAAGCATGTCACAAAGCCCAAAGCTAATAGATTTTGATGCCGGAAAGCTATCCATCTAATCAAATCATGATTCAAAGATCGTTTGCCTCTTGGTCTAGGATGGAACCACCTTTGAGCAAGTGTGAATATCAAAATTTGAACCACGTATTTTGGGAGTTATATATTAATCATGCTTAAGAGGCCAAACTTCACAAATTTCTCATGAGATTAGGGATGCGTTGTTTTCAGTTCCTCTTTCACCCATTAAAAAAATGCCATTTTTACACTTGTCATGATTTTTTCCACCCTATTGGGCCTAAGATCCACCCTTTTTTCACTCTCCATCACTTTAATTCTCATGCAAAATGATGTAGTAAATAGCAAGATCCAATTTTTGTGTTTTCTCTCTCATGGTTTTCTCTCTTCTTTGTTCCTTGTTTATGTGGCTGCATATCACAAAGAGAGACGGAGGGCTAATTTGATGAATCAATGATGGACGATGGTTCGAAAGTGTAATGGTAAGTAGATTGGGTAATTTTCATGCATCAACAATTGGAAAATTACATGAGTGGGGCAGCTCCATTTTCTAAAAATACGATATGTGCATATGTGAATTTTCAAGGAAGCAATCTTTATTTAGTTTTTATGATAAATCATTAGTGCATATGAAGAAGAGATAATTACAAAGGATTGAAATGTGTAAACTAATATTTTTAATTTTAGAAATTAATTTTCTTATACATTAAAAACAATGAAATCACAAAACTTGAAAAACGGTCTTTCATGGAAACATAGGGTTGTTCTTGGGTTTTGTGGATCAAATTATGGTCATAAGGCATGAAAATGAGTATGTTGATGGATTAGACATCACACAAGTCATAAAAATCTAAAACTAGAAAAAATACATAATTTATGTTGAAATAAATAGTCACTTATTTGACATCTTATGCGTCGCATATGTGATAGCGAGCATCACTTAAGTGACTAAAAAAAGGTGTCCCTTAAGCAATGTTAGAATGTTTTTTTCTTAATTTGCACGACACTCCTCACTCCCTCTCGCTCACGCACATACTTGCGCTCTCTCTCACACTCACACACACATATTTGTTCTCTCTTTCTCTTATATACACATACACTTGCTCTCTCTCTCTCTCTTTCTCTCTCTCTCTCAATCACATACATATTTACTCTCTCACCCTTACACACACATATATGTCTCTCTCTCTCTCTCTCTCTCTCTCTCTCTCTCTCTCGTGCACATGCGAACGCAATGTTGAGTATAAAACACCCTCTCACATAAAACAACACATAAATCGATCACTTGCGCAAAACACAACATGGATCATGATACATACTTTCTTTATTCTCTACTAATCAGGATTTAAAAAAACAACATTTTATCAAGCATGAGATCATTCACAAAACTTAAAAACCCATTTATCAAACAAGAAATGATTCACAAGACCAAAACTAATCAAATATATTTAAATAAATATATACACAATGTCATGGGTATGCCATGGAATGTGTTACACGAGTCTGATCAAGTATGTGAGAAAGAGTAGGAGAGGGGAGCTAGTGATCGGATGCGTTGTCAGATGTGCTCTCTACATCTCCATGGGGCCTCGGTGACTCTTGAGAGGTACTCGCGCCGCACCAGCTCGGGTCCGCTCCTCATCTATCCTCCTGCGCTCTGCCTCCTCTCAGGCGATCACATCCATATCTGTCCCACCATGAATCTTGTGCATCAATAAAGATCAAGTACGGACAAAATTAACCAATTGAACTATCAAAAAAATAATTTAAAAAATATCTAGAAGCAATAGAATGGATATTCACAAAAGGGTGTGTCGGAGAAAGCCTCCTTCGAAGGGCTCTATACCCCTCAGAAGTCATTGTCTAAAATCTCTACTACTATTAGGGGATGATCCTAATCTTTGGTCTGTTCAAAAATAGATCCAAAGTTAGATTATTTTGGTTATTTTTCTTTCTTCTATGCTTCTAATTACATAAACAATAAAAATCTATGGCATATACTCACAAAAGTAGCAATAAAACAATCTCTCCCTATGCAACCTAGGTGAGATGTATGTCCGCTTGAGACTCTGGCCTCACTGTTTCCTCCTATATCAATTCATTGAAATCAAAGGATAAATTATATTATACAATTTTTACTCTATAGGAATTTTGAAGTCAAAATACTTCAATAAAGTGATTTAAAAATGTACTCTCTACTTGTTGTGGAAATGTCACTCGTAAATGGTACTCCCAACAGAAGTACCTCCACGATTCTTGGAGAAATCCAACACGCCTCTTGTTTGCCAGGATCATGTGCATGCCTCCTAGTTGTGTTTAAAAAAGAGTGTTAATATACTATTTTGATTTTATATTTCTCACACTAGCATGTATGCTTTGTTTGTAAGTTAATGAATAAAAAAGATCAGCACCAAGTTTAGTCTCTTTTATCTCTATTTATGGAGATTCAGATTCGTCTCATACACCATCACCTCCGCATTAGAGTTGTGGTGGTCGCACAACAATCATAATTCTAGAGAGTTGTAATATTTCTGTTTGAAAAATATTACCCAACTTGGCTTCCCGCACACCGCGTGAAACTCGTGCAAAGGTTATTTTCTGTATTGGAATTACCGGCAGTTTAATCTGTAACCCACACGCGAGAAATCGAGACCTCCTCATTGGCAAGCCAAGCCCGGGGGTTCAAATGCACATAACCACAGGAAAACACCCTCTTGGGAGGGGATTAAGTGGATAATGTTCAATTAATTGCAATTTTTTTTTATGTTTTTCCCCCAACCAATGCACAGCTGGAGGAGAGGGAGTGTGGGGGGATGGGCTTAGTGAAGTTTTGGGCTACATGAGGAGGGGGGGATGCAATGTAGTGGCCACGTGGTGGAGCTCCCCTCTCCCCCCTTGGCCTATAAAAACCCCCCTTAGTGGGTGGAAAGGGAGGAGGACTGAGAGGATACTGTGCTGCGTGGAGAGAGAGGAGGAAGTTGTTGTTGACGCCACTGCTGCCATTGCCAAGTCCATCGCCCAAGCCAGCCGCCAACGCTGCTATTTTTGGCCGCCGATTCCCTCACAAGGAAATTCTCCCCTCACTCGACGTCACCTTCTACCCCATTACTACCCCTCGCTCTTCCACGTGGTTGTTGTCCGTAGCCAGAAGCTTCTTTTAAGAAGCTTCTAAGGGGCTTTCTTAAACCCCATTCCCACTAATACCCCATAAGTTCATTCCTAGCCCCCGAAATTTTTAAGACAAGAAGAAGAAGCTCATAAATCCTCCCTTCCCGGAAGACCCATTCACAAGAGTCCTTTCCGCAAAGAAGCTTCAAATCCCACAAGCGTGCTCACGGAAACATCATTTTCGCAAGCCCTCTTGTGAAGCCCCATTTCCGCAAGATTCCTTTTAAAAGCCCCATTTCCCCAAGCAAAGCTCCAAATCCTATACACTCAAATCCCATAATCACAAGTCTCACAAGCCCGGCCTTTTAAAGATCCGAAGTTCTGTGAAGGTATCTCCTACGTACGAGGGAGAAGGGCAAGATCTTAAGGTTGCGTCCCAAGGCGAGAAAATTCACCGATCGCGTAAGGGCAAAGGCAACCCGGAAGTCCATAATTACGCCCACAATGACCCCTAAGAAGTCCCAAGTCGCACCTACAGGAGGTTCTTCTCCTAATATTCACATGGATATTTCCCCGAGCCCACAAGTCCACGTTTTTACTAATTTTGATTCCACGCAAAAGTGTTGCGTTAATCAGGATAACTTAATGGATTAGAAAACACCTATGCATGCTCAAATTCACCTAGTCAAGTTAAATGCAATTGGAAATAAATCGACTATTTGAACAATTATTAGAATTAGTTCATGGCATGAAATTGGTCATTGGTATTTTCCATATAAAGAAATTGTCTATCCATTTTATGTCCTTATTAGTATGTTGTCCTGTCATGCATTTTAAAGTGACAAGCCTAGAAACCTATTGCCTATCATTATAAGGTCGAAAATATTAAGTGCACCTTTGACTAGACATGGAAAGATTAAGTGCATGTCGCATTTTTAGGAAAATCTTCATTGTAATGATTCATTAGGGAAAGTCGTTATCACCCGTAGGAAATAGCAAAGCATGGTAATGATTCTATGAACTTGCGTGTGGCATGTGATTGCAAATTTAAATAGGTTAACTCTAGTTTTTTTGGCATGAATTTCACTACGTTGTAGTTAGGAAAGGATTGCGTGGAGCACATTCGTCGTACAAAAATTTTCATTCATCAAGAGTGTATTTAGGGAAAGGCTGCATGGTTCATTAAAAGCATGAAATCTTAAAGGCTTAGAAAAAGAATTGCGGGCATGATCCTTGAATGTAAGACCTAGTAGGTTCAATGGAAGTTATTCTGCAATTTATCATGCGATTGTTTCTAACAAGAAAAGTTAGGGTTATTGCGAATTTAGTGATACGTAGAAGCAATGAATCGCATGATTACGTGAATTGTGACATGTTGCAACTAGTTTTCTCCTTTAGATCAAGTTAACATCTCTAGGAATGGTTCGTCCTTGTCGCAAGACAAGTAGATCAAATCATCTAAATCACCTAAACTGCAAGGGATTTGCATAGGATGGTTCAACCGATATGATAAATAACCCAAATGCTAACTAGGGTTTAGCATGTTAAGGACTCGGCCTATTTTGGTGCTTGTTGCCAAATTGAACCCCCATAACCAAAGGTCCTACCCACATTCACAGAATGTAGGGACAATTGGACGCTCATGCAAGAAACGATATAGGGTTTCTACCCTAAGGATTACTCGTTCAAATGCTAAAACTCGGATTGAGTTGGAATCCCTAGCACCTTACGCTAACGGCCTAGGGCAATTAGGAGTGGATTGGGTAAGAGGACACCCTACACCCTGCTTCTTGTCTAAATCTTTGCTACTATCAAGGGATGATCCTAATCTTTGGTCTGTTCAAAAATAGATCCAAAGTTAGATTATTTTGGTTATTTTTCTTTCTTCTATGCTTCTAACTACATAAAGAATAAAAACCTATGACATATACTTACAAAAGTAGCAATAAAACCATCTCTCCCTATGCAACCTAGGTGAGATGTATGTCCGCTTGAGACTCTGGCCTCATTGTTTCCTCCTATATTAATTCATTGAAATCAAAGTATAAATTATATTATACAATTTTAACTCTATAGGAATTTTGAACTCAAAATACTTCAATAAAGTGATTAAAAAACGTACTCTCTGCTTGTTGTGGAAATGTCACTCGTAAATGGTATTCCCAACAGAAGTACCTCCACGACTCCTGGACAAATCCAACACGCCTCTTATTCTCCAGGATCATGTGCATGCCTCCTGATTGTGTTTAAAAAATGAGTGGTAATATACTATTTTGATTTTATATTCCTCACACTAGCATGTATGCTCTATTTGTGAGTTAATGAATAAAAAAGATCAGCACCAAGTTTAATCTCTTTTATCTCTATTTATGCAGATTTAGATTTGTCTCACATACCATCACCTCCACATTAGAGTTGTGGTGGTTGCACAACAATCATAATTCTAGAGAGTTGTAATATTTCCGTTCGAGAAATATTACCCAACTTGGCTTCCCACACACTGCATGAAACTCATGCAAAGGTTATTTTCCGTATTGGAATTACCGGCAGTTTAATTTGTAACCTGCACGCGAGAAATCGAGACCTCCCCATTGGCAAGCCAAGCTCGGGGTTCAAATCCACATAACCCCAGGGAAACACCCTCTTGGGAGGGGATTAAGTGGATAATGTTCAATTAGTTTCAAATTTTTTTTATGTTTTTCCCCCAGCCGACGCAGGGCTAGAGGAGAGGGAGTGTGGGGGGATCGGATTAGTGGAGTTGTGGGTTGCATGAGGAGGGAGGGATGCCATGTAGTGGCCACGTAGTGGAGCTCCCCTCTCCCCCCTTGGCCTATAAAAACATCCCTTAGTGGGTGGAAAGGGAGGAGGATTGAGAGGACGCCCTGCTTCGTGGAGAGAGAGGAGGAAGTCACTGTTGATGCCACTACTGTCGTTGTCAAGTCCACCGCCCACGCCAGCCACCAGTGCTGCCATTTTTGGCCGCCGATTCCCTAACAAGTCAATTTTCCCCTCACTCGATGTCGCCTTCTACCCCATTACTACCCCTCCCTCTTCCACGTGGTTGTTGTCCGTAGCCAAAAGCTTCTTTTAAGAAGCTTCTAAGGGGCTTTGTTAAACCCCCTTCCCACTAATACCCCATAAGTCCATTCCTAGCCCTCAAAATTTTCAAGAGAAGAAGAAGAAGCTCATAAAGCCTCCCTTCCCGCAAGACCCATTCACAAGAGCCCTTTCCACAACAAGCTTCAAATCCCACAAGCCTGCTCATGGAAACACCATTTCCGCAAGCCCTCTCGTGAAGCCCTATTTCCGCAAGATTCCTTGTAAAAGCCCCATTTCCCCAAGCAAAGATCCAAATCCCATACACCCAAATCCCATAAGCCCAAGTCTCACAAGCCCGGCCTTTTAAAGATCCAAAGTTCCGTGAAGGTATCTCCTACGTACGAGGGAGAAGGGCAAGATCTTGAGGCCGCGTACCAAGGCAAGTAAATTCACCGATCGTGTAAGGGAAAAGGCAACCCGAAAGTCCATAATTATGCCCACAATGACCCCCAAGAAGTCGCAAGTTGCACATGTGGGAGGTTCTTCTCCTAATATTCAGTGGATATTTCCCCAAGCCCACAAGTCCAAGTTTTTACTAATTTTGATTCCACACAAAAGTGTTAATTTAAACACGATAACTTCATGGATTAGGAAACACCTATGCATGCTCAAATTCACCTAGTCAATTTAAATGCAACAGGAATTAAATTGACTATTTGAACAATTATTATAATTAGTTCATGACATGAAATTGGTCATTGGTATTTCCCATATATAGAAATTGTCTATCCATTTAATGTCCTTAATAGTATGTTGTCCTGTCATGAATTTTAAAGTGACAAGCCTAGAAACCTATTGCCTATCATTATAAGGTTGAAATTATTAAGTGCACCTTTGACTAGACATGGAAAGATTAAGCGCATGTCGCATTTTTAGGCAAATCTTCATTGTAATGATTCATTAGGGAAAGTCATTATCACCCGTAGGAAATAGCAAAGCATGGTAATGATTCCATGAACTTGCGTGTGGCATGTGATTGCAAATTTAAATACGTTAACTCTAGTTTTTTTGGCATTAATTTCACTACATTGTAGTTAGGAAAGGATTGCATGGAACAAATTCGTTGTACAAAAAACTTCATTCATCAAGAGTGTATTTAGGGAAAGACTGCATGGTTCATTAAAAGCATGAAATCTTAAAGGCTTAGAAAAAGAATTGCGGGCATGATCCTTGAATGTAAGACCTAGTAGGTTTAATGGAAGTTATTCTACAATTTATCATGCAATTGTTTCTAACAAGAAAATTTAGGGTTATTGCAAATTTAGCGATACGTAGAAGCAATGAATCGCATGATTATGTGAATTGTGACATGTTGCAACTAGTTTTCTCCTTTAGATTAAGTTAACATCTCTAGGAATGGTTCGTCCTTGTCGCAAGACAAGTAGATCAAATCATCTAAATCACCTAAACTCCAAGGGATTCGCATAGGATTGCTCAATTGATACGATAAATAACCCAAGTGCTAATTAGGGTTTAGCATGTTAAAGACTCAGCCTATTTTCACGCTTGTTGCCAAATTGAAACCCTCATAACCAAAGGTCCTACCCACATTCACAGAATGTAGGGACAACTGGACGCTTATGCAAGAAACGATCAAGGTTTTCTACCCTAAGGATTACTCGTTCAAATGCTAAAACTCGGATTGAGTTGGAATCCCTAGGACCGAACATTGTCACCCTAGTGCAATTAGGAGTGGGTTGGGTAAGAGGACACCCTAAACCCTGCTTGTTGTCTAATCATAATTCCTTGACTAAAAAACAGTGTTCAATGGGTGAAATGATCCCATGGAATAGATGAGACACTTGTGCAACAAGTTGCAACATCGCATGGTCTTGTGGTTTGATCACAAGAGAGTTTTTCCATTCCTTGGAATGAGGTTGGCAAGTTTTTGCGCAAGTTTAACTTGCAAGAGGATGAGTAGTCATCCTGCTACATCACCTTTCTTGGGGATAAAATTGCAAAGGTAAAGAAAATTAGGTATGTGCTTGGAAGCAAAGGACCAATCAATAATTTGTAGTGACATGGTCGCCAGGATTTACTGTTAATAAAATCTAAGTTATTAGTTAAGTTGGGTTAACATGGTATGGCCCTAACCCAAGGATAAAAGGGTTAACAAACAAGCCCTTGGGGATCTTGCCAAGTCACAATTGATATTGGATTGAATGATGGATGGATTTGGAGAGAAGGATTGACTCCTTAGCAGTTGGCCAAATAAACGACCATTGAAATTGATTGTGCTTGTAACAATTTAGGAGCATGGTTTGCATTGTTTTCTCAAGGAACTAAAGGATGGAAAGATATTTAATGATTCAGGCTGAAGGCCTAAAGGGAGAGGCAGCTTCAATTACCCCCGACTGTCTGCCTGACCCTAACCAAGGGAGTTGTTTAGCCACGCCGGGAATGTGGACCGAGCCCACCGTGTGAGGGCTCTCCGTTGAGCGTTACTTGGAGTAGGAGGACGCTTGGGTGATAGGGGGGCTCTGGCCGTAAATCCCTTGCCTTTCGGGCCTTGCACAAGAGGCCAATGTGATCGGGATTGGATCTCGAGGCCCTCATACTAGTCTATGGGCAGAGTCTTGGATTAGTAATCCCTGTGGGTTGCTAGATAGCCTTCGGGCGGATTATGGATTAGACTACGGGCTGGATTTTATAGACGTATTCCAAAGATAAGTAAGATAACCTGTTGTAAAGGAACTTGTTTAACACTGTTTTTTTAAATCAAGTGCTAAGTTTACGTGAAGGAACCAGTGTCTAATGGGCTAATTAAGGAATCTGCTTGATGCATGTCCAACTAAATGTGCTAGGTAATTAGACAACTAAAAAAACCTTGAGGAAAGTGTGGTGGATGTGGCCATGGGTCCGTCCTATGGATGGGTGGTCCCGATTGGCCGGGAGCTTTTCTCAATCGAAATGGACAGCAAGGAGCTCTTCTCAAAGGAAATGAACAGCAAGGGCACTGACCTAGATTTTAAGTTACTAAAATCCTGATTTATACTTTTTTAGGCGAACCAAATGGGACTGTATCTTATGGGCAGAGAGGTCAAGCTTTGCATCCCTCGTGTTTCCCATTCTCCTTGAACCAAGTACAGCAAGGATCCGCTTCAGCCCTCACGTTTCTGCATAAAGTAGTTCGCTTGGGGGTCAACACTAGCTGCTATTTAGGAAAGTGACCATTAGAGGAAACCCTAATTCAGGTCGGTCCTAAGCGGGAAGTCCTAGATTGCAAACCCTGTAACATTGCATGGGAGTGTCGGGCAGAGCTTTATAGACTCTCTTTCCGATGGACTACTAAGAGTGTCCTGAAAAGGAAGAGGTGGACACGTTACAGTTGGTATCAGACCGAACCAACAAAGGATCTGTCTTTATAAGAAATCTTAATAAGAGAAGTAAAGCAAAGGTTGTTGTTAAGAACATTTCCTTACTTTCGATGCTATCTTGCAGAATTATGAAGCATGGAACAGATTCTTAGTGTTCCAAGTCATGTTTATGACTGCGATGCATTCCTCAGATTATCGACAAAGGATCGATATGATGAATATCCTAGACCGTATTTATAATCCATCTCCTTTGTATGTGGAACGGAGATGAACGGGTAACTCACGAATCTACTACATAGCTGCCCACCGGTTTGCGTATCTTTGAACCAACCTAAAGAGAAACAAGTGGTTGGAGGACCTGAAGATGGTGAAGCTGTTCATTTTTGTTGAGGTTCACATAAACACAACTTTACATATCGAAGGTCGGAGGGTTGAGCTGAACTCATATGTATACGAGGAAGTGACCCTCATAATCCCCGCCAATAGGATCAAGGTGTTGGGATGCTACGAGAAGAATGGGTACCAAAGGAAAGGATACCCTAATCTTCCGATGACTTATCCATTCCTGAAGATCCATGATCCGAAACCATGCTATCATCCACTTTCCCTGGCTAAATGTAACACAATGTTATTCTTCATGAACTAATGTAGCATTTGCTCTACCATCCCAAGAAGTTTTGTACTCTGGAAGGGCTATGCCCATATGAATGAAATAAGACTTCTTTTTATCAATGATTATCTTGTCGATGAGTATTGATAAAAAGTTAAGTGGCTAGGTTCTTGGGGACTGAAAGCTGATTTGGATATCAAATATAATCATAACGGTTAGCGAGTTGTTAACGTTAAGAATTCTTTACCTAGGCACAATCCCATGTACAGAATCCCAATCCATCCCCTACATCAAGTACGGTTCTGATTCAGGAAAAGAAGTTTCTTCTCAAGCAGATGAAGCCGCCAGAATTTGACGGGAAAGGAAGGACTGCCCAAGCAGATTTTGAGATTTGGATAGAGTCCATGGAAGATTACTTTGAAGCAGCCAGTACTGCATCCGCTAACCTAGCAATGCTCGCCAAGCTTAAGCTCACTGACAGTGAAGCTAGGCTTTGGTGGAAGCAATGGTGCAGAGGCCAAGGGATCTCGGAAGGATCCGTTACCTGGGAAAAGCTGAAGAAATCTATGCAATGAAGATACTTACCACCTGCATATCGAACGCAGAAAATGAATGAGTTCTATGAGCTAAAACAGTTGGCTCTGACTCTTGACGCATAATACTCAAAATTTCTCTCACTTTTGAAGTATGCGCCACAGATGGATATGACACAACAAGTGTCAAAGTTTTGTGCCAGTTTAAACCCACCTGTGAACACCTGCCTCGAATCTATGCACCCAACAGATTTATAGGATGCACTCATTCGAGCTGCACCAATAATTCAGGAGGTGCAGGCTAGACCAACAAGTAACAAGACTTGGTCTTATAATGATCAAAACAGAGGAGCATATAGGCCCCAACTCAAGAGAGTTCAAGGTCAAAACCGGGGACAAAGGAAGAAAGCAAGGACCAATAATGTGAATAACTTTGTCCCTACCCAAAGTAATGGCCATAATCTTCATTGTTACCACTGCAACGAGCCCGGTCATTTGAAAAGGAAATGTCCCAAACTTGGCAAAGGACAACGTCAAGCTCTTTTCCAAGGAACCACCCGTGGCCAAGGAGCCGCCACCCGAGGCAAAGGAAGAACTGCCTGTGTTGCCAATAGGGAATTGTGCAAAGAAGAAGACCCGACCATGAAAGCAGAGTTTCAGAGGGAAATAATCCATGCCGCTCTTCACAAGAAAGGCCCGAATTGTTAGTTTTCGGTGATTCAGACACCATCAGACTATCAAAGTAAAGGTTTGAAAACCTTGTTTGATTGTGGTAGTACGCATTCCTTTATCTCACCAGCTTGTCCAAGAAGATTAGGAATATCCACAATAGAAGCATCTACCTTGCTTGTGGAATTAGCAAATGGTCGTGAGGTCACTTGTACCAAGCAAATTGCTAAGGTGGAATTCTTTCTAGAAGGAAAGTCAAGTTCGGTCAAATTCAGGGTCATGAATCTAGGTATCCATGAGTGTTTGCTCGGAATGGATTGGCTTAGACCTAATGAGTCCCACATTCATTGTGGAAAGGGCCAAGTTTCCTTTCAAAACTTTGAAGGGGAATTATGCTACCCATGATCTAGAATTGTTAGCCATCGTCCATGCTCTAAATATTTAGAGACACTACCTGTTGGGTAACAAGTTTACCCTAGTGACAGATCATAAAAGTCTCAAGTAGATCTTTACCCAGAACGAGCTCAACATGAGGCAACGTCAGTGGATTGAAGTGCTAGAGGAGTATGATTTTGAAATCAAATACATGTTTGGAAAGGATAATGTAGTTATCGATGCACTCACTTGCAAGGCATTCCTTAATTCTCTAATTTTGCAAAATCCATAAATAGGTAGATCTCTAGGCACAAAGGTATCCATGCCAAACAACCCAATACTTGAGATAGCTAGAGAAGAAGCATGCCATGATCGAGCCTATCAAAAGATGCTAAGGGGGATCCCTATCAAGGATCAGGATCAAAAGCTACAGGTTAGGAATCATGAATTCTCTATCAATAGTGGACTTGTCTACTATAGAACGAGATTATGCATACCAGCAAGCCAGTCACTCAAGCAGAAGATATTGTGGGAAGCTCATGATTCCCCTTTCTCAGGACATCCTAACTATGCCAAGACTCTCAATGCAATTAGAAAGAGCTACTATTGGGAAAGGTTTAAGGGTGACATTCTCAAATATGTCACCGCGTGTTTGTCTTGTCAACGTATCAAAGCTGAACATGTCAAAATGCTAGGAAAGTTGCAACCACTTGACATTCCCCAAATGAAATGGGAATTTATCACTATGGACTTTGTTGTTGGTCTACCCCAAGTTCAGGGAGGATACAACTCCATCATGGTTGTGGTGGATATGCTTACTAAGGTTGCACACCTTATTCCTGTTAAGACAAGCTATAAAGCCTCAGACATTGCAAGGTTATTTATCAAGGAGATATTCAAGCTACATGGGTTGCCTAGAAGAATCATTAGTGATCGTGATTCTCTCTTCACATCACACTTCTAAAGAGCTATCTTTGAACCCATTGGAACTCAACTCCATTTTAGTATAGCTTACCATCCCCAAACCGATGGTCAAACAGAGTCAGTCAACCATGTCCTCGAGGATATGCTAAGGGCACATTGTTGTCGTGAACCAAAAAGGTAGATTCAATACTTGCCATTGGTTGAATTTTCCTACAATGCTTCCTACCAACAAAGCATTCAAATGACTCCTTTCCAAGCATTGTATGGGCATGACTGTCGAAGTCCTTTAAACTTCTCAGATCCAACCTTGAGGGTTGAAGCTTCAAGGCAGGTGCTGGAAGAGATGGATGACCAAATGAAGTCAATAAGACAAGACATAAAAGCCACCAAGGATAGACAGAAGGCATACGCGGATTTGAAACGTCAAGATAGAACCTTCCAGTAAGGAGACATGGTCGTTATTCGCGTACGTGCAAAGAAGAGTTCCCTATCCTTAGGAGATTGCAAGAAGCTAAGTCCAAGTTATTGTGGACCATACACTATCCTCAAGTGCCTAGGAGCCAATACTTAGAGACTGCAACTCCCTGAGAACCTAAGGGTTCATAATGTATTCCATATCAGTCTACTAAAGAAGTAAGTACCTACTCCTAGCCATGTACTTGATGACCAACAAGTTGTAATGCCTAGCCAAGGAGTCCTTCAACTATGGCCTGACAGGATCTTAGAAGTTAGGGAGAGATAATAGAGATCTAGAACCTTGACAGAATTCCTCCTCCAGTGGAAAGATTATCCCGAGGAGGATGCCACTTGGATGGAAGAAAGCACTCTCAACCAACAATACCCCCAGTTCTTCTCGAGATGAGGACATCTCAATTCCTCGAAGGGGGAGAAAATGTAATATTTTCGTTCAAAAAATATTACCCAACTTGGCTTCCTGCACACCGTGTGAAACTCGTGCAAAGATTATTTTCCGTATTGGAATTACCGACAGTTTAATCTGTAAACCGCACGTGAGAAGTTGAAAGCTCCACATTGGCAAACCAAGCCCGGGGTTCAAATCCGCATAACCATGGGGAAACACCCTCTTGGGAGGGGGTTAAGTGGATAATATTCAATTAATTGCAAATTTTTTTAATGCTTTTGCCCTAGTTGATGCACGGCTCGAGGAGAGGGAGTGTGGGGGGATGGGCTTAATGGATTTGTGGGTTGCATGAGGAGGGGGGGATGCCATTCGGTGGCCACGTGGTGGAGCTCCCCTCTCCCCCCTTGGCCTATAAAAACCCCTTTCAGCGGGTGGAAAGGGAGGTGGACTAAGAGGACACCGTGCTACATGGAGAGAGAGAAGGAAGTTGCTATTGACGGCGCTACTGCCATTGCCAAGTCCGCAGCCCAGGCCAGCCACCCAGCGCCCTCATTTTTGGCCGCCGAGTCCGTGACGTCGCCTTCTACCCCATTACTACCCCTCCCTCTTCCATGTGGATTCTGTCCATAGCCAGAAGCTTCCTAGAGCTTCTTTTAAGAAGCTTCTAAGGGGCTTTCTTAAACCCCCTTTCCACTAATACCCCATAAGTCCATTTCTAGCCCCTGAGATTTTTAAGAGAAGAAGAAGAAGCTCATAAAGCCTCCCTTCCCGCAAGACCCATTCGCAAGAGCCCTTTCCACAAACAAGCTTCAAATCCCACAAGCCTGCTCATGAAAACACCATTTCTGCAAGCCCTCTCGTGAAGCCCCATTTTCGTAAGCTTCCTTGTAAAAGCCCCATTTCCCCAAGCAAAGCTCCAAATCCCATACACCCAGATCTCATAAGCCCAAGTCTCACAAGCCCAGCCTTTTAAACGGTCGAAGTTCCGTGAAGGTATCTCCTGCGTACGAGGGAGAAGGGCAAGATCTTGAGGCTGCATACCAAGGCAAGCAAATTCACCGATCGCGTAAGGGAAAAGAAAACCCGGAAGTTCATAATTACACCCACGATGGCCCCCAAGAAGTCACAAGTCACGCCTGCAGGAGGTTCTTCTCCTAATATTCACGTGGATATTTCCTCGGGCCCACAAGTCCAAGTTTTTACTGATTTTGATTCCACGCAAAAATGTTGCATTAATCACGATAACTTCATGGATTAGGAAACACCTACGCATGCTCAAATCCACCTAGTCAAGTTAAATGCAAATCGAATTAAATCGACTATTTGAACAATTATTAGAATTAGTTCATGACATGAAATTGGTCATTGGTATTTTCCATATAAAGAAATTTTCTATCCATTTAACGTCCTTAATAGTATGTTGTCCTGTCATGAATTTTAAAGTGACAAGCCTAGAAACCTATTGCCTATCATTATAAGGTCGAAATTATTAAGTGAACCTTTGACTAGACATGGAAAGATTAAGCGCATGTCGCATTTTTAGGCAAATCTTCATTGTAATGATTCATTAGGGAAAGTCGTTATCACCCATAGGAAATAGCAACGCATGGAAATGATTCTATGAACTTGCGTGTGGCATGTAATTGCAAATTGAAATAGCTTAACTCTAGTTTTTTTTGCCATGAATTTCAGTATGTTGTAGTTAGGAAAGGATTGCATGGAGCACATTCATTGTATGCAGAATTTCATTCAAAAAGAGTGTCTTTAGGGAAAGGCTGCATGGTTCATTAAAAGCATAAAATCTTAAAGGTTTAGAAAATGAATTGCGGGCATAATCCTTGAATGTAAGACCTAGTAGGTTCAATAGAAGTTATTCTCCAATTTATCATGTGATTGTTTCTAACAAGAGAAGTTAGTGTTATTGTAAATTTAGTGATATGTAGAAACAATGAATCGTGTGATTACGTGAATTGTGACATATTACAACTAGTTTTCTCCTTTAGATCAAGTTAACATCTCTAGGAATGGTTCCTCCTTGTCGCAAGAAAAGTAGATCAAATCATGTAAATCACCTAAATCACAAGGGATTCGCATATGATGGTTCAACCAGTACGATAAATAACCCAAGTGCTAACTAGGGTTTAGCACGTTAAGGACTCGGCCTAGTTTTGCGCTTGTTGCCAAATTGAAACCCTCATAACCAAAGGTCCTACCCACATTCACAGAATGTAGGGAACAATTGGACGCTCATGCAAGAAACAATCTAGGGTTTCTACCCTAAGGATCACTCATTCAAATGCTAAAAGTTGGATTGAGTTGGGATCCATATTACCGAACGTTGTCGGCCTAGTGCAATTAGGAGTGGGTTGGGTAAGAGGACACGCTAAACCCTGCTTCTTGTCTAATCATAATTCCTTGACCAGAAAATAATGTTCAATGGGTAAAATGATCCCATGGAATATATGCAACACTTGTGCAATAAGTTGCAACGTCGCATGGTCTTGTGGTTTGATCACAAGAGAGTTTTGCCATTCCTTGGAATGAGGTTGGCAGGTTCTTGCGCAAGTTTAACTTGCAAGAGGATGAGTAGTCATCCTTCTACATCACCTTTCTCGGGGAAAAAATTGCCAAGGCAAAGGAAATTAGGTATGTGCTTGGAAGCAAAGGACCAATCAATAATTTGGAGCGACATGGTCGCCACGATTTACTGTTAATAAAACTTAAGATATTGGTTAAGTTGGGTTAACAGGGTATGGCCCTAACCCAAGGATAAAAGGGTTAACAAACAAGCCCTTGGGGATCTTGCCAAGTCACAATTGATCCCGGATCGAATGTTGGATGCATTTGAAGAGAAGGATTCACTCCTTAGCAGTTGGCGAAATAAACAACCACTAAAATTGATTGTGCTTGTAATAGTTTAGGAGCGTGGTTTGCATTGTTTACTCAAGGAACTAAAGGATGGAAAGATATTTAATGCTTCAAGTTGAAGGCCTGAAGGGAGAGGCAGCTTCAGTTACCCTGGACTGTCTGTCTGACCCTAACTAAGGGGGTTGTTTAGCCACATTGGGATCATGGACCGAACGCGCCGTGTGAGGTCTCTCCGTTGAGCACTAGTTGGAGCAGAAGGATGCTTGGGTGCTAGGGGGGGCTATAACCGTAAATCCCTTGCCTTCCGTGCCTTGCACAAGAGGCCAACATGACTCAAGATTGGATCTCCAGACCCGCATACTAGTCTACGGGCGGAATCTTGGATTACTAATCCCTATAGGTTACTGGATAGGCGGATTATGGATTAGCCTACGGGCTGGATTTCATGGATGTATTCCAAAAATAAGAAAGATAACCTGTTGTAAAGAAACTTGTTTGACAATATTTTTCTATGTCAAGTGCTAAGAATACTTGAAGGAACCAATGTCTAACAGGCTAATTAAGAAAGCTACTTGACTAAATGTGGTGGGTAATTAGACAACTAAAGCAACCTTGAGGAAAGTGGGGTGGATGTGGCCATGGTACCATGGGTCCGTCCTACGGATGGGTGGTCCCAGTTGGCTGGGAATTTTCTCAATCGAAATGGATAGCAAGGAGCTCTTCTCAAAGGAAATGAACAGCAAGGGCACTGACCTAGAGTTTAGGTTACTAAAATCCCAATTTATGTTGTTTTAGGGGAACGGAATGGGACTATGTTCTATGGGCAGAGAGGTCGAGCTTTTCATCCCTCTCGTTTCCCATTCTCCTTGAACCAAGTACAATATAGATCCACTTCCGCCCTGGCATTTCTGCGTAAAGTAGTTCGCTTGGGAGTCGACGCTAGCTGTCGTTTAGAAAAGTGACCACTAGGGAAAACCCTGATTCCGGTCGATCCTAAGTGGAAACGGCCAGAATACTTCCACTACATGGCAGATGCAGGAAGTTCTAGATTGCAAACCCTATAACATTCCATGGGAGTGTCGGGCGGAGCTTTCTAGGCTCTCTTTTCGATGGACTGCTAAGACGTGTCCTAAAAGGGAAGAGGTGGACATGTTACAGTTGGTATCAGAGCGAACCAACAAAGGATCTATCTTTTTAAGAAATCTTAATAAGAAGAAGTAAAGCAAATGATGTTGTTCAGAACATTTTCTTACTTTCGATGCTGTCTTGCAAAATTATGAAGCATGGAACAAATTCTTAGTGTTCCAAGTCATGTTTATGACCGCGATGCATTTCTCAGATTATCAACGAAGGATCGATATGATGAACATCCTAGACCATATTTATAATCCATCACCTTTGTACATGGAACGTAGATGGATGGGTGACTTAGGAATATACTACATAGCTGCCCACTGATTTGTGTACCTTCAAACCAACCTAAAGAGAATCAAGTGGTTGGAGGACCTAAAGATTGTGAAGCTGTTCATTTTTGTTGAGGCTCATGTAAACACAAATTTACATGTTGAAGGTCGGAGGGTCGAGCTGAACTCATATGTATACGAGGAAGTGACCCACATAATCCCCACAGATAGGATCAAGGTGTTGGGATGCGATGAGAAGAATGGGTACCAAAGGAAAGGATACCCTAATCTTTCGATGACTTATCGATTCCTGAAGATCGATGACCCAAAACCATACTATTATGCAAATTTCCATGGCTAAATGTAACAGAACATTATTCTCCCCAAACTAATTTACCAATTTCTCTACCATCCCAAGAAGTATTGTACTCCGAAAGGGCTATGCCCATATGAATGAAATAAGACTTCTTTTTATCAATGATTGTCATGTCTATGAGTATTGATAAAAAGTTAAGTGGCTAGGTTCTTGGCTGAAAGCTCATTTGGATATAAAATATAATCATAATAGTTAGCGAGTTGTTAACATTAAGAATACTCTACCTAGGCACAACCCCAGGTGTACAGACTCCCACTCCGTCCCCTACATCAAGTACGACCGTGATTCAGGATAAGAAGTTTCTTCTCAAGCAGATCAAGCCACCAGAATTTGACGAGGAAGGAATGACTATCAAAGCGGATGCTGAGATTTGGATAGAGTCCATAGAATATTACTTTGAAGCAGCCGGTACTGCATCCGCCAACTAGGCAATGCTCACCAAGCTGAAACTCACCCGCAAAGCCAGGCTTTGGTGGAAGTAATGGTGGAGACACCAAGGGATCTCGGAAGGATCAATTTCCTAGGAAAAGCTGAAAAAAGTTGTGCAAGGAAGATACTTACCACTTGCATATCGCATGCAGAAAATGAGAGTTCTATGAGCTAAAACAACTGGGTCTAACTCTTGACGCATACTACTCAAAATTTGTCTCACTTCTGAAGTATGCGCCACAGATGGATATGACACAACAAGTGTCAAAGTTTTGTTCCGATTTAAACCCACCCATGAACACCCACATGGAATCTATGTGCCCAACAGATCTACAGGACACTCATTCGAGATGTGCCCATAATTCAGGAGGTGAAGGCTAGACCAAGAAGTAACAAGACTTGATCTTAAAATGATCAGAACAGAGGAGCTTATAAGCCCCAAGTCAAGAGAGTTCAAGGTCAAAACTAGGGACAAAGGAAGAAAGCGAGAACCAATAATTTCAATAACCTTGTCCCTACCCAAAGTAATGGCCGTAATCTTTGTTGTTTCCACTGCAATGAGCCCAGTCATTTCAATAGGCAATGTCCCAAACTTGGCGGAGAATAATGTCAAGCTCCTTTCCAAGGAACCACTCGTGGCCAAGGAGCTGCCACTCGAGGCAGAGGAAGAACTGCCTGTGTTGCCAACAGGGAATTGTGCGAAGAAGAAGATCGGACCATGGAAGTAGAGTTTCAGAGGGCAAAAATCCATGGCACTCTTCACAAGAAATGCCTGAATCACTAGTTTTCAGTGATTTAGACACCATCGGACTATCAAGGTAAAGGTTTTAAAACCTTGATTGATTGTGGCAGTACGCATTCCTTTATCTCACCAGCCTATGGAATTAGCAAATGGTCGTGAGGTCACGTCTACTAGGCAAACTGCTAAGGTGGAATTCTTTCTAGGAGAAAAGTCAACTTCAGTCAAATTCAGGGTCATGAATCTAGGTATCCATGAGTGTTTTCTCAGAATGGATTGGCTTAAACCTAATAACTCCCACATTCATTGTGGAAAGGGCCAAGTTTCCTTTCAAAAATATGAAGGGGAATTGGTCACAAATCAAGGAGAGGCTGGAAAGCCAAAAATTCAATTGGCTAAAGCATCTCGGACTATAAAGGGAGTTAGAAAGGGACTACCTGTCTACTTGATTAAGCTTAAGAAGCTAGATCAGAAGCAGGATTCTAGTGAAGAACCTTCATGGCTAAAGGAGTACATGGACATATTTCCTGAAGAGTTGACGGAACTTCCGCCTCAAAGGGAAGTGGATCATGAGATCAAGCTAGTGCTGAGAGCTGCGCCAATTGCAAAGAGGCCTTATAGAATGTCTATCCCTGAAGAAATTGAGCTGAAGGAGAAGCTCAAGCAACTATTAGATCAGGGCTACGTCCTCCCTAGCAGTTCACCACGGGGAGCGCCAGTGCTGTTCCAGAAAAAGAAAGATGGAATGCTTCGACTGTGTATCAATTATAGAGGATTGAATCAATCAACGATAAAGAACAAGTATCCTATTCCTAGAATAGATGAGCTTCTTGACTGTCTTCAAGGTGCGAAGATCTTCTCCAAGATTGATCTCAGGTCTGGATACTATCACATAAGGATCAAGAAAGAAGATATCCCAAAGACGGCCTTCAACACAAGATATGGACACTTTGAGTTCCTAGTCATGTCATTCGGCCTTGCGAATGCGCCTGCCACCTTCAACAGGTTAATGCAAGATATCTTTAGTCCATATCTTGATGACTTCGTACTCATCTTCTTCGACGATACCTTAATCTATTCCAATAGAAAGAAGATCATGAACGCCAGCTTCGCATTGTCCTTGAGACAATGAAGGAACACAACCTTTATGCTAAGATGAAGAAGTGTAATGTCTTCAAATGTCAGATTGAATATCTAGGACTCATCGTATCAGCGGAAGGAATGTCATTAGATCAGAGATGTTCTAGAATGGCCAATACCAACAACTTCAAAGAAATACGCAGTTTTCTTGGATTGACATGATGGTATAGGGTCTTTATCAAAAACTTTGCTTTCATTACAGTACCTCTAACGGATCTACTGAAGAAGCAAACATCCATTGCATGGTCAACTGCCGAACAATCCAGCTTTGTTAGATTAAAGCAAAGTTTGGTATCATCACCTATTCTAAAACTTTCGGACCTCAGTAAGGAGTTTGAAGTAGTAGCTGATGCTAGCATGCTTGCCTTAGAATGTGTGCTTATGCAAGAAGGTCATTTTGTAGCATACTCTTCAAGAAAACTGAAGAGCCATGAGAGGAATTATGCTACTCATGATCCAGAACTGTTAGCCATCATCCATGCTCTAAAGCTTTGGAGACACTACCTCTTGGGTAACAAGTTTACCCTAGTGATGGATTATAAAAGTCTCAAGTGGATCTTTACCCAGAACGAGCTCAACATGAGGCAACGTTGGTGGATTGAAGTGCTGGAGGAGTATGATTTTGAAATCAAATGCTGGCCTAGAAAGAAGAATGTAGTTGCCGATGCATTCAACGCAAGGCATTCCTTAATTCTCTAATCTTGCAAAATCCATCAATAGCTAGATCTCTAGCCACAAAGGTACCCATGCCAAACAACCCAATACTTGAGGTAGCTAGAGAAGAAGCATGCCATGATCTAGCCTATCAAAAGATGCTAAGGGGGATCCCTATCAAGGATCAGGATCAAAAGCTATAGGCTAGGTATCATGAATTCTCTATAAATAGTGGACATGTCTACTATAGAACGAGATTATGCATATTGGCAAGCCAGTCACCAAGCAAAAGATACTGTAGGAAGCTCATGATTCCCCTTTCTCAGGACATCCTGGCTATGCCAAGACCCTCAATCCAATTAGAAAGAGCTACTATTGGGAGAGGCTTCAGGGTGACATTCTCAAATATGTCACCTAGTGTTTGTCTTGTCAACGTATCAAGCCGAACATGTCAAAATGCCAGGAAAGTTGCAACCACTTGACATTCCCCAAATGAAATAGGAATTCATCACTATGCACTTTGTTGTTGGTCTACCGCAAGTTCAGGGAGGATACAACTCCATCATGGTTGTGGTTGATATGGTTACTAAGGTTGCACACCTTATTCCTGTTAAGACAAACTATAAAGCCTCAGACATTGCAAGGTTATTTATCAAGGAGATATTCAAGCTACATGGGTTGCCTAGAAGAATCATTAATGATCGTGATTCTCTCTTCACATCACACTTCTGTAGAGCTATCTTTGAAGCCATTGGAACTCAACTCCGTTTTAGTACAGCTTACCATCCCCAAAACGATGGTCAAACGGAGCGAGTCAACCAAGTCATGGAGGATATGCTAAGGGCACATTGCTGCCATGAACCAAAAAGGTGGATTCAATACTTGCCACTAGTTGAATTTTCCTACAATGCTTCCTACCAACAAATCATTCAGATGCCTCCTTTCCAAGCATTGTATGGGCATGATTGTCGAAGTCCTTTAAACCCTAGATCCAACCTTGAGGGTTGAAGCTTCAAGGCAGATACTTGAAGAGATGGATGACCAAATGAAGTCACTAAGACAAGACATACAAGCCGCCAAGGATAGACAGATAGGATACGTGGACTTGAAACATCAAGATAAAACCTTCGAGGAAGTAGACATGGTCTTTATTCGTGTACGCCCAAAGAAGAGTTCCCTATCCTTAGGAGATTGCAAGAAGCTAAGTCCAAGGTATTGTGGACCATACAAGATCCTCAAGTGCCTATGACCCAATGCTTATAGACTGCAACTCCCTGAGAACCTAAGGGTTCATTATGTATTCCATATTAGCCTACTGAAGAAGTATGTACCTAATCCTAGCCACGTAGTTGATGACCAACAAGTTGTAATGCCTAGCTAAGGAGTCCTTGAGCTACGGCCTGACAGGATCTTAGAAGTTAGGGAGTGACAATTGAGATCCAGAACCTTGAGAGAATGCCTCGTCCAATGGAAAGATTATCCCGAGGAGGATGCCACTTGGATGGAAGAAAGCACTCTCAACCAACAATACGCCCTGTTCTTCTCGAGATGAGGACATCTTGATTCCTCCAAGGGGGAGAGAATGTAATATTTCCGTTAGAAAAATATTACCCAACTTGGTTTCCTGCACACCGCGTGAAACTCGTATAAAAATTATTTTCCATATTGGAATTATCGGCAATTTAAACTGTAACCCGCATGCAAGAAATCGAGACCTCCGTATTGGCAAACCAAGCTCGGGGGTTTAAATCCGCATAACTGTGGGGAAACACCCTCTTGGGAGGGGGTTCAGTGGATAGTATTCAATTAATTGCAAAAAAAACAATTATGTTTTTCCCCCAACCGATGGTTTCCCCCTCTCCCCAAAACGATGGTCAACCGATGGTTTCCACGTGGGTTGCATGAGGAGGAGGGATGCCATGTAGTGGCCACGTAGTGGAGCTCCCCTCTCCCCCCTTGGCCTATAAAAACCCCCCGTTATTGGGTCGAAAGGGAGGATGACTAAGAGGACGCCATGCTGCGTGAAGAGAGAGGAGGAAGTTGTTGTTGACGCCGCTGCCCAATCTGCCGCCTAGTCCAGCCACCAATGCCGCCATTTTTGGCCACCGATTCCCTGACAAGGCAATTTCCCCCCCAATTGACATCACCTTCTACCCCAATACTACCCCTCTCTCTTCCACGTCGCTGCTGTTCGTAGCCAGAAGCTTCCTAGAAGCTTCTTTTAAGAAGCTTCTAAGGGGCTTTCTTAGGCCCCATTCCCACTAATAACCCATAAGTCCATTCCTAGCCCCCGGGATTTTTAAGAGAAGAAGAAGAAGCTCAGAATGCCTCCCTCCTTGCAAGACCCATTCGCAAGAGCCCTTTCCGCAAACAAGCTTCAAATCCCACAAGCCTGCTCGTGGAAACACCATTTCTGCAAGCCCTCTCGTGAAGCCCCATTTCCGCAAGCTTCCTTGTAAATGCCCCATTTCCCCAAGCAAAGCTCCTAATCCCATACACCCAAATCCCATAAGCCCAAGTCTCACAAGCCCTGCCTTTTAAATATTCAAAGTTCCATGAAGGTATCTCATGCGTACGATGGAGAAGGGCAAGATCTTGAGGCTGCATACCAAGGCGAGCAAATTCACACATCGGGTAAGGGAAAATGCAACCCGGAAGTTTGTAATTATGCCCACGATGGCCCCCAAGAAGTCGCAAGTCGCGCGTGCAGGAGGTTCTTCTCCTAATATTCACATGGATATTTCCTCGAGCCCACAAGTCCAGGTTTTTACTAATTTTGATTCCACTCAAAAGTGTTGCATTAATCACGATAACTTCATGGATTAGGGAACACCTATGCATGCTCAAATTCACCTAGTCAATATAAATGCAACAAGAATTAAATTGACTATTTGAACAATTATTAGAATTAGTTCATGACATGAAATTGGTCATTGGTATTCACCATATAAAGAAATTGTCTATCCATTTAACGTCCTTCATAGTATGTTGCCCTGTCATGCATTTTAAAGTGACAAGCCTAGAAACCTATTGCCTATCATTATAAGGTCAAAATTATTAAGTGCACCTTTGACTAGACATGGAAAGATTAAGCGCATGTCGCATTTTTAGGAAAATCTTCATTGTAATGATTCATTAGGAAAAGTCGTATCGCCTGTAGGAAATAGCAAAGCATGGAAATGATTCTATGAACTTGCGTGTGGCATGTGATTGCAAATTGGAATAGGTTAACTCTAGTTTTTTTGGCATGAATTTCACTATGTTGTAGTTAGGAAAGGATTGCATGTAGCACATTCGTCGTACAAAAAATTTCATTCATCAAGAGTGTATTTAGGGAAAGGCTGCATGGTTCATTAAAAGAATGTAATATTAAAGGCTTAGAAAAAAATTGTGTGCACGATCCTTGAATGTAAGACCTAGTAGGTTCAATGGAAGTTAATTTGCAATTTATCATGCGATTGTTTCTAACAAGAAAAGTTAGGGTTATTGCGAATTTAGCGATACGTAGAAGCAATGAATCGCGTGATTACCTGAATTGTGACATGTTGCAACTAGTTTTCTCCTTTAGATGAGGTTAACATATCTAGGAATGGTTTGTCCTTATCACAAGACAAGTAGATCAAATCATGTAAATCACCTAAACCGCAAGGGATTCGAATAGAATGGTTCAATCGATATGATAAATAACCCAAGTGCTAACTAGGGTTTAGTACGTTAAGGACTCCTCCTAGTTTCGCGCTTGTTGCCAAATCGAAACCCTCATAAACAAACGTCCTGCCAACATTCACAAAATGTAGGGACAATTGAACGCTCATGCAAGAGATGGTCTAGGGTTTCTACCCTAAGGATCACTCATTCAAATGCTAAAACTCGGATTGAGTTGGAATCCCTAGGACGTCTAGTGCAATTAGGACCAAACTCTGTCGGCCTAGTGCAATTACGAGTGGGTTGGGTAAGAGGACACCCTAAACCCTACTTCTTGTCTAATCATAATTCCTTGACTAGAAAACACCGTTTAATGGGTGAAATGATCCCATGGAATAGATGCGACACTTGTGCAACAAGTTGCAACGTCGGATGGTCTTGTGGTTTGATCATAAGAGAGTTTTGCCATTCCTTGGAATGAGGTTGGCAAGTTCTTGCGCAAGTTTAACTTGCAAGAGGATGAGCAGTTATCCTGCTATATCACCTTTCTTGGGGAAGAAATTGACAAGGTAAAGGAAATTAAGTATGTGCTTGGAAGTAAAGGACCAATCAATAATTTGAAGTGACATGGTCGCCAAGATTAAATGTTAATAAAACCTAATGTATTGGTTAAGTTGGGTTAACAGGGTATGGCCCTAACCCAAGGATAAAAGGATTAACAAACAAGCCCTTGGGGATCTTGCCAAGTCACAATTGATCCCGGATCGAATGTTGGATGCATTCGGAGAGAAGGATTCACTCCTTAGCAGTTGGCCAAATAAAGGACCACTGAAATTGATTGTGCTTGTAATAGTTTAGGAGCATAGTTTGCATTGTTTGGTCAAGGAACTAAAGGATGGAAAGATATTTATAGCTTCAGATTGAAGGCCTAAAGGGAGACGCAGCTTCAGTTACCCCCGAGTGTCTGCCTGACCCTAACTCATATAAAAATCTACTTTGAGTTTCAACAAGAATTATATTTATAACCCTTTGTCCGATGCATTCAATTCATGATTTAATACGAAATGCATCTTTTTCTAAAATAGCTTCGATAAAGAAATTCATGAATTATGAATGTCATAAGACTTATTGTTGACTTAATCCATTCAGCGGCACTTAACCCGACTTAAAAATGCAAGCATCCTCGCATGCAATAGGTAAGTTCATGGTTTCCTTTTCATGCAATGCAACTCTTTGGAAAATATTCTAACGGATGTTAATGATTATTTTCTACAAATCATATCTAGGAAATCATTGCCTAAATGCATTATGCGCTTGTTCTTTCTTGCAAGGAAAACAAGGATGCATTTAAACAAATTTTCATCCTTTTAACCTATGCAATATGTGTTTCAGATTGTCACTTTGGAAATGCAAGCAAAGAGTAAAATGCAACTAAAAACTCGTAGGACGAATGAATAATTGCATTCATAACTTCCCCATGAAAATTAAATGTGCCCAATGCATTCCTTTTATGCGGAATTAAACTTCTAAGAACCTGGGTTTGGTGACTCGCAGCAATGTCCATGTGTAAACTTGGGTTGGAGGCTCTCGCATGTGCACCTTGCGTCTTTTGTTTTGGGGCCACTTATGCAGTGTATTTTTTCGTCCCAGCAGCTCCCCTTGGGTTACTCGCATGTCGTGAAGACTCACAGTCTGTGATCTTTCTCTCCTATATAGGATTAGGGGCCTTGGAGGCTTGGGTTTAAATTCTCGGGGAAGCATGCGTGTACAAGGCTTATGAAAGCCTTGTTAAAAGCTTCTAAAGAAGCTTCCAAGAAGCTTCTGCTTCTCAACAGAATGACCTGGAGGGAAAATGATTGGGGAGGAGGAGATTGACGACGAAGGGGAGGGAAATCATGACAATGATGGCGGTGGGATGGGCGGCAGTAGGAGGCGGCAGCCTGGCGGACTTCACGGTGGCGGCGATGGCGCGGGCTATAGCACGTGTCCAATTTCTTCCTTCCTCTCCCCCCTTCCAAGCTCCAAGGGGGTTCATATAGTTTGTAAGGGGGGGGAGATCCACACATGTGGAGGGAGGCATGATCCCCTCCCCAACTCTTCTTAACTCATGCCCTCTCACACTCCTCTCCCCTGCCATGCATTGGCTGAGGGGGAGGGGTTAAAAATTTAAAAAAATTTCCATAACTTTAATCATTTATCCATTTTCCCCTTTTTATGAGAAGGGTGTTCTCGTGCAGCTTGCGTGTTTTAGCCTCGGCCTTAATTGCACAATGCGGTTGGGGTTTATTATCACGTGTGCGGGGTAAGGACTTAGCCACTAACATTATCCTGTTGCAGAAGATGACTTAGCACTACTTTTGTGCAGGGCGTGTAGTGGTCAAAGTTCTTTAATATTTCATGCGGAAATATTACATTATTTCCTCCTTAGAGGAATCAAGATGTCCTCATCTCGAGAAGAACTGGGGTATTGTTGGTTGAGAGTGCTTTCATCCATCCAAGTGGCATCCTCTTCGGGATAATCTTTCCACTCGACGAGGTATTCTTTCAAGGTTCTGGATCTCAAATGCATCTCCCTAACATCTAAGATCCTGTCAGGCCGTAGCTCAAGGACTCCTTGGCTAGGCATTACAACTTTTTGATCATCAAACACATGACTACGGTTGGCTACATACTTCTTCAATAGGCAGATATGGAATACATTATGAACTTCTAGGTTCTCTGGGAGTTGAAGTCTGTAAGCGTTAGGCCCTAGGCACTTGAGGATCTTGTAAGGTCCACAATACCTTGGACTTAGCTTCTTGCATTCACCTAAGGATAGGGAACTCTTCTTTGGGTGTACGTGAATGAAGACCATGTCGCCTTCAGCGAAGGATATTTCTTGACGTTTCAGATCTGCGTAAGCCTTTTGTCTGTCCTTGGAGGCTTGGATATCCTGTTTAATTGACTTGATTTGATCATCCATATCTTCCAACATCTACTTTGAAGCTTCAACCCTCAAGGTTGAATCCGATCAGTTTAAAGGACTTTGACAATCGTGCCCGTACAATGCTTGAAAAGGGGTCATCTGAATGCTTTGTTGATAGGAAGCATTGTAGGAAAATTCAACCACTGACAAATATTGAGTCCACTTTTTGGGTTCTCGACAATAATGTGCCCTTATCATATCTTCAATGACTTGGTTGACTTGCTCCTTTTGACCATCGGTTTGGCGATGGTAAGCTGTACTGAAATAGAGTTGAGTCCCAATGGCTTCGAAGATAGCCTTCCAAAAATGTGATGTGAAGAGAAAGTCACGATCACTAATGATTTTTCTGGGTAACTCATGCAGTTTGAATATCTCCTTGATGAATAACCTCGTAATGTCTGAGGCTTTATAGTTTGTCTTAACAAGAATAAGATGTGCAACCTTGGTGAGCATATCCACCACAACCATAATGGATTTGTATCCTCCCTGAACTTGGGGTAGGCCAACAACAAAGTCCATACTAATGAATTCCCATTTCATTTGGGGAATGTCAAGTAGTTGCAACTTCCCTGGCATTTTGACATGTTCGGCCTTAATGCGTTGACAAGACAAACGCTCAGTGACATATTTGAGAATGTCACCTTTCAGCCTCTCCCAATAATAACTCTTCCTGACTGCATTGAGGGTCTCGACATAGCCAGGATGTCCTGAAAAACAAGAGTCATGAGCTTCCCAAAGTATTTTTTGCTTCAATGGCCTACCGGTATACATAATCTCGTTCTATAGTAGACAAGTCCATTATTGATAAAGAACTCTGGATACTTTACTTGTAGCTTCGGGTCTTAATATTTGATGGGGATATCCCTTAGCAATTTCTGATAGGTTGGATCATGGCATGCCTCTTCTCTAGCTAGCTCAAGAATTGGGTTGTTTCGCATGGATACCTTTATGGCTAAAGATCTAGTTGTTGATGGATCTTTTAAAATTAGAGAATTCAGAAATGCCTTGTGACTCAGTGCATTGACAACTACATTCTCCTTTCCAGGCCAGTATTTTATTTCAAAATCATACTCCTCCAACACTTCAATCCATCAACATTGCCTCATGTTGAGCTCATTTTGGGTAAAAATCCATTTGAGACTTTTATGATCTATCACTAGGGTAAACTTGTTACCCAGCAAGTAGTGTCTCCAAAGCTTGAGAGCATGGATGACAGTTAATAGTTTCAGATCATGGGTAGCATAATTCCTTTCATGGCTCTTTAGTTTCCTCAAAGAGCATGCTACATGATGACCTTCTTGCATAAGCATACATCCCAAGGCAAGTCTGCTAGCATTAGTTATCACTTCAAACTCCTTATCAAGATCCGGAAGTTTCAAGATAGGTGTTGATACAAAACTTTGCTTTAGTTTATCAAATCTATATTGTTTAGTAGTTGACCATACAATTGATGTTTGCTTCTTCAGTAGATCCGTCACAAGCACTGCAATCAATGCATAGTTTTTGATAAAGACCTTGCATCATCCTATCAATCCAAGAAAACTACGTATTTCTTTGACAATTGTTGGTGTTGGCCATTCCACAACGTCTCTAACCTTGGCCGGGTCTACTGAAATTCCTTCCGCTGATACGATGAATTCGAGATATTCAATTATGTCGATTGAAGAATGCACACTTCTTCTTTTTGGCATAAAGCTTGTGTGCCCTCATTGTGTCAAGGACAATGCAAAGCTGGGGTTCATGATCTTCTTCTTGTTTGGAGTAGACTAAGGTATCATCAAAGAAGACGAGTACGAAGTCATCAAGATATGGCCTAAAGATATCCTGCATTAACCTGTTGAAGGTAGTAGGAGCATTCATTAGCCCGAATGACATGACTAGGAATTCAAAGTGTCCATATCTTGTATTGAATGCCGTCTTTGGGATATCCCCCTCCTTGATCCTTATTTGATAATATCCAGACGTGAGATCAATCTTGGAGAAGATCTTCACACCTTGAAGATGATCAAGAAGTTCATCTATTCTTGGAATGGGGTACTTATTCTTAATGGTTGATTGATTCAACTCTTTGTAATCAATATATAGCTGAAGCATTTCATCTTTCTTTTTGTGGAACAGAACTGGAGCTCCCCATGGTGAACTGCTAGGATGAATGTAACCTTGATCTAATAGTTACTTGAGTTGCTCCTTTAGCTCAATTGCTTCCGGGATGTACATTCTATATGGTCTCTTTGTGATTGGCACAGTTCCTGGTGCTAGCTTGATTTCATGATCGACTTCCCTTTGAGGAGGAACACTACAACATATACATGCTATAACGATGCTTTCTTTCTATAAAAAAAATATCCCCGTCATCACTATTAGCGTCGGTATTAGCGTTGCTACAAAATCGTCGCTATTTGCCTCACTATTTTCATCACTAATTTCGTCGGTATTAGGTCGCTATTTTAGCGATGCTAATACCGAAGAAATTAGGGACGAAAATAGCGAGGGTACAGAGGAATTTTCGACGCTAATATTGACGATTGCAGAGTTATTTTCCAACGCTGATACTGATGGTTGCATAAAATAAATTTTTTTTGTGGCAGAGCTGCAGATATAGCCCTGCCATAGTTAGAGGCACACAGGGCTAAGAGACAATTCCTGCTGTCAAAGAAGTTAGACAATCGATCTCAAATAATGACAAGACTTTGCAAACAAGTATTGTCATGACATTAATTAACAAAAATGTGCATTGTACTGATAAAGAAAATAACAGATTTTAAATTGAGAAGTGCTACTACGACAAAGCAAATATGGAGTCATGCTACAACATAGAAGTCTGAATCATATACACTTAGCTATTACATATGGAGGATAGAGGCCATAAGGCCTTACATAATACAAGATGGGGAGTAATCCTATGTAGCCTAATCTGCTCTCTACGACTCATCCACATCAGAAAACTCCTCTCGTTGTAGTGGCATATCCAAGAGAGTCTGCAACAGCAAATACATATATAATTGTGAGTACCAAATACAAACTGACATATAATGACAGATTTCTCAAATTAGGAATGATATTTATTACTACTTACTGGTCCTCCGCGAGCATAGAGCTTCTCGATCAAGGCACTCAAACCATGCTTCTCCCCGTATGTCACCTCTAGTGCAGTCGGGTCGTGATTCATAAAACCTTGCTCTGGCACACAAACATTGAAAAACAACATACTTGAGATTCATGTTGGAAATACATACATCAACATGGATGTGGATAAATTAGAGTACTCTACCCTATTAATACTTACAAAATCTGCCATGAATGTTGTGTGGCCGCCACTACAAAGGTGATGCACCGATCCTGCATCCAAGCGTGCCTTTGTTGCATCCCTCTACTGCTTCCACTTCTCTGGAGTGGATGTCACCTCATCCTGGAGATTACTCGAGTCCTCTATATCCAGCCACTCTGGCTTCGATTTGCCCTACTTGACTGCTTCACGTGCATCAGACCGCCTATATGACTGATAGTCACGCATATGCGTCATCATCCACCCTCTCGAAAATCTATCATTGCTAGAGGGCTGAGGGAAATCTCGATACAATGTATCGATTATGTATTCCTTGCTGGCATCTAGGATCTCCTTCCACTTGTTTGTAATGTTGTGCCAAAATACTTGTTGGCACAACTCATGCATCCTAGAGATGACAGCTTTTCCATCATCATTCATGTATAAATGGCCAGAGGCCTTATCTATGAGATACAAGTAACCTGCAAGATGTTGCAAATGGGTACTTTCATGACATTAATACAAATGTGTCAAACACAACTTGAATTGATAAGTGCTACTACGAAAAAGGATGCGAAAATACATACCTGGAGGAGTGGGTTCCGTGTACTGCTTATCGGCCCTAGAAGTGATCGGTGGGGTGTGTGAAGGAGTGGGAGCAGTAGACGTCTGTCTGGCACCGCCAGTGAAAGATGGTATCGACTCCCTGGTGGCAGTGCGAGTGGGAGAGACTGCATCTGTATCCCCACAATAGGAGCTGCCTTCTCCTTGACTACGTGACTCTGAAGCAAAGCGAGACCTGCGACTACGTCTACTGGAGACCGAAGCATCGGATCGTCTGCTGATTGTGCTGAGGTGGAACGGGAAAGCTGTGCGTCGGCTCTATCTCTGACCTGTGCTAGCTGTTCCGGTGAGAAACGCGCAAGCATCGAGTCAATGTCGTCATCTGTAAAATCGTGACTCATCCTGTCGTCCGTGCCCAAATTCTAAACCTGCACATACAAGGAAAAATAATAATATTAGATAATGAATTGCAAGACATAATAAAACTAAGACTTAATTAGCAAGACTTCATTTTAAAATAATTAAAAAATTTAGATAATATAAAACACCATACTCTAAAAACATACGAACTATCCTAATCGATTTGCAAAAATTGGCATTGCTGTAGTGGGAGGAACATTTTGATTGAGTCACTTTTGTTTAGGGTTCCACAATCTCATCTTGACATAGCTTAGTATACACCGGGAGATCTATACAAAATTCTCCACAAAATGAGAACTCTGCTTCATTTTCAAAAAACCCATCCTCTATCTCCATAGGTGACATGTCTTGGTCCTCCAGGTGGTTCATCCTAGTTTCTTGTATGCCTTCTGTCATTGCGGCTATTAAAGGTGTCTCTTCTATGATCCGTACGGGGGTTCTAGCAAACACGGGGATACTCCTAGATGTCATGGGAATGACATACCACCATTGAGGTTATTGCAGATTAGGGAAAAAGACGACCCAATCCATATTACAATTAGTATAAAAGTCCACGTTAAGATTGCTAAAGCGTGTCAAGTATTAGGGACTCTTACCTGCTCACATTGATTTGGCAAAACAAATGTATCACTCAAATCGGTCCACTTCTTCGTTGAGTCAATCTCAACAAAGCCACGGCCCTCGCCAAACAGTTGCACCTGCTCCTTCGAGAGTAACCTTGAACCATTGCACATCAAATATGGTCACGGAGAAACTTCGATAGTCCACTGCAAGGATACTCTGTAAACATCCGAAATACTCCATCTCTGCAACTACACGGTTTGGATCTGTGGCACGTCGTCGGCTTTCCTGCTTAAACATTGCCATCACTCCAGAGTCCATTGTCGAGCGTAACTTATCGATGTGCTCTACTCTAAAATGTCGTCCACGTGACCATGCTGCACTATGGACCTTATACTGGGAGAAGAATAAGTATATTAGTTGTGATTTGCAGTATAGATTGTAATTTCTTGGGATTCCATACCTTGGGATTCCATCCACATGAGAAGTCCCACTCTTCTTCAATAATTGTTTCTCCATCTTGAGATGCTTTGGTTGGGGCCTCATGTAGCCATCTAGTGGACATGAGTAGAGGCATCTCCTCTAAGCCCTTCGGATATTGAATGGGCCGTTGTTGCGTACTCTGTCGAAAGTTAGATCTTGCAGACTCTCGCTCAGCTTGAGTATCCTCATACCGTTGCAACCACTTCTCCATCGTAGCGCTATGTAGCATAAAAATTGGTTCACCTTGGACTCCATGGATGCATCCATCTTCTTCTCTATTCCGTTTCCCACTAGGACATCTCCATTCAGACGATCATCCTCCTTAAGTTACCATATCAAGCCTTTGTCCCGGTCCACAGTGGACAACCACTCAGAAATGTACACCAAGGCCTCCGACACTAACAAACCTTCAGCTATGCTACCCTCAGGATGAGCCCGTTGTCACACAAATCCCTTTAAGGTCTTCATTTATCGTTCAAGGAAAAACATCCATCAACTATGGACTGGACCTGCAACTTGCAATTCATCTACAATATGCACTAGAAGATGGGTTTGTATCGTGAGCATGCTAGTGGGAAGATACTTCTCCAAAAGACAAGCACTCTCTATTGCCATGCATTTCGTGGATTCAATTGATGATGTGTGAATCTCTTTTTGGGAGAAAAACTGAACCAACTCGGACAATTTGTAAACGGATGTCCGTATCTCCAATGTCAGAGACCCCACAATTGTGATCGGCAATACGAGATGTGAAAACCATGTAATTAATATTGTGTATAAACAAAAGGAGATTTTGAAATCTAATATGGAGAATCATGCCATACGAAGCCTCATACCGTACGTACCTGATTCATCTTATGCCAAGCATGGGATTTGAGTCCTGTCAGTTGGTCATCCTTTGTGAATGCTGTCTTGAGAGAACGCATTAGGCTAGTCAGCGTGCAAAAGGACTTGATTTTTTCCTTTAGTCATCACACTTCATTGCCAAAAAAAACCCAAGGAGCGCGCGGCAACTGCACTTGACCGTTGACGCCACTTACAGGCCATATATGGTTCCATCTTTCCCACTGCTTTCAAATCCATCCTCCCTCCTAGTGTGTCTCGCTACCCAGTGAGGTGGTCCCATAGCAACCTACCCACATTCTTAAAAATGTGCATGGGATCTAAAAAGTGGTTAATTTTCCATTTTTTCCAATAAGTCAGCTCATAGAAAATTAAGAAGCATCGCATTCGACTGGGAAGCGAGTCTTGGTCCACCATCCTGCGATCAAACCAGCTTAGTGCGTTCATTCTCGCAAGAGGGCGACCAAGAAATCCTTCTCTCATGACATGACCCTCTGGCAAAAAAGCCCAATGTCCCTCAAATACCATCTTCTTCATAGATTTTTACATACGAGAATCCAACCTTGGTCCACACAGAGGACATGCATGTTAACATGACGTGAGTAACCTTGCAGAACACACATGTACAATGAGGCATGTCATAACACCAACATCGCTCAAAGAAAACTAGCAAAATAAGAAAACATGCTTTACTAGAGCATTCTCCATAACGTGGAAAGTCATGCATGGTCCACATAAGAATTGCCCTTATAGTTGTGGATCACCTACCAATATGTTTGCTCATGTCCTCCACTACAATTCCCTCCCACAACTCCTTTAGCTCATCAATCAGTGGAGGTAGACATCTATATTCTTGACTTTGTATCATCCAGGCACAAGTAAGCTGAGCAAAAGGTATCCTTTCTTGGTGGAAAGCCATGGTGGTATATTGTAGTTAACAAGGACCACGGGCCATACACTATAGGAGGTGGGACGTAAACCAAAAGGATTTACCCCATCCATGGCAAGACCAAATTGTAGATTCCTCGCCTCCTTTGCAAAGTCAGGGAAAGTCTCGTCAATGTGATGCCATGCTTCAGATTCAGCTGATGTACGTTGTACACCATCAGTGGATCGATTTTTCGCATGCCATGTAGTCAACTTTGCAAAACTCTTGGTCCGAAAAATGTGACAAACATGCGATATCAGCAGAAAGTGCCTCTAAACCTTCTGTGGAACAGTCTGCCCTTGCAAGTCATTTCGATACCTGTCTGCACTGCACTTGGGACATGTGGCCAACAATTCAAACTCTCACCGAAAGAGAACACAATCATTGGGGCAAGCATGAATGCAATTATAATCCATACCTAGCTTTCGCAACACTTGTCTTGCATCATCACGAGACTTAGGCATCGTGTTTTGGGTAGGAAAAATGTAAGATTCAACGTTCTACAAATTGCAATGAAGCACGTTATTAGAGTACTACATAGCACATTTTAATGGCTTTCAATAAAGAATCATACACATCATAATATACCTGAATAGCTCTGTCACACTCGCATCGCTCCATCCATACTTAGTTTGTATGCTCAACAATGCAAGAAGTGTCTTCAAACGGGATACCCGACTCCCATCATACAATGGAATGGCAGCCTCTGCAATTAAAGGATCTTGGGATTCTGAGTCCGTCGGAAGCAATGATTCGATCATGTCCTCTAACTCGGGCTCCAAAAAAGCAAGAGGATCGTCCATGTCTCCAACATTCTCACCCATAGAAGGGGGTTGAGAGTTATCACCTTCTATGAGACATTTAGTTATCTCAGACGGCATTTATATAGAGCGCGGATGAACCCGTCTTACTGGATGCAAGAGATCTACGGACTACAATGTATAGACTCTTAAATCAATTACATGTCATATAGTAATGAGAGAGAACTTACCACAATCTCATAATTCAAGACTGCTTGGTTGATTATCTCAATTCGAAACTCTCCATACCGTTGCACATGGTCTATGGACAAACGACGTTTCCGATGAATGGCCAATTTGCATTGTGTGCATGGACAGGGGACACGTTGATTGAGCCAAGCCTCACGATCACCACCATGTTGGTCGTGAGTGCTAGACATCTTAACTGTGATGTAATGGAATGATAATTTAATAACGATTCTATATTATATATTGGGACCACTCCACTATATATATTTGAGGTTTTTTTATAAAAAAATTCGTACCTATCTCTTTGAGTTCGGCTCTAAACTTATCTATCTTTGAGGTCGGCTCTAAACTATGCTCACACACATACATTTTTGTACCTACATTCCAAAGAATAAAAACCAACACAAGAAAAATTTTGAAAACACTCGCTTCCATTTCTCTCTCTTTCAACACTTCCTAACCTACATTGCAAAGCAACAAAAAGATTGAAGAGAAACCCAACACTTTCTAACCTACATTGCAAAGCAAAACAAAGATTGTAAAGAAACCAAAACAGGGCATACCGTCGTGCTCTCTTCTTCTTCCACGACCTCTTCGTGCGGGCAACGCTCCTCTCCTCGCGTGGGCTTGTGGCTTGATTCCTTGCTCACCTCCCTTTCTCTTTCTCTCCGCCTTCGCGCACTCGTTTGAAAGAAACGTTCGGGTTTCCGCGAAATGTTACTACAGTGAGTCATTGCTATTAGTGTCGCTATTAGCATCGATATTTGCATTGCTAAATAGTGACGTTTTTAGTGACGCAGATAGTGACGCTAATACCGACGCCGACAAAAAATATCACTACTTAGCGTCGCTATATGTGTGTACCCTTGTAGTGGAAGTTTTGTCGGCTCTTCAGGAAATACAGCTGCGTACTCCTTTAGCCATGAAGGTTCTTCCCTAAACTGCTGATTCTTATCTAGCTTATTAAGCTTAATCAAATAGACAAGTAGCCCCTTTTTAACTCCTTTTATTATCCGAGATGCTTTGGCGAGTTGAATTTTTGGCCTACCAGGCTCTCCTTGATTTGTGACCAATTCCCCTTCAGAATTTTGAAAGGAAACTTGGCCCTTTACACAGTGAATGTGGGCATCATTAGGTTTAAGCCAATCCATTCCGAGAAAACACTCATGGACACCTAGGTTCATAACCATGAATCTAACCGAATTTGACTTTTCTCCTAGTAGGAATTCCACCTTAGCAATTTGCATGGTATAAGTGACTTCACTACCATTTCCTAATTCCACAAGCAAGGTGGGTGCAAGTATTGTGCTATTCCTAGTCTTCTTGCACAAGCTGGTGAAATAAAGGAATGCATACTGCCACAATCAGTCAAGGTTTTGAAGCCTTTACCTTGATAATCCGATGGAGTTTGAATTACCAAAAATTGGCGATTCGGGCATTTCTTATGAAGAGCGGCATGAATAGCCCTCTCAAAGTCAGCTTCCATGGTCGGGTCTTCTACATCGCACATTTTCCTGTTGTCAACACTGGCAGTTCTTCCTCTTGTCCTGACGGGGACTCCTTGGCCACCGATGGTTCCAAGAGATGGTCCTTGACGTTGTCCCCTGCCAAGCTTGGGATGTTTCCTTTTAAAATGACTAGGCTCGTTGCAATGGAAGCAACAGAGATTGCGGCCATTACCTTGGATAGGAACAAAATTATTGACATTGTTTATTCTAGTTTTCTTCCTTTGTCCCTGATTTTCGCCTTGTACTCTCTTCACTTGGGACCTATACACTCTTTTTTTCTGATTCTTGTAAGACCAAGACTTGTTATTTCTTGGCCTGGTCTGCACCTCCTGTATTATGGGTGCACACCTCGAATGAGCACGTCCTGAAGATCTGTTTGGCGCATTGATTCGAGGCGGGTGTTTATAGGTGCGTTTAATTCGGCACAAACTTTGACACCTGCTGTGTCATATCCATTTGTGGCGCATACTTCAGAAGAGAGACGGACTTTGAATAGCAAGCGTCAAGAGATAGATCAAGCTGTTTTAGCTCATAGAACTCGTTCATCTTCTGTGTCCGGTAGGCAGGTGGTAGATATCTTCCTCGCATAACTCTTTTAAGCTTTTCCCACATAACTGACCCTTCCGAGATCCCTTGGTCTCTGCACCATTGCTTCCACCAAAGCCTTGCTTCGCCGGTAAGCTTCAGCTTGGCAAGCATTGCTTGATTGGCGGGTGCAGTACCTGCTACTTTGAAGTAATCCTCCATGTATACGATCCAGTTCTCGACATCAGTTTGGATGGTCCTTCCCTTGCCATCAAATTCTGGTGGCTTTATTTACTTGAGAAGAAACTTCTTCTCCTGAATCATGGCCGTACTTGGTGTAGGGGTTGGAGTAGGAATCTGCACTTGAGGTTGTGCATTGGCATGAGATTCTTTACGTTAAAACCTTACTAGACGTTTCTCACACTACTTACATGCCTTGTTTAGCTTTCAGCCAAGTGACCTAATCACTTAACTTCTTTTCCAATACTCACAGTCAAGACAATCATTACTAAAAAGTCTATTTCATTCATGTGGGCATAGCCCTTTTGAGTACAATTATTCTTGGGAAGATGGAACAAGCTAATATATTAATTCGGGGAGAATAAGATTGTGTTACATTGAGCTATGGGAACTGAGTAATAATATGGGTTGGGGTCATGGAGTTTTAGGAATGGATAGGTCATTGGAAGATTAGGATATCCTTTCCTTTGAAACTCGTTCTTCTCATAATGTCCCAACACCTTGATCCTATCGGCAGGAATTATTCCAGTCACTTTCTCGTACACATACGTGTTTTGCTTGACCTTTCGACCGCCAACATGTACGGTTGCATTTGCATGAGCCTCAACAAAGATGAAAAGCTTCATGATCTTTAGGTCCTCCAACCACTTGATTCTCTTTAAGATGGTTCGAAGGTACGCAAAATCAATGGGCAGCTATAACATAGATTCCTAAATCACCCATCCTTCTCCGTTCCACGTACAGGGGTGAAGGATTGTAGATGTGGTCTAGGATATTCATCATATCGATCCTCCGAGGATAATCCGAGGCACGCATCCTGGTCATAAACATAACCTGGAATACCAAGAATCTGTTCCATGCTTCACAACTTTGCAAGCCAGCATCGATAAGTAAGTAAGGAGATGTTCTTAACAGCAACATTTGTTTTACTTCTCCTTATTAAGTTTTCTTGTAAACATTAGTTCCTCGTTGGTTCGCTCCGATACCAACTATAACGTGTCCCCATGTTCACTTTTACAGGATACGTCTTACCAGACCATCGGGAAGAGAGTCTAGAAAGCGCCGCCTAGCACTCCCATGGAATGTCACAGGGTTTGCAATGTAGGTCCTCTTGAGTCTGCCACCAAGCGGAAGCATTCCAACCATTCCCACTTAGGGCTCGACCTGAATCAGGGTTTTCCTAGTGGTCAATTTCCTAGAGCAGTAGCTAGCCTCGAACCCTAAGCGAACTACTTTACATAGAAATGTCAGGGTTGAAGAGAGTTCATGCTGCACTTGGTTCAAGAAGAATGGAAAACGAGAGCGATGCGAAGATCGACCTCTCTGCCCATAAGGCATAGTCCCATTCCGTTCCCCTGAAACAGTATAAATTGAGACTAATATCCTAGATTCTAACTCATCATTTCTTGCTGTCAATTTCATTCGAGAAAAGTTCCCGGCCAATCGGGACCATCCTTCCGTAGGACGGACCCATAGCCACATCCACCGCACTTTCCTTGAGGTTTCTTTAGTTGTGTAATTACCTACCACATTTAGTTTGACACACAAAAACCAATTTCCTTAATTAGCCTTTTAGTCATTGGTTTCTTCACGTAATCTTAGCACTGACATAGAAAAACAATGTCAAACAAGTTCCTTTTCAACATTTGATCTTATTTATCAGTCTTTGGAATACATTGTATAATCTAGCCCAAAGGCTAATCCATAATCCACCTGAAGGTAATCCATAATCCACCCGAAGGCAATCCAGCAACCCTCAGGGATTAATAATCCAAGTTTTCGCCCATAGAATAGTATGCGGGCCTTGAGATCCAATCCCGAGTCACGTCGGCCTCTTGTGTAGGACCCCGAGGCAAGGGATTTACGGCTGGCACCCAAGCGTCCTTGTGCTCCAAGTAGCACCCACGGAGAGACCTCTCATGACGGGTTCGGTCCACGTACCTGGCGTGGCTAACAACCCCCTTGGTTAGGGTCAGGCAAACTGTCGAGGGTAACTAATGCTGCCTCTCCCTCCAGGCCTTCAACGTGAAGCATTAATTATTTTTCCAACTTTAGTTCCTTGAGCGAAGCAATACAAACAGTGCTCCTTACTATACAAACACAATCAATCCAGTGGTCCTTTGTTTGGCCAACTGCTAAGGTGTGAATCCTTTTCTCCGAATGCATCCAGCATTCAATCCAGGATCAATTGCGACTTGGCAAGATCCCAAGGGTTTTGTTGTTTGTTTACCCTTTTATCCTTGGGTTAGGGTTTATACTTTGTCAAAAAAATTTAGCAAACACCTTAGGTACCTTAACTAAGACAGTAGATCCTAGCGACTTTGTCGCTCTAACTTGATTTGTCAATTGCTTGCTAGGCAATTCATAGTTACCCTAACTTGGCAACTCAGTCTCACAGAAGGTGATGTAGCAGGATGACTACTCATCCTCAAGATAGTTTGACTTGAACTTAGGTCTTGCCAACCTCGTTCTAAGGAGTGGCAACTCTATTTTCTGATTTAACACAAAACCATGCGACGTTGCAACTTGTTGTACGAGACAAGTGTCGCACCTAACTTGTAACGTGTCCACCTGTTCTCTTTCAGGACATGTTTTAGAATTCCATCGGAAAGAGAGTCTAGAAAGCTCCGCCCAATAGTCCCATGGAATGTTATGGGGTTTGCGATCTAGGATTTCCCGCGTCTGCTACGTAGCAGAAGTATTCTGGCCGTTCCCACTTAGGACCGACCGGAATTAGGTTTTTCCCTAGTGGTCATATTCCTAAAACAACAGCTAGTGTTGAACCGCAGGATAACTATTTTACGCACAAACTCAACGTCAAAGCGGATTCATGCTGCACTTTGTTCAAGGAGAATGGAAAACGAGATGGATGCAAGGCTCAACCTCTCTGCCCATAAGGCATAGTCCCACTCCGTTCCCCTAAAACAACATAAATCGGGATTCTAGTAACCTAAAAACTAGGTCAACGCCCTTGCTGTTCATTTCCTTTGAGAAGAGCTCCTTGCTGTCTATTTCAATTGAAAAAAGTTCCCGGCCAACTAGGACCACCCATTCGTAGGATGGTGTAACATGTCCACCTGATTCCCTTTCAGGACACGTCTTAGCAGTCCATCAAAAAGAGAATCTAGAAAGCTTCGCCTGGCACTCCCATGGAATTTTACAGGGGTTACGATCTAGGAATTCCCGCGTTTGCCACGTAATGGAAGTATTCTGGCCGTTCCCACTTAAGACCGACCTAAATCAGGGTTTCCCCTAATAGTCACTTTTCTAAATGGTAGCTAGCGTCAAACCCCATGCAAATTAATTTATGCAGAAACGCCAGGTACGAAGTGGATTTATGTTGCACTTGGTTCAAGGAGAATGGAAAATGAGAGGGATGCAAGGCTCAACCTCTGTGCCCATAAGGCATAGTCCCATTTTGTTTCCCCAAAACAATATAATTCAGGATTCCAGTAACCTAAATCTTAGGTCAATGCCCTTGCTGTTCATTTCCTTCGCGAAGAGCTCCTTGCTGTCCATTTCCATTGAGAAAAGTTTCCGACCAACTAGGACGACCCATCCGTAGGACAGACCCATGGATATATCCACCGCACTTTCCTCAAGGTTGCTTTATTTGTCTAATTACCTATCACATTTAGACATTCATCAAGCAGCTTCATTAATTAGCCAGTTAGACACTGGTTCCTTCACGTAATCTCAGCACTTGACATAGAAAGACAATGTCAAACAAGTTCCGTTTCAACAGGTTATTTTATTTATCTCTGGAATACATCCATAAAGTCAAGTCGGTAGGCTAATCCATAATCCGCCCAAAGGCAATCCATAATCCATTCGAAGGCTATCTAGCAATCCACATGGATTACTAATCCAAGATTTCACACATAGACTAGTATGAAAGTCTCGAGATCCAATCTCGAGTTATGTTGGCCTCTTGTACAGGGCCCGGAAGGCAAGGGATTTATGGCCAGACCCCCCCTCTGTCACCCAAGCGTCCTCATGCTCCAAGTAGCACTCAATGGAGAGACCTCACGTGACAGGTTCGGTCCACGTTCCGGGTGCGGCTAACAACCCCCTTGGTTAGGGTCAGGAAGAGAGATAGGGGTAACTGATGCTGCCTCTCTCTTCAGGCCTTCAATCTGAAGCATTAATTACTTTCCATCATTTAGTTCATTGAGCAAACAATGCAAATAGTGCTCCTAAACTGTTACAAGCACAATCAAACTAGTGGTTGTTTATTTGTGGCCAAGTGCTAAGGAGTGAAACCTTCTCTCCAAATGCATCCAGCATTCGATCCGGGATCAATTGTGACTTGGCAAGATCCCCAAGGGTTTGTTTGTTCACCCTTTGTTCATTCGGTTAGGGCCATACCTTATTAACCCAAATTAACCAACATCTTAGTACTTCTTAAACTAAGACAGTAAATCGTGGCGACCAGGTCGCTCTAACTTGCTTGAACCTTTGCTTCTAACTTTCCTTAACTTGGCAACTTTCCCCAAGAAAGGTGATGTAACATGATGATTACTCATACTCTTGCAAGAACCTGCCAGCCTCTTTCCAAGGAATGGCAAAACTCTCTTGTGATCAAACTAAAAGACCATGCGACGTTGCAACTTGTTGCACAAGTGTCATATCTATTCCATGGGATCATTTCACCCATTGAACGGAATTTTTCTGGTCATGGAATTTTGTTTAGACAAGAAGCAGGATTTAGGGTGTCTTCTTACCCAACCTAAACCTAATTGCACTAGGCCGATCCTAGGGATTCAAACTCAAATTGAATTTTAACATTTGAACGAATAATCCTTAGGGTATACCCTAGATCATTACTTGCATGAGCGACAATGGAGCCTACATTCCGTGAATGTGGGTAGGACCTTTGGGTACGAGGGTTTCGACTTGGCAACAAGTGCAAAACTTGGCCAAATCCTTAACGTGCTAAACCCTAGTTAGCACTTGGGGTCTTTATCATATCGATTGAACCATGCCTATATGAATCTCTTGTGGGTTAGGTGATTTAGATAATTCGGTCTACTTATCTTGGGACAAGGATGAACCGTTCCCAGATATGTTAAACTTGATCTAAAGGAGAAAACTAGTTGCAACATGTCACAATACACGTAAACACACGATTCATTGTACCACTAGATTCGCAATAACCTTAACCTTTCTTGTTAAAATCAAAACACATGATAATTTGCAGAACAACTTTCATAGAACCTACTAGGACTTACATACAAGAATCATGCCTACAACTCTTTTTCTAAGCTTTAGAACTTCATGCTTTAATAAACCATGCAACCTTTTCCAAATGCAACTTGATGAAATGAAGTTTGTGAATATGTAACATGCGACCCCTAGATACAACAACCTTGAAAATGAAGTTCATGCGACACTAAGACTAATATTGATTTAATCCATTTCTAAGCATCCTTTTTCCATGCAACTTACAAGACCGGAGTTCATTTTCATGCCATGAAATGGAAGTTAACAATTTCCTCGTGAAAATCATAATGAAGGGAATTATTGACTAAATGCAAGATACTCCTTTCCTTCATGGCCAATGCACTTAACAATTTCATTCCTTTGCCCTAGGTAATAGGCATTTATACTCATTACTTTTGAAATGCACCCAAAATTAGCAACATGTAGCTAATCTCCTAAGACAAAAAATTCTAGAAATGCAACGTTCCAATCTCATGACATGCACCAACCTTGTCTAATGTTTAAAGAGATAATTTATCAAGGGTACATTTATCACTGCCACATGCATTAACGAAAAATGCATTCTTCATTATGAAATTAAGCGTGCCTAAATCATTTCTTTATGTGAGAATAAACTCGAAAAAAAACCTGGCCTTGTGGGCTTGGGGAGATGTCCACGTGAATGTTAGGAGAAGTCTTGCCTTGCAACTTCCTTGGAGCCATAGTTGAGGACTTGAACTCCACGGATTCCCTCGCTTCTACACGTTCTTCGAATAGCGTCAAGATGTGCCTTCTCCCTCGTACGTCGAAGATTCCTTCACCGAATTTTGGATCTTTAAAAGGCCGAGGCTTGTGGGGATTTGGCTTATGGGATTTGAGCTTATGGGATTTGGACTTATGGGATTGGAGCTTTCCTTGGGAGGAAATGGGGCTTTTACGAATGGAGCTGCGGAAATGGAGGCTTTATGAGGAGGTTTGAGGAAATGGGGCTCTTAGGAAAAAGGCTCTTGGGAATGGGGGCTTTTAAACAACCCAGGTGGCCACGTGAAAACAGGCCTTAAGGAAGCCCGCTTATGGAAGCTTCCAAGAAGCTCCAGGAAGCTTCTGCTCCCCCAGGAACCACGTGGCTTAAAGATAAATGATTGAGGGAAAAAAAAACAAGTGAAAGGATGACATCGAATGGGGGGGGGAGGGTTGACTTTTCTATGGCAACGTGGAGCTCGGCCAACAGCACATTGCGATGACGGCTTCAACCTAGAGAGATGGCTGCGGATTAACGTAGGAAACAGCAGTAGCTGCGCTCCTCCTCTTCTTCCTTTGCTCGATGGCGCAGTAGCCTCTTGGCGTGGGATGGAATTTGTGGCTTGCTCTATTACTCCTCTCCCTCAGCATGGCGCCATCCCTCTAGTCCCTCTACCCCTCCCCCCCTAAGGCTAAGGAGGGTTTATATAGGGCTTAAGGGGTGTGGAGAGAAGCTTCCCCACGTGGCTTGAGCATGGCTTCCCCCCTCATACAGCCCACATCTCCCACCTAGCCCATCCCTCCCCACACTCCCTCTCCTCCAGCCATGCATCGGTTGGGGGAAAGGGATAATTTTAAAAAAATTACTTTAGTATTATCCATATTTCCCTTCCCAAGAGGATGTGTCCCCGCGGTTATGCGGATTTGAACCCCCAGCTTGATTTCCCAATGTAGAGGTTCCATTTTTGCGCGTGCCGGTTACGGATTAAACTATCGGCAACTACAATTGGGAAGATAACCTTACACAGGTTTTACGCAGCGTGCGGGGAGTCAAGTTTGGTAATATTTTCAAGCGGGAATATTACATTCTCTCCCCCTTGGAGCAATTGTGATGTCCTCATCTCGAGAAGAACTGGGGGTTTTGTTGATTGATTAGAGTGCTTTCATCCATCCAAGTGGCATCCTCCTTGGGATAATCTTTCCACCGGACAAGGCATTCTCTTAAGGTTTTGGATCTCAATTGTCTCTCTCTAACATCTAAGATCTTGTTAGGCCATAGCTCAAGGACTCCTTGGCTAGGCATTACAACTTGTTAGTCATCAAGTACATGGCTAGGATTAGGTACGTACTTCTTCAGTAGGCTGATATGGAATACATTATGAACCTTTAGGTTCTCAGGGAGTTGCAGTCTATAAGCGTTAGGTCCTAGGCACTTGAGGATCTTATATGGTCCACAATACCTTAGACTTAGCTTCTTGCAATCTTGTAAGGATAGGGAACTCTTCTTTGGGCGTGCGCGAATGAAGACCCTGTCACCTTCCTTGAAGGTTCTAGCTTGACGTTTCAAATCCGCGTATGCCTTATGTCTATCCTTGGCGGCTTGGATGTCTTGTCTTATTGACCTCATTTGGTCATCCATCTCTTCCAACATCTGTCTTGAAGCTTCAACCCTCGAGGTTGGATCTGAGAAGTTTAAAGGACTTCGATAGTCATGCCCATACAATGCTTGGAAAGGGATCATCTGAATACTTTGTTGGTAAGAAGCATTGTAGGCAATCTCAACTAGTGGCAAGTATTGAATCCACCTTTTTGGTTCACGGTAGCAATGTGCCCTTAGCATATCCTCGATGACTTGGTTGACTCGCTTCATTTGACCATCGCTTTCGGGATGGTAAGGTGTACCAAAACAAAGTTGAGTCCCAATGGCTTCAAAGATAGCTCTCTAGAAGTGTGATGTGAAGAGAGAATCAAGATCACTAATGATTCTTTTGGGCAATCCATGTAGCTTGAATATATCCTTGATGAACAACCTTGCAATGTGTGAGAGTTTATAGTTTGTCTTAGCAAGAATAAGGTGTGCAACCTTAGTAAGCATATCAACCACAACCATCATGGAGTTGTATCCTCCTTGAACTTAGGGTAGGCCAACAACAAAGTCCATATTGATGAGTTCCCATTTCATTTGGGGAATGTTTAGTGGTTGTAATTTCTTCGCATTTTGACATGTTTGGCTTTAATACATTGAAAACACAAACACTCAGTGACGTATTTGAGAACGTCACCTTTAAGCCTCTCCCAATAGTAGCTTAGTCGCATTTACATAGCCAGGATGTCCTGAGAAAGGGGAATCATGAGCTTCCCAAAGTATCTTCTGCTTGAGTAACTGGATTGTTGGTATACATAATCTTATTCTATAGTAGACAACTCCACTACTGATAGAGAATTCATGATACTTAGCCTATACCTTTTGGTCTTGATCCTTGATAGGGATCTCCCTTAGCATCTTTTGATAGGTTGGATCATGGAATGCTTCTTCTCTAGCTAGCTCAAGTATTGGGTTGTTTGGCATGGATACCTTTGTGGCTAGAGATCTAGCTGTTGATGGATTTTGCAAGATTGGAGAATTAAGGAATGCCTTGCCGACTCAGCACATCGACAACTACATTCTTCTTTCCAGGCTGGTATTTGGTCTCAAAATCATACTCCTCCAACACTTCAATCCACTGATGTTTCCTCATGTTAAGCTCGTTCTAGGTAAAGATCCACTTGAGACATTTATGATCCGTCACTAGGGTAAACTTGTTACCCAACAGGTACTGCCTCCAAAGCTTTAAAGCATGGATGATAGCTAACAGATCTAAATCATGGGTAGCATAATTCTTCTCATGGCTCTTCAGTATTCTTGAAGAGTATGCTACAGGATGACCTTCTTGCATAACCACACATCCTAAGGCAAGCATTCTAGTATTAGTTACTACTTCGAACTCCTTATACTGAGGTCTGAAAGTTTAAGGATAGGTGCTGATACCAAACTTTGCTTTAATCTATCAAAGCTAGATTGTTTGGCAGTTGACCATGGAATCGATGTTTGCTTCTTCAGTAGGTTTGTTAGAGGTGCTACAATCAAAGCATAGTTTTTTGTAAAGACCCTCCACCATCTTGTCAATCCAAGAAAACTATGTATTTCTTTGATAGTTGTTGGTATTAGCCTTTCTAGAACATCTCTGACTTTGGCCAAATCCACTGAGATTCCTTTCGTAGATACGATGAATTCCACATATTCAATCTGATGTTTGAAGAATGCACACTTCATCTTGTCATAAAGCTTGTGTGCCCTCAATGTCTCAAGGACAATGCAAAGCTGGGGTTCATGATCTTCTTCCTGTTTGGAGTAGACTAAGGTATCGTCAAAGAAGACGAGTACAAAGTCATCAAGATATGGCCTAAAGATATCTTGCATTAACCTGTTGAAGGTGGCAAGTGCATTCGTCAACCTAAATGACATGACTAGGAACTCAAAGTGTCCATATCTTGTGTTGAATGCCGTCTCTGGGATATCTTCTTCCTTGATCCTTATATGATAGTATCCATACCTGAGATCAATTTTGGAGAAGATCTTCGCACCTTGAAGATGGTGAAGAAGCTCATCTATTCTAGGAATAGGGTACTTGTTTTTAACGGTTGATTGATTCAACCCTCTGTAATCAATACACAGTCGAAGCATTCCATCTTTCTTCTTCTGGAACAGCACTGGAGCTCCCCATGGTGAACTGCTAGGATGAATGTAGCCCTGATCTAACAATTGCTTGAGTTGCTCCTTTAGCTCAATTGCTTCCGGGATGGACATTCTATAAGGCCTCTTTACAATTGGCGCAACTCCCGGTACTAGCTTGATCTCATGATCAACTTCCCTTTGAGGAGGAAGTTTTGTCAGCTCTTCAGGAAATACGTCTGCGTACTCCTTTAGCCATGATGGTTCTTCACTAGAATCCTACTTCTGATCTAGCTTATTAAGCTTAATCAAGTAGACAAGTAGTCCCTTCCTAACTCCCCTTGTAATCCGAGATACTTTGGCCAATTTAATTTTCAGCTTTCCAGCCTCTCCTTGAGTTATAACCAATTTTCCTTCAGAGTTTCGAAAGGAAACTTGGCCCTTTCCACAATGAATGTGGGTGTCATTAGGTTTAAGCCAATCCATTCTAAGCAAACACTCATGGATACCTAGGTTCATGACCCTGAATCTGACCGAGGTTGAGTTTCCTCCGAGAAGGAATTCCACCTTAGCAGTTTGCCTGGTAGAAGTGACCTCACGACCATTTGCTAATTCCACAAGCAAGGTAGGTGCTTCTACTGTGGCTATTCCTAATATTCTTGCATAAGTTGGTGAGATAAAGGAATGCATATTGCCACAATCAATCAAGGTTTTGAAACCTTTATCTTGATATTCCGATGGTGTCTGAATCATCAAAAATTGGCGATTCGGGCCTTTCTTGTGAAGGGTGGTATAGACTGTTGCCCTCTCAAACTTTGCTTCCATGGTCGGGTCTTCTTCTTCACACATTTCCCTATTGGCAACACATGCGGTTCTTTCTCTACCTCGGGTGGTGGCTCCTTGGCCACACGGGCGGTTCCTAGGAAAGGTCCTTGACGTTGTCCTCTGCCAAGTTTGGGACATTTCCTTTTGAAATGACCAAGCTCGTTGCAATGGAAACAACGGAGGTTGTGGCCATTACCTTGGGTAGGGACAAATTTATGGACATTATTGGTCCTTGCTTTCTTTCTTTATCCCCAGTTCTAACCTTGAACTATCTTTGCTTGAGGCCTATATGCTCCTGTGTTTTGATCATTATAAGACCAAGTCTTGTTACTTCTTGGCCTGATCTGTACCTCCTGAATTATGGGTGCAGCTTGAATGAGTGCGTCCTGTAGATATGTTGGGCACATAGATTTGAGGAGGGTATTCACAGGTGGGTTTAAACTGGCACAAAACTTTGACACTTGTTGTGTCATATCCATTTGTGGCACATTCTTAAGAAGAGAGACAAACTTTGAGTAGTATGCGTCAAGAGTCAAACCCAACTATTTGAGCTCGTAGAACTCATTCATTTTCTACGTGCGGTACGCAGGTGGTAAGGCGAGCATTACCTGGTTGGCGGGTGCAGTACCTGCCGCTTCAAAGTAATCTTCCATGGACTCTATCCAAATCTCAACATCAACTTGGACAGTCCTTCCTTTCCCGTCAAATTCTGGCGGCTTGATCTGCTTGAGAAGAAACTTCTTCTCCTGAATCACGACCGTACTTGATGTAGGAGTTGGACTGGGAATTTGTGCCTGGGGTTGTGCCTGGGTAGAGGATTCTTAATGTTAACAACTTACTAATCGTTACCATTATATTTCATACCCAATTCATCTTTCAGCTAAGAAACCTAGCCACTTAACTTTTTATCAATACTCATAAACAAGACAATCATTGATAAAAAGAAGTCTTATTTCATTCATATGGGCATAGTCCTTTCGGAGTATAATACTTCTTGGGATGGTAGAGTAAACTGGTACATTAGTTAAGGGAGAATAATGTTGTGTTACAGTTAGCTACAGGAACTCGATAATATTATGGACTAGGTCATGGATCTTCAAGAATCAATAAGTCATCGGAAGATTAGGGTATCCTTTCCTTTGGTACCCATTCTTCTCATAGCGTCCCAACACCTTGATCCTATCGGTGGGGATTATTCAAGTCACCTTCTTGTATACATATGAGTTTAGCTCGACCCTCCATCCTTCGACATGTAAAGTTGTGTTTACTTGAGCCTCAAAAAAAATGAATAGTTTTACGATCTTTGGGTCCTCCAACCACTTGATTCTCTTTAGGTTGGTTCGAAGGTACGCAAACCGGTGGGCAGCTATGTAATACATTCTTGAGTCACCTGTCCATTTCCATTCCACGTACAGAGGCGATGGATTATAAATGCGGTTTAGGATGTTCATCATATCGATCCTTTGTCGATAATCTGAGGCATGCATCGTGTTCATAATTATGAATTGGAACACTAAGAATCTATTCCATGCTTCATAATTCTACAAGACAGCATCGAAAGTAAGGAAATGTTCTCAACAACAACATTTGCTTTACTTATTCTTATTAATTTTTCTTATAAAGATAGATCCTTCGTTGGTTCGCTCTGATATCAACTGTAACGTGTCCACCTAATTTCCTTTCACATGACACGTCTTAGCAGTCCATCAGAAAGAGATTCTAAAAAGCTCCGCCCGGCACTTCCATGGAATGTTACCGCGGTCACCATCTAGGACTTCGCGCGTCTGCCACGTAGCGGAAGTATTCCGGCTATTCCCACTTAGGACTGACCTAAATCAAGGTTTCCCCTAATATTCACTTTCCTAAACTGCAGCTCTAGCGTCGAACCCCAGGTGAACTACTTTACGCAGAAATGCCAGGAAGGAAGCGGATTTATGCTGCACTTGGTTCAAGGAGAATGGAAAACGAGAGGGATGCAAGGCTCAACCTCTCTGCCCATAAGGCATAGTCCCATTCCATTCCCCTAAAATAGCATAAATTGGGATTCTAGTAACCTAAACCTTAGGTCAGTGCTGCTCATTTCCTTCGAGAACAGCTCCTTGCTGTCCATTTCGATTGAGAAAAGTTCCTGGCCAATCGGGACCACCCATTCGTAGGACGGATCCATGGCCACATCCACCGCACTTTCCTCAAGGTTGCTTTAGTTGTCTAACTACCTGTCACATTTAGTTGGACATGCATTAAACAGCTTCCTTAATTAGCCAGTTAAACACTGGTTCTTTCACGTAATCTTAGCACTTGACATAGAAAAACAATCTCAAAAAAGTTCATTTTCAATATCTTATCTTATTTATCTTTGGAATACATCCATAAAGTCAAGCCCGTAGGCTAATCCATGATCCGCCGGAAGGCTATCCATAATTTTCCCGAAGGCTACCCATAATCCACAGGGATTACTAATCCAAGATTCTGCCTGTAGACTAGTATGCGGGCCTCGAGATCCAATCACGTTGGCCTCTTGTGCAGGGCCCAGACGGGAAGGGATTGACGGCCAGAGCCCCCCTTGGCACCCAAGCGTCCTCTTGCTCCAAGTAGCGCTCAATGGAGAGACCTCACGCGGCGGGTTCGGTCCACGTTTTCGGCACGTCTGACAACCCCCTTGGTTAGGGTCAGATAGATAGTCGGGGGTAAGTGATGCTGCCTCTCCCTTTGGGCCTTCAACCTAAAGCATTAATTACTTTTCATCATTTAGTTCATTAAGCAAACAATGCAAACAGTGCTCCTAAACTGTTACAAGCACAATCAAACCAATGGTCATTTATTTTTGGCCAACTACTAAGGAGTGAAACCTTCTGTCCAAATGCATCCAACATTCGATCCGAGATCAATTGCAACTTGGCAAGATCCCCAAGGGTTTGTTTTTTCACCCTTTTGTCCTTGGGTTAGGGCCATATCCTATTAACCCAAATTAACCAACACCTTAGTGATTTTTAAACTAAGACAGTAAATCGTGGCAACCAGGTCGCTCTAACTTGATTGAACCTTTGCTTCCAAGAAAATACCTAACTTTCCTTAACTTGGCAACTTTTCCCAAGAAAGGTGATGTAATAGAATGATTACTCATCCTCTTGCAAGTTAAACTTGCGCAAGAACTTGCCAACCTCTTTCCAAGGAATGACAAAACTCTCTTGTGATCAAACCACAAGACCACGTGACGTTGCAACTTGTTGCACAAATGTCGCATGTATTCCATGGGATAATTTCACCCATTGAACGGTGTTTTTCTCATCCAGGAATTATGTTTAGATAAGAAGCAGGGTTTAGGGTGTCTTCTTACCCAACCCAAACCTAATTGCACTAGGATGACAACGTTCGGTCCTAGGGATTCAAACTCAAACCGAGTTTTAACATTTGAATGAATGATCCTTTGGGTAGAAACCCTCGATCATTACTTGCATGAGCATCCAATTGATCCTACATTACGTGAATGTGGGTAGGACCTTTGGATATGAGGGTTTCAACTTGGCAACAAGTGCGAAACTAGGTCAAATCCTTAACGTGCTAAACCCTAGTTAGCACTAGGGGTATTTATCATATCAATTGAGCCATGCCTATACAAATCTCAAGTGGGTTAGGTGATTTAGATAATTCAGTCTACTTGTCTTGCGAAAAGGACGAACCATTGCCAGAGATGTTAAACTTGATCTAAAGGAGAAAACTATTTGCAACATGTCACAATACACGTAAACACGCGATTCATTGTACCACTAGATTCGCAATAATCCTAACCTTTCTTGTTAAAATCAAAATGCATGATAATTTGCAGAACAACTTTCATAGAACCTACTAGCATTTACATGCAAGAATCATGCCTACAACTCATTTTCTAAGCTTTAGAACTTCATGCTTTAATAAACCATGCAACCTTTTCCAAATGCAACTTGACGAAATGAAGATTGCGAATATGTAACATGCGACCCCTAGATACAACAACCTCGAAAATGAAGTTCATGCGACATTAAGACTTGTATTGACTTAATCCATTTCCAAGCATCCTTTTTCCATGCAACTTACAAGACCAGAGATAATTTTCATGCCGTGAAATGGAAGTTAAAAATTTCATTGTGCAAATCATAATGAAGGGAATTATTGACTAAATGCGAGATACTCCTTTCCTTCATTCCTTTGCCCTAAGTAATAGGCGTTTAGACTCATTACTTTGGAAATGCACCCAAAAATAGCAACATGTAGCTAATCTCCTAAGACGGACAATTCTAGAAATGCAATGTTCCAATTTCATGACATGCACCAACCTTTTCTAATGTTTAAAGAGATGATTAAGCTAAGATTTATTAAAGCTTCAAAATCTCCATCCTTAATCTCTTCCATAGTAGTTGTTCATACAGAGCCAACCCCAAACTCTCTCTACAACTTTAGTAAGCCTCTGTTCACACCCGTGTTGTGACAGAGATAATTTCCAGCAAGCAGATTACTATATGCAGTCTACACGAGGATAGTATTCGTTGAAGAAGGATTTCATCAACTTTCGCATTTGCAGAGAAGAAAGTTCCCAAAAAGCCATTTTAAAAAAAAAGAGCAAGCCTTGTAGACCTAACTTTGAGCTATGCTCATCCCGCTAATAAGATTTTGAGTGTGTGAGGTTGTTTGAAATTTTGCAAGATGACTGATCAAAATATGGAAGATTTTATGGCCAAAGGTGATTTACCAAAACCAATGATGAAGTAAGAATCGGACCTAATTATGATGCAGCTTTAAGAGGAACAAAAAGCATGTCAAACTTTGCAAGCTCAACTAGCTACTCTTCAACGATCTATTGCCAATCAAGATGGACTGTAACCTGATGTTATACCACACATGATCGATGCGACACTCGAAGCACAATCTATCGGGAAAGAGGCCAAGACAAGTAAAAGAAATTTCAAATTCTGTACTTTTAATAGATTACACAATGGAAAAACTTTTCTCACTTTTATCAGTCAGTTTGATGATTATTTACATGATGAACACTATGCCAAAAAAGAAAAACTCAAGTGTGTCACTAATCACTTGGTGGATAGAGCATTGCTATGGTGGACTCTTGTCCATAAAAGCATTGATTGTTCTACTACTTGGGAGACTTTTCAAAAGAATTTTTTGCAGAATTTTCTTCCACCTCAATTCCACAAAAAAGCAATAAAAGAGTGGGATCTTCAACAACAAAGAGATCGCAAGCTTATTTCATAATATACCGAGTGTTTTTGAAATGCCTTATTGCAACTTCGAATGCTCGAAGATTTACCTGAGGTGATCCATAAGCGCAAGTTTATGTCTAGTTTTCTTGGTTACTTTTTGTGGAGGTGAACATGTTCAAGCCAACAACCCTCAAGGATGTGATTTCTTTGGCCCATGATGTTGAAGACAAAATTCGAGGAGGAGAGAAGCGACCACAACAATTCCCAACTAACGCTAACTTCGGTACAAAGTAATTCAATCCTAACTTTCAAAGATTCAATCAAAATCGCTTTGTTCCATCTTCTTTCCGTTGTCGTGCTACTGCAGATCCGAGGTGTGGAATCCACCAAAAAGTTTATGTGTGTAACATTCGTTACTTTGTGCATACCTAGTCATTGTATTTGCATTTTATTTTGCGTGTGGCTTGCGTGTTTATGTGTGTATGAACCCTAGCTTTCTCGTAAGTGTGTTTTCATTTATCGTCTCAAACCCGTGTGTGTGTGCTGGGACTTCATTCCATTGTAAATAATATTATCTGTATGCATTTATCTCTATGTGTGTGAATGAATGCTTGTGTGTGTGTGTGTGTGTGAAAGCGATACAAGAAATCCTGGATCTAAGATAAAAAGAAATACAAGAATGCCCTACAAGTGGACGATTAGGAGACTTGATGAATTGGAGAACCTAGATCAGTTGGAACTTGATTCTACCAAACATGAGGGAGATGAAAAAGTTGATGATCCGGCTAGAGAGATTCAAGACCTGAAAGTTCTTCTAAGGCACGACATGACAGGGTTAAATGCCTTGATTATAGAGTTGAAGTCCATCCTTGGAAACGAAAATTCCTCTAAGGATAGAATTGAGCATTCAAGAACAGTTATTTCGAATCTTAAAGGAAGGCTTTTGCAAATTACTAATGAGTTCAAGGAAGTTTTGACTATCCGCACTGAGAACTTCAAGATTCATGAGAATCAGAAGCAATTTTTTACAGCCTCGACTTTTGGTGAAAGAGGAAATCCTTTTGCACAAAGGTCTCCAGTAAGGCATAGTCACACGGATGTAATTTCAAGCAATTGAGTTCCTCCTTGGATCAACAATAGCAAGCCTGCCCAAATAGCTCATCCAAGTGACAAAACAATCCTCCAAGTTGGAAGATCACGGCTTTTTTGGGCGACAGGTGCTGGACAATTAGATCGGCATCATAGTGTGGCTTCTGCTTTTTCTTCCTGGACATGAGTGTCCTCTCTTCTTCACCTCCATCCTTGCTATCGTTATGCCCTGGACAAGGCCCGCTCATCGCTGGATGAAACGCTTCTCAAAGTTGGCCACAATCATAGAGCTAATGAGGAATCATCTTCAGCTTCTTCTTCTTCTTGTGGATTATCATCATTTTCTCCCGAGTTAGGCCAACTCGAGTCTCATGGAAGGAAAGCTATGGCGGTGTTGATCGTCCATCTCCTGTAGCTCTGGCCGCGATCCTTCATCTACTTCAAGTATCTTAGGTTGCCCCTTGCAACTCTTTTAGAGAACCAAGCACCTATGGTGCCTGACTGCCACATGTGTTCCTTGTACCTTAATTCCCACAAAGTCAGTGTTTCAAACACTAGAAATGAACAAGCATTCACCTTTATTGTCGACTTCTATGGAACTTCAGCCTCCACCTTGGCAACCTTATCGGGCCATGAAGGCAAAATTGTTGGCAGAGGAATCAAAAGTCATTAGAGAGATTTGTGGATAAAGTTCAACCAACCCTTGCAGTTGGAAAATTGCCACTCTATTGGATCAGTTTATTTGCATGCTTATTGTGTCACTTGGAGTATTGATGGCAGCATTTTCTCAACTCTTCAAAGGCTCTTTTAGCACAACTATATCTGGACATATAAATTTGTGCATCTGATGGTGTGAGATGCAACTTCCTGTCTTAAGATTCTGTATCTACTATTTGGATGATTATCTGACCTGAATGGATCTTGTTCCTAGCAATCAATGGATGATTTCTTTCGACAAGTGGATATTTTGGACAATTTCTATGTAGCGGGAGATGCAACTGTAGTTCTAGAATCATTATGTGAATGGAAAGACACTTTCCTTTTCAATTCACAAGGATCTAGTTTCTTTAGTTAATGAGCTTTCAAACAATTGTCAACAGCAGACATGGCTTCCTTCAAGGAGAAGAAGTAAGCTTAAAATGTATTTATATAGATGGACAAGTATCCTGAAATTGGAAGGCCTCTTGTCACAGCTCCTATATCAAAATCTTGTGTATTAGTGTTTTGTTACGGCCTTGTATCAAGCTTGTGCTTATGAGGAAAGCTTTAAATCCATTTTATTACTATCCTTTCAAAGGTGTTTCCTATGCAATCCAGAGGCCGCTCGGGTTTCTTCTTCTTGTACCTTGTATTTGTTATTGGAAGAAATAAAACTGAGTCTTGGCATCATTTTCTAATCTCGCTTATTCACTTGATTGATCTTCTACCTTGAAATTCGTCAAGGTCCTCCGTGGACGTTACATTGTTTTTGAAAAACCCTTTGACACCGTAAATCTTAGACACGACCCCCCGCTTTACCAACAAACACAAATCCAAATCCTAAGCCATCTTTCTAGCCAAATCCTAGCATTCCTAAACTTTGTTTTTGAAAAACCGTTCGACATCATTGGTGAACCCGACGTGAAAGCGTTGCATTTTTAAAAAAATTTCAAGATGGGAGATACTTCAGCATCAATTTCAGCCCCTTCTATGATCCCTACTTTGTTCTCTACTTGGACTCTGTCATCGACTTCTGCTTTAAGTACTTCTACAGATGATTTAAAGAAGATTTTGCAAAATATGTCTATGTATATGCAACTTCAAAATCAGCATACACAATTGTATATGCAGCAACAATAGCAATTACATCAACAATAGTTATCTCAGCAAAGGCAACTATATTCAGAGCAAGAGAATGCAATTAGTGCAACTAAGGCGATTGAAGCAGTTGAAAATGAGAAGAAGCTATTTGATGGTCGTAATGTATCGGCTTATTTGAAGACGTATGAGATGAAGATGGGATTTTTTGGAGTACCGACAAGACTTATGAGCAAATTTTTTCTTCGCCTTGTCACACCCGCCTTGAAGGTAAAAGTGACTAATGTTTTCCTTTAAAATTTGCATTGGCAAGATTTTAAGAAGGCCCTGAAAGAGGAGTATTTTCTTGAGGACTTTCGGATGGCTACACGGGGGTCATTCAGAGAGTGGGTCTACATGCCAAACAAAGGTCTAGCTACTTTAGAATTGATAAGAGAAATTGAAGAGAGGTATAGTCAGCTTGATGCCACTGAACAAAGAGCATTGGATATTGAGAAAGCTGAGATTTTCTTGCAAGTTGCAGATCCTGCTCTTAAGGAAGAATTAGGAGAGCTTCTTGAGGATCGCACGAAGCTCAGGATGCAGTCTCAACTTTGACCAAGAGGAGGATATGGGAGACCTACCTACAGAATGGATCTATGACACCAACATCGTCTTTTGCTCCTATGTCTACTTCTACCCCTGTCATTTCTTCTCTTCCTCAATCAGTTACTTGGCCTATGCTAGTGCCTACTATTTCTAATCCTCATGTTCCTCCTATTCTAAGACCCATGCCGGCTCCTTTTGCTTCGAAATCATTCGCTCCTTTGGTTCCTTCCTCTCTTGATGACATAATCAAAGGCATAACAAATTTGACACTAGAGTCAGTTAAAGCAAAATTGGTGGGAAAATTAAAAGAGCAGTTTGCCTCGATGGCACCTACTATTTCTTCTAGTGCTCCTAGTGCACCTAGGAGAGATCGAAGATGTATTTGGTGTGATAGTACGGACCATCAGCATTGCAGGGTTTGCGAATCTTTTCAAGATGCAAGGAGGAAGAATTTGGTATTTTGGGGACAAGATGGCAAGATGTGGTTGACTGAAACAGGAGCTCCGCTTGCTACGAATTTTGGGAAAGATGGAATGAAGAAATTAGTAGATGACATGGTTGCATGTACTTCTTATGTGGCACCTAGAGGAGATGCCTCTGCATATGGATTCCAGATTGAGAAAGGTTGAGAGAGTCAGTCAACATTATGGACCGATGCTATAGAGACGACAAACAAGGGGAAAATCCAGCAGACTATTTTGACTAGTGCAGGTTCTAGCATCAGATTTGAGACAGGTTGGGATTCGCGTGTTGACAGGTACACTATTTATGCCTACTTGGCTAAGTCTCAGGGAGCAGATGTACTTGTTGAGGAGAAGCGTAAGAGAGATGAAGAGAATCCAAATGCAAATAAAAAGACTAGAGGGGGTGAGTTTATTACTCCACCTATTGTACGGTCGACTTTGAGACCAGGGCCAGAACAACAAATGGAGGATGCTCAAAAGAAAGAAAAGAGGCAAGAACCTAGACAAAGAAAGTAGCCAGGATTTAGATTAATGTACGATATTGAGACATCTATGGACATGAAAAAAATCTTTTAATGACAAGATACTTGGTAGTAAGGTGACTTTTACTATTTCTAAGGTTTTGGGCATCTCAAAAAGAGAGTTTCAAGATCAGTTCCAAGAAGTCGTAAAGAGAAAAAGACATACATTGCCTACTACTGATACACAGGGAGTCTTGATTGGGGAGTTGGATGAGGATGAGGATGAGGTTATGGTCGAGAATGCTTCGATTTTTCCACAGAGAGAGAAGAGGGTTCAGCCTATGCATTATGTTGAAATTGATGAGCCTATCTTGGTACCGTGCAGTCACTTTTCCTAGAGTCATTGGGCTAGGGCAACTACAGAAACAATGGTAAAAATTAGAGAGAAACACGTGCCTTATGTTTCTTTGGTGGATCATGGTTTAGAGATTAATCTCATAGTTCGTGGAGTTTATGAAAGTAATAGATGGGCTATGGATGCAGAGCATGGGTAGCGTATGAGAGCCACCAACAACACTGTAGGTGATTTATATGTTGCATGTCCCAATGTCAGGATTTCTATTAGAGATGTAGAGGAGGATTTCCATTTCTTTGTGCAGGATTCATGCTCTTACCGCATAATCCTAGGACAACCATTCATCACAAAGATGCGCATGGAGACGAAAGTAATGGAGGACGGATCTGCTTATGCATGGATTCGTAGTAAAGATGGTAGGAGAGCAGTCCAGTTTATGACTGTGTGTGTAAATCATGCTAGAAACAGGGATACTCTTTGAGATGAGCTTTTGCCCACTATAAGGGATTCGGGTTTTCATTAGGTACTGCTGTTCCTTGAGACGACGGTGGTACAGAGCAGAGGAGATTGGAGTTCTCGCCTCCTGGCAGTAGCAGTGTTTTCTCCTCCAATTTTGTTGGAATTTCAGCAAACAGTTCGATGAGTTATCAAAAGATTTCTAAGTTGCCTAGAGCTGCCAAGCAGTACATATGTAGGAAGGAGAAAGATTTGAAAAATGCAGATATTTTAGAGGATGATGAGCATATAGATGGGATGTATGATAGTGTGGTTTGTGCAGATACAATGACAAAGATGGAAAATATGTTGAAAGCTTATATGCATAGTTGTCTCAGTAATGTATCAGTGCAGTCCTTGGACATGTTTCATGAAATTTCAAATTTTGTGTCACAGATAGAGTCAAAGGTTGAGGTGACTCAGCAAAAAGTGTTGAGAGCTGAAGAAATTCAATAAATAGAGTTTTTGGCTGATTATGACCAGCCTACAGAGACATAGAGGGCTGAAAACTTTCAGCCAACAGAGTTTACTGCTGAAATATTTCAGCATCTAGAGATTAGGGTTGTTCCTATGCAGTCCATAGAGCAGAGGGCTGAGGATACTCAGCCACCAAAAGGTAGAATTGCTGATTTACAGCAAGATTTGAGGAGTGCAAAGGATCATAATGAAGCCACGGTTGACACGAAATACAAGACTGTGGATAAGAAGGTGAAACTGGTAGCTAGACCACTTCCACTTGACAGTGATCAGCAAATAGAGAGGGCTTCCAAGCAACCAATTTTGAGGAACCCAGAGCATATAGGCCATAAATTTTCTACTGAGACTCTTGCCGAATTAAAAATTGGAAATGGTGATTTCTTGCTACCCTTAGAGAAGCAGTGCTTTTAGGATATGCTTGAGTGACATGGAAGGGGGTTTACTTTCTTCTTGCATGAGATTAGATGTGTGAATCTGGATATTGTTGCCCCTATGGTGATCTTTACTATCCCTCATATTCCATGGAACCTCCGACCTATTCCAATGCTTAGGGCACACCTTCCAAAGCTAGTTGATTTGTTGAATGAGAAAATCAGGATGGGAATCCTAGAGCTGTCATTTGCACCATACTCAAATAGGTGGTTTATGGTTCCAAAGAAGAATGGTACTCTCTGATTTATACAGGACATGCAAGCAGTAAACAAAGTTACTATCGGGAATGTTGATATAGGTCCAGTTGTGGATGAGTTTGCAGAAGCATTTGCTAGATGTGCCATTTATTCCTTAGGTGACCTGTATTTGGGATATGATGGCCTTGGAAAATAGGGACCTAACCACTATGAGAACTCCTATTGGGCTTGTTAGGATGTGTACCTTGCCTCAAGGTGCCACTAGTTCTGTTGTGCATATAATGAATTCCATGCATAAGGTCCTTCATGAGTACATGCCTCACCTTACTATGCCTTTCTTGGATGATGTGCCCATTAAGGGGTGTGCAGAAGAAGAGAAGAATGAGAGTCTAAATGAGCAGGGATGCAGATACTTTGTGGCTAATCATATTGTAGCTTGTGAAAAGATTTTGGCCAGGTTAGAAGAAGTGAACTTAACACTCTCAGGGTAGAAATTTGTTTTGGGAATAAATAAAGTCGTCATTGTTGGACATATGTGGGGGTATTATGGCAGGAAACCTTCACCTACAAAGGTGGATACTATAGGAAATATTACAGAGTATTGTTCTACCACTTTAGAGGTATGGCAATTCATTGGAGCCTGTGTGTTTTACATGATTTGAATACCCCATTTTGCACACATAGAATATTCTTAATATCAACTCCTTCGAAAGGGGTAGAAATTTTATTGGGATGAGAGCCACACTAGAGCCATGCGAAAATTAAAGAAGTTATTGTAGATTGCTCTACTCTCAAGAAAGCGGATTATAATTGTGGAAGGCCTATTGTATTGATAGTTGACACTAGTCCAATTGGCATAGGTTGGGCTGTGGGTCAAGATGATGCAGATGGAAACATGTATGCTATTCGGTTTGGGACGAAAGTCCTAAATGAGAGACAGAGGAGGTATCCGCAAATCAAGAGGGAATTATTGGGGATTGTTATGGCTCTTAAATGCGACAAGGAATATTTTATTGGAGCCCCAATTGTGGTAGAGACAGATTGCTTGCCATTGATAGGTATGATTATGAGTTGCTCTACTCCGGACATAACTATGCTGAGATGGATCACATACATCAAGTCATTAGATCCAAAATTTAAACACATAGCAAGGAAGGATAATCCAGTGGCGGATATGCTGTCTAGAGCCAGATATGATGATGAGGAGACACTACTTGCAGAAGAGGATGATGCAAAAATTTTAGCTACTATGGTTGATCATGTTTGCCATGTCTATGATATTGTGGCTTTCATAGAAGAACTCTATGCTGGAGATTGGTTGCAGATTGGCAAGTACATTAGTACACTAAGCAAAAGAGATGAATGGACAGATGAAGATTTCAAGAAGATCAGAAGAAAATCCTATGGTTATTTTCTGAAGAACGGATTTCTTTGGAAGCACCCAAAGAAAGGAGGTGGATTACCCTTGCGAGTTGTCTGCGATAAAGAGACCCAGTTACAGGTGATGAGAGAGTTTCATGAGAGTCCTTGGGTTGGTCATAGAGGAGTGTGGGCTACTTATGAGAAAATCAACGAAAATTATTGGTGGAAAGGCATGTACAAAGATGTTTCTCGCTTTGTAGAGACTTGCAGAGACTGTCAGATGTATTCCATAGTGCGTCATCGAGACGAGCTTCACCTGTCCTATCCGCTATGCATTCATTATAAGTGGGTAGTTAACTTGGTTACTATGCCGATGGGTTTATGGCAGATGAGATATATTGTATTGGCTAGAGAGGATCTTACTAGTCATGTTGAGGGCAGAACTTTGAGAACGAAGACCACTAGTCAGTGTGTAAGTTCTTATTGGACGAAATTTTTTGCAGGTATGGCTATGTGGGTAAGAACATTGCAGATCGTGGTGAATTAGATGCAGATGAAGCTAGGGAGTTTTTCTCTAAACTAGAAATCAAGTTGGCTCTAACCACAGCATACAATCCAGAGGGAAATGGAAAGAGTGAAAGAGGGCATCCGCCAATAGTGAAAGCATTAGCCAAAGCATGCAGAGGATGGATTGGAGAATGGTCGAGACTTCTACCATTTTCTTTGTGGGCTAATCATATGACTCACAGTGTTACCATAGGATATATGCTCATAGAGTTTATGTATGGTCAGAAACTGGTTATGCCGACTGAGACTTGTGCTTTGACTTGGTCAATTTTACCTTGGCAGGAGGATTTGACAAGAGAGGAGCTCTTAGCTCTTTGGATCCGGCAGTTGGAGAGAAGACCAGAGGATATTCAGCTAGCTATTGACAGGTTGAAGGTTGCTAGATGTAATATTTTCGTTTAAAAAATATTACTAGTCCGACTTTCCACAAACCACGTGAATCTCACGCAAAGGTCGATTCCGGCATTGGAGTTATCGACAGTGCAAATCTTTAAACTGTACGCGAGGTATCATAACTCTCCACTGGCAAAACGGAACTGAGGTTTAAAAACCTGCATAACCATAGGTGAACATCCTCTTGGGAGGAGGTTAAGAGGATAATGTGGGGATAAAAATTTAAATATTTATTTATTATTCCTTTTTCCCCCAGCTGAATGCCATGCTGGAGGAGAGGGAGTGTGGCAGGGATGGGTCAGCAAGGTTGCTTGAAGTTATGGGGAAAGAGGGCCATGCAACTGGCCACCTAGGGGGGGAGGTCCCCTCTCCCCCAGACTATAAAAACCCCCTTTTGGGGGGGGGGGGGGGGTAAAGGGAGGGTGAGAGAGAAAGGACGACGCCAGACTGTGGAGGTGTTGATGCTGCATTCTGCTACCAATCCGATTTGCTATTGCCATCCGGCCTTCTGCTGCCACCATCAAGGCCTCCAAATTCCTCCTCGTCCACATAGTCCCTGATTTCCTTCTTCCTTCACATGGCCATCACACATCCTAGAAGCTTCTTGGAAGCTTCTAAGAGGGATTCTTAAAGCCCCCTTCCCATGGATTTCCATAAAGCCCTTTTTACCCCCCCCGGTTTTCTTTTAAACCCCATTCCCATTGCAACTCCCACAAGTCCATATTAGCCGATTTTAAACTCCCTTCCCATGGAGTCCCTATAAAGCCGTTGTACCCCGCATCTAGGGCCCCTTCCCCTTTGAATCCCACACAAGCCATTCCCTAGGTGGGTTTTTAAAGGTCTTCCTTTTAGATTCTCAATAAGCCCATCCCAGCTTTGAAGCAAAGGAAGCCACTAAGCCATAGCCCGGGCTCTTATTTTCTTTAAAACCTTCCCACTCGATTTCCCCCATAAATCAATCTCTAAATTTTCCCCCACACTCCTTCTCCACAAGGATCTTTATTCCCGGAACTTCTATGAAAGGAAGGAGAAGTTCATAAGTCCCCATTTCCGCAAAGCCCATAAAACCATTCCTAGCCAGAATTTCAAGGAGAAGAATCTCTCAAGCCTCCGTTTCCGCAAGGCTTTCGCAAGAATCCTCTCACGAATCCCTCTTTTCCGAAAGAAGAAGGCCCAAGCTCCGAACCCTAAGGCCTTCCAAATCCAAATTCCGCAAATCGTTACTTCTATCAAGGTGACGTACCTCAAAGGGATTTGTGCGTACGAGGGAGACAGGCCAAGATCATAAGAGTGCGGCCAAGGCAAGAAGGTCGAATTCATGATGGCCCCTAAAAAGGCACAAGGCACAACTACAGGAGGATCATCTCCTAATATTCATGTAGACATTTCACCGAACCCACAAGTTCAGTTCTTCTTCGTATTTCTTGATTTACGTCGAAGTATTGCAATCATGCATGGTTAATTCGTGGAATTAGGATGCACTTATGCTTGTCAAATCCACCTAGTTTGATGAGAATGAATTACATTGACTATTTTTAAAAGAAATAACTCACGATTGAAGATTGGTCACTTGTATTTTTTAATGGAATGAATGAAAGATGTCTATGCATTTTTAGCAAGTTGATTCTGTGCATTGCAAAGTAACGAATCTAGAATAACTAATGACTATCATTACAAAGTCGAGATGATTGTAGTACACCTTCGATTATGCATGGAAAGATTAATTCATACGTCGCATTATTAGACAAATATTTCTTCGTAATGATTCATTAAGAAAGTTGCTAACAACTGTAGGAATTTGCAAGGCATGGAAATGATTCTAAGGCTGCATAAAGTAGGTTAACTCTAGTAAATTGGCATAAATCTCATTCAACTACATAGTAGTTAGGAAAGGTTGCGTAATGCTCATTCAACGTACAAAAATTTCATTCAAAAATGAAGTTAGGGAAAGGCTGCATGGTTCGTTTGAACATAAAACCCTAAAAGCTTAGTGACATGAATTTTGAATACATGTTCTAGTAGGATCAATGGAAATTATGCCGTAACTTAACATACACTTTGATCTTAACTATAAAAATTAGGGTTTGTAAATCTAATCATACGTAGAGCAATGACTCATGTGCTTACGAGAATTGTATCGTAATGCAACTAGTTTTCCCCTCTTTGATCAAGACAATATCTTTAGCAGTAGTTTGTCCTTGTCGTAAGATAAATAAACTAGATTACCCAAACACCTAATCCGCAAAGGATTCGCTTAGGATGGTTAAATCGATACAATATACCCCAAGTGCTAACTAGGGTTTATCACGTTAAGGACTTGACCTACTCACACTTATTGCCAAGTCGAAACTCTCATACCCAAAAGTCCTGCCCACATTCACGGAATGTAGGAAAAATTGGATGGACTTGCAAGAACAAATTAGGGTTTCTACCCTAAAGATCAATCGTTCAAAAGATAAAACTTGGATTGAGTTGGAACCCCTAGGATTGAATGATGTTAGCCTAGTGCAATCGGAAATGGGTTGGATATAAAGACACCCTAAACCTTGTTTCCTATCTAATCATGATTCCGTGATTCGAAGACGTCGTTTGATGGGTGAAATAGTCCCATGAATTAGATGCGATACTTGTGCAACAAGTTGCAACATCACATGATCTTGTGGTTTGATCACAAGAGAATTGCCAATTACTTGGAATGAGATTGGCAAATTCTTGTGCAAGTTTGTCTTGCAAGAGGATGAATAGTCATGCTGATAAAGCACATTTCTTGGGAAAAGTGACCAAGATAAGGGAATTAGATATTTTCTTGGAAGCAAAGGACCAATCAATAAATTTGGAGTAACATATTTATTGCTAATAGAACTTAAGGTATTGGTTAAGTTAGGTTAATAGGGTACAACTCTAACTCAAGGACATAAGGGTTAATAAACAAACCCTTGGGAATCTTGCCAAGTCGCAATTGATCCTGGATCGAATGCTGGATGCATTCGGAGAGAAGGATTCGCTCCTTAGCAGTTGGCCAAATAACGACCATTGGAAATGATTGTGCTTGTAAGTGTTTAAAGAGCACTATTTGATTTGTTTGCTCAATGAGCTAAAGGATGAAAAGATATCTAATGCTTCAGGTTGAAGGCTTGAAGGGAGAGGCAGCCTTAGTTACCCCCAACTGTCTGCCTGATCCTAACCAAGGGGGTTGTTAGCTATGCCTGGAAGGTGGACTAAACCTACTGTGCGAGAGATCTCTCTGTTGAGCGCTTCTTGGAGCAAGAGGATGCTTGGGTGCCAGGGGGGCTCTGACTGTAAATGCCTTTCCTTCTGGGTCCTGCACAAGAGGCCAACGTGACTCGAGATTGGATCTCGAGGCCCGCATACTTGTCTACGGGCGGAATCTTAGATTAGTAATCCTTGTGGATTGCTGGATAGCCTTCGGGTGGATTATGGATAAGCGTGTGGGCTGGATTTTATGAATGTATTCCAAAGATAAATATGATAACTTGTTGAAAAAGAACTTGTTTGACACTACTTTTGTATGTTAAGATTATGTGAAGGAACCGGTGCCTAACGGGATAATTAAGGAAGTTGCTTGATGCATGTCCAACTAAATGTGGTAGGTAATTAGACAACTAAAACAACTTGAGGAAAGTGCGGTGGATGTGGCCATGGGTCCATCCTATGGATGGGTGGTCCCAGTTATCCGGGAACTTTTCTCAATCATAATAGACAGCAAGGGGATCTTCTTAGAGGGAATGAATAACAAGGGCGCTGACCTAGAGTCTAGTTTATAATAATCCTGGTTTACGCTGCTTTCCGGAAATGGAATGGGACTATGCCTTATGGTAGAGAGGTCGAGCCTTGCATCCCTCTCATTTCCCATTCACCTTGAACCAAGTGTAGCATGAATCCACTTCAGCCCTGGCAATTCTACGTAAAGTAGTTTACTCGGGGCTCAACGGTAGTTGCCATTTAGAAAATGACCATTAGAGAAAACCTTGATTCAGGTCGGTCCTAAGTGGGAACGGCCAGAATACTTCCGCTACGTGGCACACACGAAAAATCCTAGATCGCAAATTAAACCCCGTGACATTCCATGGGAGTACCGAGTGGAGGTTTCTAGATCTCCTTTCCGATGGACTGCTAAGACGTGTCCTAAAGAGAACAGGTGGACACGTTACAGTTAGTATCAGAGCGAACCAATGAAGGATTTATTTTTTAAATCTTAACAAGAAGAAGTAAAGAAAATCTTGTTATTAAGAACATTTTCTTACTTTCGATGCTATCTTGTAGAATTATGAGGCATGGAATAGGTTCTTAGTGTTCTGAGTCATGTTCATGACTGCAATGCATTCCTCGGATTATCGACAAAGGATCGATATGATGAACATCTTAGACTGTATTTATAATTCATCGCCTTTGTACGTGGAATGGAGATGGATGGGTGACTCAAGAATCTACTAGATAGCTGCCCACCGGTTTGCATACCTTCGAACCAACCTAAAGAGGATCAAGTGGTTGGAAGACTTGAAGATCCTGAAGCTGTTCATTTTTGTGGAGGCTCACGTAAACTCAACTTTACATATTCAAGGTCGGAGGGTTTAGCTGAACTCATATGTATATGAGGAAGTGACACGTGTAATCCCCACCGACAGGATCAAGGTGTTGGGGTGCTATGAGAAGAATAGGTTCCAAAGGAAAGGATACCCTAATCTTTCGATGACTTACCGATTCTTGAAGATCCATGACCCTAAACCATACTATTATCCAGTTCCCATAGAGAAATGTAATACAACACTATTCTCCCTGAACTAAATGTAACAATTGCCTTATCATCTCAAGAAATATCGTACTCCAAAAGGGCTATGCCCATATAAATGCAATAAGACTTCTTTTTATCAATGTTTGTTTTGTCCATGAGAATTGATAAAAAGTTAAGTGGCTAGATATCTTGGTTGATAGTAGCTGAATTGGGTATGAATTATAAATCATAACGAATAGCGAGTTATAACGTTAAGAATCCTCTATCTAGGCACAACCCGAGGTACAGATTCCCAGTTCGCCTCCTATATCAAGTACAGCCGTGATCCAAGAGAAGTTCCTTCTCAAGTAGATCAAGCCGCTTGAATTTGACGGGAAAGGTAGGATTGTCCAAGCAAATGCAAAAATTTGGATAGAGTCCATGGAAGATTACTTTGAAGCAGCCAGTACTGCACCCGCCAACCAGGCTATGCTCGCCAAGCTGAAGCTCACCGGCAAAGCCAGACTTTAGTGGAAGAAATGGTATAGAGATCAAGGGATCGCAAAAGGATCTGTTACCTAGGAAAATTTGAAGAAAGCTATACAAGGAAGATACTAACCACTTGCGTATTGCACGCAGAAAATGAATGAGTTCTACGAGATGAAACAATTCGGACTCACTCTTGACGCATACTATTCAAAATTCATCTCACTTCTTAAGTATGCGCCACAGATGGACATGACACAACAGGTGTCAAAATTTTGTTCTGGTTTAAATCCACCAGTGAATACTTGTCTCCAATCTATGTGCCCAACAGATCTAGAGGATGCACTCATTCAAGCTGCACCTATAGTTCAGGAGGTGCAGGCTAGGCCAAGAAGTAATAAAACTTGGTCTTATAATGACCCAAACACAGGAGCATATAGGCCTCAAATGAAGAGAGTTCAAGGTCAGAATCGGGGACAAAGAAAGAAAGCAAGGACTAATAATGTCAACAAATTTGTCCCTACCAAAAGCAATGGCCAAAATCTCCATTGTCTCCACTGCAACGAGCCTAGTCATTTCAAGAGGCAATGTCCCAAGCTTGGTGGAGGACATCCTCAAGTACCTTTCCAAGGAATTGGCCATGAGCCACTACCCGAGGCAGAGAAAGAACCGCCGACATTGCAAACATGGAAATGTGCGAAGAAGAAGATCCAACCATGGAAGCAGAGTTTGAAAGGGCGACAATCCATGCCGCTCTTCACAAGAAAGGGCCGAATCGCCATTTTTCAGTGATTCAGACACCATCGGACTATCAAGGTAAATGTTTCAAAACGTTGATTGATTGTGGCAGTATGCATTCCATTATCTCACCAGCTTGTGCAAGAAGATTAGGAATAGCCAGAGTAGAAGCTCCTACCTTGCTTGTGGAATTAGCAAATGGTCATGAGGTCACTTGTACCAGGCAAACTGCTAAGGTGGAATTCTTTCTAGGAGGAAAGATGACTTCGTTAAAATTCAGAGTCATGAACCTAGGTATCCACGAGTGTTTACTCAAAATGGATTGGCTTAAACCTAAGGATGCCCACATTCATTGTGGAAAGGGCTAAATTTCCTTTCGAAACTCTGAAGGGGAATCGGTCACAACTCAAGGAGAGGCTGGAAAGCCAAAATTTCAATTGGCCAAAGTATCTCAGATTATAAAGGGAGCTAGAAAGGAACTACCTGTCTACTTGATTAAGCTCAATAAGTTAGATCAGAAGCAGGAGTCTAGTGAAGAACCTTCATGGCTAAAGGAGTACGTGGACGTATTTCCAGAAGAGCTGAGAGAACTCCCATCTCAAAGAGAAGTGGATCATGAGATCTAGCTAGTGCCGAGAGCTGTGCCAATTGCAAAGAGACCTTATAGGTTGTCCATCCCGAAAGCAATTGAGCTGAAGGAACAACTCAAGCAACTACTAGATCAGGGCTACATCTGTCCTAGAAGTTCACCACGGGGAGCTCCAGTACTGTTCCAGAAAAAGAAAGATGGAATGCTTCGACTGTGTATTGATTACAAAGGGTTGAATCACTCAATTGTTAAGAACAAGTACCCTATTCCTAGAATAGATGAGCTTCTTGATCATCTTCAGGGTGCGAAGATCTTCTCCAAGATTGATCTCAGGTCTGGTTACTATCAAATAAGGGTCAAGGAAAAAGATATCCCAAAGACAGCCTTTAACACAAGATATGGACACTTTGAGTTCCTAGTTATGTCATTTGGACTCACGAATGCACGTGCCACCTTCAACAGGTTAATGTAGGATATCTTTAGGCCCTATCTTGATGACTTAGTACTTGTCTTCTTCGATGAAACCTTAATCCATTCAAAATAGGAAGAAGATCCTGAACCCCAACTTCGGATTGCCCCCTTGAGACAACGAGGGCACAAAAGCTCTATGCTAAGATGAAGAAGTGTGCATTCTTCAAACGTCAGATTGAATATCTGGGACTCATCGTATCAGTGGAAGGAATCTCAGTGGATCCTTCTAGAATGGCCAATACCAACAACTGTCAAAGAAATACGCACTTTTCTTGGATTGACAGGATGATATAGGGTCTTCATAAAAAACTATGCTTTGATTGCAGCACCTCTAACGGACTTACTGAAGAAGCAAACATCCATTGCATGGTCAGCTCTGCTGAACAATCTAGCTTTGATAGATTAAAGCAAAGTTTGGTATCAACACCTATACTGAAACTCCCGGACCTCAGTAAGGAGTTCGAGGTAGTAACTAATGCTAGCACGCTTGCTTTAGGATGTGTGCTCATGCAAGAAGGTCACCCTGTAGCATACTCTTCAAGGAAATTGAAGAGCCATGAGAAGAATTATGCTACCCATGACCTAGATTTGTTAGCTGTCATCCATGCTCTAAAGCTTTGGAGACACTACATGTTGGGTAACAAGTTTACTCTAGTGATTGATCATAAAAGTCTCAAGTGGATCTTTACCCAAAAAGAGCTCAACGTGAGGCAACGTCGTTGGATTGAAGTGCTAGAGGAGTATGATTTTGAAACAAATATCGACTTGGAAAGGAGAATGTAGTTGCGGATGCACTCAGTCGCAAGGCATTCCTTAATTCTCTAATCTTGCAAAATCCATCAACAACTAGATCTCTAGTCACAAAGGTATCCATGCTAAACCACCCAATACTTGAGCTAACGAGAGAAGAAGCATGCCATGATCCAACCTATCAAAAGATGCTAAGGGAGATCCCTATCAAGGAACATGACTAGAAGCTATACACTAAGTATCATGAATTCTCTATTAATAGTGGACTTGTCTACTATAGAACGAGATTATGTATACCGACAAGCCAATCACTTAAGCAGAAGATATTGTGGAAAACTCATGATTTCCCTTTCTTAGGACATCTTGGCTATGCCAAGACCCTCAATAAAGTGAAGAAGAGCTACTATTGGGAAAGGCTTAAAGGTGACGTTCTCAAATATGTTACTGATTGTTTGTCTTTTCAACGTATCAAAGCCGAACATGTCAAAATGCCAGGAAAGTTACAATCACTTGACATTCCTCAAATGAAATGGGAATTCATCACTATGGACTTTGTTGTTGGCCTACCCCAAGTTCAGGGAGGATACAACTCCATCATGGCTGTGGTTGACATGCTTACTAAGGTTGCACACCTTATACCAGTTAAGACAAACTATAAAGCCTCAGAAATTGCAAGGTTGTTTATTAAGGAGATATTCAAGCTACATGGGTTGCCCAGAAGAATCATTAGTGATCGTGATGCTTTCTTCACATCACACTTATGGAGAGTTATCTTTGAAGCCATTGGGACTCAACTCTATTTTAGTATAGCTTACCATCCCCAAACTGATGGCCAAACGGAGCGAGTCAATCAAGTTATTGAGGATATGCTTAGGTCACACTGCTGCCGTGTACCAAAAAGGTGGATTCAATACTTACCTTTTGTTGAATATCGCCTACAATGCTTCTTACCAACAAAGCATTCAGATGACCCCTTTTCAAGCATTGTATGGTCATGACTATCGAAGTCCCCTAAACTTCTTAGATCCAACCTTGAGGGTTGAAGCTTCAAGACAGATGTTGAAAGAGATAGATGAGCAAATAAAGTCAATAAGACAGGACATCCGAGCTGCCAAGGATAGACAAAAGACATGCAGGGACTTGAAGCATCAAGATAGAATCTTCGAGGAAGGAGACATGGTCTTCATTCGCGTACGCCCAAAGAAGAGTTCCCTATCCTTAGGAGATTGCAAGAAGCTAAGTCCAAGGTATTGTGGACCATACAAGATCCTCAAGTGCCTAGGACCTAATGCTTATAGACTACAACTCCCTGAGATCCTAAAGGTTCATAATGTATTCTATATCAACCTATTGAAGAAATATGTACCTAATCCTATCCATGTACTTGATGACCAACAAATTGTAATGCCTAGCCAAGGAGTCCTTGAGCTACGGCCTGATAGGATCTTAGAGGTTTGGGAGAGACAACTTAGATCCAGAACCTTGAGAGAATGCCTCATCCAGTGGAAATATTATCCCGAGGAGGATGCCACTTGGATAGATGAAAGCACTCTCAACCATCAATATTCCCAATTTATCTCAAGATAAGGACATCTCGAGTCCTCCAAGGGGGAGAGAATGTAATATTTTCATTTAAAAAATATTACTAATCCGACTTTCCACCAACCACGTGAATCTCACGCAAAGGTCAATTCCGGTATTGGAGTTACCGACGGTGCAAATCTTTAAACTTTATGCGAGGTATCATAACTCTCCACTGGCAAAATGGGACCGAGGTTTAAAAACCCTCATAACCACAGGTGAACATCCTCTTGGGAGGAGGTTAAGAGGATAATGTGGGGATAAAAATTTAAATTTTTATTTATTATTCCTTCTTCCCCAAGCCGAATGCCGTGCTGGAGGAGAGGGAGTGTGGTGGGTATGGGTCAGCAGGGTTTCTTGAAGTTGTGGGGGATGAGAGCCATGCAACAGGCCACGTGGGGGGGGAGGGGGTCCCCTCTCCCCCAGACTATGAAAACCCCCTTGGGGGGGGGGGGGGGGTAAGGGAGGGTGAGAGAGAAAGGATGACACCAGACTGTGAAGGTGTTGATGCTGTCATTGTGCTGCATGGAGGAGAAAAGAGCCGCTATAGTCCTTGGAGCCGCCAGCTGATAGAACGCCGCCGCCTAGGCTTGCTTAGCCACCGCCGACTGCCAACCCGATCTGCTGCCGCCATTCAGCCTTCTGCTGCCACCATGAAGGCCTCCAATTTTCTCTTCGTCCACGTAGTCTCTGATTCCCTTCTTCTTCCACGTGGCCATCACACGTCCCAGAAGCTTCTTAGAAGCTTCTTGGAAGCTTCTAAGAACAATTCTTAAATCCCCCTTCCTATGGATTTCCATAAAGCCCTTTTTACCCCCCCGGTTTTCTTTTACACCCCCTTCCCATTGCAACTCCCACAAGTCCATATTAGCCAATTTTAAACTCCCTTCCCGTGGAGTCTCTATAAAACCATTGTACCCTGGATTTAGGGCCCCTTCCCCTTTGGATCCCACACAAGCCATTCCCTAAGCGGGTTTTTAAAGGTCTTCCCTTTGCATTCTCAATAAGCCCATTCTGACTTTGAAGCAAAGGAAGCCACTAAGGCCCTAGCCCCTGTTCTTCTTTTCTCTAAACCCTTCCCACTCGATTTCCCCCATAAACCCATCTCTAATTTTTCCCTCACACTCCTTCTCCACAAGGATCTTTATTCCCGGAAATTCTATGAAAGGAAGGAGAAGTTCATAAGTCCCCATTTTTGGAAAGTCCATAAAACCATTCCTAGTCGGAATTTCAAGGAGAAGAATCTCTCAAGCCCCTGTTTTCGCAAGGCTTTCGCAAGAATCCTCTCACAAATCCCTCTTTTCCAAAAGAAGAAGGCCCAAGCTCTGAATCCTAAGGCCTTCCACAGCGAGATTCCGCAAATCGGTACTTCTTTCAAGGTGACGCACCTCAAAGGGATTTGCGCGTATGAGGGAGATGGACCAAGATCATAAGACTGCGGCCAAGGCAAGAAGGTCGAATTCACGATGGCCCCTAAAATGGCACAAGGCGCACCGCAGGAGGATCATCTCCTAATATTCATGTAGACATTTCACCAAACCCACAAGTCCAAGTTTTCTTCCTATTTCTTGATTTACGTCGAAGTATTGCAATCATGCATGGTTAATTCATGGAATTAGGATACACTTATGCTTGTCAAATCCACCTAGTTTGATGAGAATGAATTACATTGGCTATTTTTAAAAGAAATAACTCATGATTGAAGATTGGTCACGTGTATTTTTCAATGGAATGAATGAAAAATATTTATGCATTTTTAGCAAGTTCGTCTGTGCATTGCAAAGTAACGAATCTAGAATAACTAATGACTATCATTACAAAGTCAAGATGATTGTAGTACACCTTCAATTATGTATGGAAAGATAAATTCGCATGTCGCATTATTAGACAAGTCTTTCTTTGTAATGATTCATTAAGAAAGTTGCTAACAACCGTAGGAATTTGCAAGGCATGGAAATGATTCCAGGGCTGCATGAAGGAGGTTAACTCTAGTCAATTGGCATAAATCTCATTCAACTACATAGTAGTTAGGAAAGGTTGCATAATGCTCATTCAACGTACGAATATTTCATTCAAAAACAAAGTTAGGAAAAGGCGGCATGGTTCATTTTAACATAAAACCCTAAAAGCTTAGTGGCATGAATCATGAATGCATGTTCTAGTAGGATCAATGGAAATTATGTCGTAACTTAACATAAGCTTTGATCTTAACCAGAAAAGTTAGGGTTTGTAAATCTAATCATACGTAGAGCAATGACTCATGTGCTTACAAGAATTGTATCATAATGCAACTAGTTTTTCCCTCTTTGATCAAGACAATATCTTTAGCAATAGTTTGTCCTTGTCGTAAGACAAGTAAACTAGATTACCCAAATACCTAACCTGCAAAGGATTTGCTCAGGATGGTTAAATCGATATAGTATACCCCAAGTGCTAACTAGGGTTTAGCACGTTAAGGACTTGACCTAGTCGCACTTATTGCGAAGTCGAAACTCTCATATCCTAAAGTCTCGCCCACATTCACGGAATGTAGGAACAATTGGACGGACTTGCAAGAACAAATTCAGGTTTCTGCCCTAAAGATCACTCGTTCAAAAGATAAAACTTGAATTGAGTTAGAACCCCTAGGACCAAATGATGTTGACCTAGTACAATCGGAAATGGATTGGATATAAAGACACCCTAAACCATGTTTCCTATCTAATCATGATTCCATGATTAGAAGACGCCATTTGACGGGTGAAATAGTCCCATGAATTAGATACGACACTTGTGCAACAAGTTGCAACGTCGCATGATCTTGTGGTTTGATCACAAGAGAATGGCCAATTCCTCGAAAAGAGATTGGCAGATTCTTACGCAAGTTTGTCTTGCAAGATGATGAGTAGTCATGCTGATATAGCACCTTTCTTGGGAAAAGTGACCAAGATAAGGAAGTTAGATATTTTCTTGGAAGCAAAGGACCAATCAATAAATTTGGAGTAACATATTTACTACTAATAGAACTTAAGGTATTGGTTAAGTTGGGTTAATAGGGTACGTCCCTAACCCAAGGACATTAGGGTCAACAAACAAACCCTTGGGAATCTTGCCAAGTCGCAATTGATTCTGGATCGAATGCTGGATGCATTCGGAGAGAAGGATTCGCTCCTTAGCAGTTGGCCAAATAATGACCATTGGAAATGATTGTGCTTGTATGTGTTTAAAGAGCACTATTGGCTTTGTTTGCTCAATGAACTAAAGGATGAAAAGATATCTAATGCTTTAGGTTGAAGGCCTCAAGGGAGAGGCAGCCTCAGTTACCCCCGACTGTCTGCCTGACCCTAACCAAGGGGGTTGTTAGCTGCGCCGGGAAGGTGGAACGAACTCGTCGCGAGAGATCTCTCCGTTGAGTGCTACTTGGAGCAGGAGGACACTTAGGTGCCAGGGGGGGCTCTGGCCGTAAATCCCTCCCCTTCCGGGCCTTACACAAGAGGCCAATGTGACTCAGGATTGGATCTCGAGGCCCGCATACTAGTCTACATGTGGAATCTTGGATTAGTAATCCCTGTGGATTGCTGGATAGCCTTCCGGCGGATGATGGATAAGCTTGCAGGCTGGACTTTATGAATGCATTCTAAAGATAAATATGATAACCGGTTGAAAAAGAACTTGTTTGACACTTCTTTTCTATGTCAAGTGCTAAGATTATGTGAAGCAACCGGTGCCTAACTAGCTAATTAAGAAAGCTACTTGATGCATGTCCAACTAAATGTGGTAGGTAATTAGACAACTAAAACAACTTGAGGAAAGTGGGGTGGATGTGGCCATGAGTTCATCCTATAGATGGGTGGTCCCGGTTGGCCGGGAACTTTTCTCAATCATAATGGACAGAAAGGGGATCTTCTCAGAGGGAATGAATAACAAGGGCGCTAACCTAGAGTCTAGGTTACAATAATCCCACTTTACACTACTTTAGGGGAACAGAATGGGACTATGCCTTATTGCAGAGAGGTTGAGCCTTGCATTCCTCTCATTTCCCATTCTCCTTGAACCAAGTGCAGCATGAATCCGCTTTGGCCCTGGCGATTCTGTGTAAAGTAATTTGCTCGGGGTTTGATGCTAGTTGTTGTTTAGGAAATGACCATTAGGGAAAACCCTGATTCAGGTCACTCATAAGTGGGAACAACTAGAATACTTCCCCTACGTGGAAAACGCGGAAAGTCCTAGATCGCAAACCCTGTGACTTTCCATGGGAGTGCCGGGCAGAGCTTTCTAGACCTGCTTTCTAATGGGCTGCTAAGACGTGTCCTGAAGAGAATAGGTGGATACATTACTAGACTTAGAAATAAGGACAGGTTTGACAACAGGCATCGCTTGCGACCTAGAGCAATAGAAAAGGGAGACTGGGTATTAGTCTTTGATAGTAGCCTTGAAAATCAGCATATTGCACTCCGGAAGATGGTGAAAAGATGGTTTGGGCCGTACATAGTTAGACATGTCTTTGACAATGCAACATATGAGCTGACAGATGTGGATGGGACAGTGCTTACAGTGCCCATTATAGGAAAAAGAATCTGGATTTTCAAGAAAAGAGATGAGGAGGATTATGCATTGGAAGAATTTGCAAGAGAAGAGAAACAAGAAGAAACTCCAGTAGAAGAGACAGATGATATAATAGATAACGTTGTTGATATACCGGAAATAGACAACGAAGAGGTTGATTTATTCGTGGATCTTGATGACAAGGATCATGGGTAGTTAGCACATTCAAAGGATGCGCAAGATGAGAGGGGGTGGATGTCGTGCTACTACGCATTCGAGGTGTGGAATCTACCAAAAAGTTTCTCTGTGTAACATTCGTTACTTTGTGCATACCTAGTCGTTGTGTTTGCATTTTATTCTACATGTGGCTTGCGTGTTTGTGTGTGTATGAACCCTAGCTTTCTCATAAGTGTGTTTCCATTTATCGTCTCAAACCCGTGTGTGTGTGCTGGGACTTCATTCCATTGTAAATAATATTATATGTGTGCATTTATCTCTATGTGTGTGTAAATGAATGCTTGTGTGTGTGTGTGTCAAAGCGGTACAAGAAATCACGGATCTAAGATAAGAAGAAATATAAGAATGCCCAACAAGTGGAAAACTAGGAGACTTGATGAATGGGAGAAGCTGGATTAGTTGGAACTTGATTCTACCGAACATGAGGGAGATGAAAAAGTTGATGATCCGGCTAGAAAGATTCAAGACCTGAAAGTTCTTCTGAGGCATGACATGATAGGGTTAAATGCCTTGATTATAGAGTTGGAGTCCATCCTTGGAAACACAAATTCCTCTAAGGATAGCATTGAGAATTCAAGAACAGTTATTTCGAATCTTAAAGGAAGGCTTTTACAAATTACTAATGAGTTCAAGGAAGTTTTGACTATCCGCACTGAGAACCTCAAGATTCATGAGAATCGGAAGCAGTTTTTTACAGCCTCAACTTCTAGTGAAAGAGGAAATCCTTTTGCACAAACGTCTCTAGTAACGCATAGTCACACGGATGTAATTTCAAGCAATTCAGTTCATGCTTGGGTCAACAATAGAAAACCTACCCAAATAGCTCATCCAAGTGACAAAGCGATCCTCCAAATTGGAAGATCGCGGCTTTTCTGGGCGACAGGTCCTGGATAGTTAGATCAGCATTGCAGCGTGGCTTCTGCTTTTTCTTCCTTAACATGAGCACCTTCTCTTCTTTGTCTCCATCCTTGCTATCGTTATGCCCTAGACGAGGCCCGCTCATCGGATGAAACGCTTCTCAAGCTTGGCTGCAATCACAGAGCTAATGCGGAATCATCTTCAGCTTCTTCTTCTTCTTGTGGATTATCATCATTTTCTCCCGGGTGATGCCAGCTCGAGTCTCATGGAAGGAATGCTATGCTGGTGTTGATCATCTGTCTCCTATAGCTCTGACCGCAATCCTTCATCTGCTTCAGGTATCCTAGGTTGCCCCTTGCAGCTCTTTTAGATAACGAGGCACGTGTGGTGGCCGACTGCCACATGTGTTCCTTGTACCTTAATTCCCACAAAGTCAGTGTTTCAAACATTAGAAATGAACAAGCATTCAACTTTATTCTCAACTTCTATGGAACTTCAGCCTTCACCTTGGCAACCTTATTGGGCCATGAAGGAAAAATTGTTGGCAAAGGAATAAAAAAGCATGACAGAGATTTGTGGATAAAGTTCAACCAACCCTTGCAGTTGGAAAACTGCTACTCTACTGGATTACTTTATTTGCATGCTTATTGTGTCACTTGGAGTATTGATGGTAACATTTTCTCAACTCTTTGAAGACTCTTTTAGCACAACTATATCTGGACACAGAGATTTGTGCATCTGATGGTGTGAGATGCGACTTCCTGTGTTAAGATTCCCTATCTACTGTTTCGATGATTATTTGACCTGAATGGATCTTGTTACTAGCAATCAATGGGTGATTTCTTTCGACAAGTGGATATTTTGGACAATTTCTATGTAGCGGGAGATGAAACTGCAGTTCCAGAATCATTATGTGAATGGAAAGACACTTTCCTTTTCAATTCACAAGGATCCAGTTTCTTTAGTTAATGAGCTTTCAGACAATTGCCAATAGTAGACATGGCTTCCTTCGAGGAGAAGAAGTATGCTTAAAATTTATTTACACAGATGGACAGGTATCCTGAAATTGGAAAGCCTCTTGTCGCACCTCCTATATCAAAATCCTGTGTATTAATCTTTTGTTACGGCCTTTTATCAAGCTTGTGATTATCAAGAAATCTTTAAATCTGTTTTATTATTATCCTTTCAAAGGCGTTTCCTACGCAATCCAGAGGCTGCTCGGGTTTCTTCTTCTTGTACCTTGTATTTATTATTGGCAGAAATAAAACTAAGTCTTGGCATCATTTTCTCATCTCGCTTATTCACTTGATTGATCTTCTACCTTAAAATTCGTTAAGGTCCTCTGTGGACGTGACTTTGTTTTTGAAAAACCCTTCGACACCGTAAATCCTGGATATGACCCCCCGCTTTACCAACAAACACAAATCCAAATCCTAAGCCATCTTTCCAGCCAAATCCTAGCATTCATAAACTCCCAGCCATTACCAATAATGTTTCCAAAGCCAAACCCAAAGTCTATTACAAGTACCATCAACCTAGACATCTAGCCGTAAATTGTCAATCCAAAAAGCCAACTGTTCACATCAACTACTAGGGAGTGACTCAAGATGAATACCATGAAGAAATGCCAGAATTCACAGAAGACGATGACGATATTTCTACTACTTGAGATACTTTACCAGGTATGCCAAATCCTCATTCTTTATTAACGATGAAATGTCTTGTGCATGGTAAAGAAATGATTGTTTTACATGACAACAGAGCACACACGATTTTATTTGTGAAAAATTGGTCAAAGAATTGAATTGACATACTGTTTCGACTCATTATCGTATGAGGGCTACATTCTTAGGCACTAGATACAATGGAACACAAGATGTTCATGACTTAGAAATTAAAATTGGTGATTATGTTGAGCGCAGAAATTTCTTAGTCATACCTTTGCAATCTAGTGACATTATCCTAGGAATGCCTTGGTATAATAAATATAACCTTGACATAGATCAAACCACCCATTCAATGAAGATTCATTCTAATGAAAAACAAATCACATTGCATGGTACACACACCCTTGATAATTTTCCATTTCTTAGTCATACACAAGCTAAAAGTGCATTAAGAAAAGGTAGCAAATCATACTTTTTTATGGGTAAATGAAATTTAAGCTAAGGAAAATCACATGCATCCTAGACACGCACAATTTCTTTCACAATTTAAAGATTTTTTTGCTATTGACTTGCCACCTGGCTTACCACCTACACATCTTGAGGATCATAAAATAGACTTAGTACCAGGTTCTCAACCACCATGTAAAGCACCTTATCGACATAATTAAATTAAACAAAAAGAAATTCAAACTCAAGTTGAAGAATTGTTTACCCGAGGACTCATTAGGCCCAGTAGTTCTCCTTTTGGTGCACATGTCCTATTAGTTAAAAATAAAAATAACACCTACAGGATGTGCATTGATTATCGTACCTTAAATAAGATCACTGTCAAGAATAAATATCCGATCCCTAGGGTAGACGACCTCATGGACAAACTACAAGGAGCTACAATATTTAGTAACATAGATATTTAATCTGGATACCATCAAGTACGATTGGACACATCTGATATTTTCAAAACTGTATTTAGGACTCAATTTGAACGTTAGGAATTTCTTGTTATGCCTTTCGGTTTAACTAATGCACCATCCAAATTTATTCATATGATGAATCACATATTTTTGAAGCATCAGCATTGTGTCATTGTTTTCTTTGATGACATATTGGTTTTCAGTAAGAATGAGAACGATCATTATGAACATTTATCTTTGGTTTTCAAATTATTGAAAGAGAATCAATTATATGCTAATCCAAAAAATAGTGAATTTTTTTCAAACCCACATTGAATATTTAGGACATATTGTTTCATCTAAAGGTATTAAAGTTGATCCTAAAAAGATAGAAGCAATTTTAAATTGATCGATACCTAAAAATGTGTAAGAACTACATTCTTTCTTAGGTCTTGCTAGCTTTTACAAAAAAATTGTGAAAAAATTTTCATTGCTCGCATTACCTTTGACAAAATTATTAAAGAAAGGTATTGTGTATCATTGGTCTGAGAATTGGCAAAAGTCTTTCGATTTATTAAACGCATTAACACATGCCCTTGTATTGCAATTACTTAACTTTAACAGGCCATTCTTCCTAGTAGTCAGTGACGCTAGTGGATCTGGAATAGGAGCTTTCCTTATGCGAGATTCAAAATCCATAGCCTACTCTAGCTGCAAACTTAAACCCTCACAATTCAAGTATTCAACCTATGATAAGGAATTGCTATCAGTAGTACAAGCTTTACGACAATGGAAACACTATTTAATGAGATTTGAATTCATGATCAAAAGTGATCAACAAAGTATCAAGCATCTCTTTAGTTAGCCACAAATCTCTGATCGTCATATTAAATGGGCTGCTTTAATTTAAAGTTTACATCCACTTATCCAATATCAACTCGGAAAAGAGAATGTTGTTGCCGATGCCTTGAGTAGAAGACGGAGTATCCATAATATCTCTGTGGTATCTTTTGATTCCCTTATCCCTATGATCAAGACCTGAGTTTTCAATCTGATTAGAATAAAATAGTTGCAAATAACTGGATTCCAATAGATTCATTGTCTTATGCTGATGGATTTATGTTTTATGAGAAAAGGTTATATGTAACTGTTCCATTTAGATCATTTGTGTTGCATGAAATTCATTGACCCCCATACCAAGGCCATAGAGGCATTATTTCTACTTTACCTACATTGGTTGAAGATTTTTACTGGCCATAGATGGAATCTGATATTTTTAACTTTGTATCTAAATGTTTAATTTGTCAAAGAGTTAAGGAACAATATGGTAAGCAATATGGTTTGTTAATGCCTTTACCCATTCTAGAATGACCATGGAAACATATTTCAATGGATTTTATTACTGGTTTGCCTAACACCCAAGCTAAACACGATATGATCTGGACTATTGTAGATTGATTTAGCAAACAAGAATATTTCATTCCATGCAAGAAAATGTTAATTGCATCTCAAGCTACTCAATTGTTCTTGAAAACTGTTCTCACTAACCATGGTTTACCAAAAGTTATTATCTCTGACTGTGATTGCTAATTTAGGTACAAAGATTGATTTTCATCTATATTTCATCTACATTTCATCCTGAAACAAATGGATAAACAGAAGCTACAAACAATACAATTTTGGATCTTTTGTGTGCATACACAATTTCAAAACCACAAAAATGGGATACACTTGCATTTACTTCAGTTTGCATATAATAACACACCACATATAGCTACACAAAAAGCACCATTTGAAATCATTTATGGATACAGATTGCCTACACCTATTACCTCATTGTCAAACAAAGTTAAAGCTGCTGATGATATTGCCAATATGCATGCTACTATTTTTACTGAAGTTAAAGACATGATTGCCAAAGCCCAACAATCATACACAAAACAAGCTAACAAGAAAAGAAAAGCTATGAGTTTCAAAGTTGATGATTATGTTTAGTTACGCATTGAAAAGAGAAGATTACAAAGTGTTGAGAAACACCCTATTGTAAAGTTAGCTCCTAGATTTTATGGACCTTTCAAAATCATTCATAAAATCAATGACAATGCATTTAAATTAGAATTATCCCAACATTGAAAAATCCACAATAATTTTCATATCAGTTTGTTACGACCTTTTAAAGGCCAACTACTTGTATACCTTGTCTATGAAAACCCTCCATTCTTCAAAGAAGAAACTGAAATCCTTGAACCCGAAACTATTCTAGACACTGACTTCATGACCACTAGAACTAGTCGTAGATATTCTAGATATTTGGTAAAGTTTAAGAATCATCTTGTTGAAGAGGCTCAATGGATGCACGCTCATGACCTAAGTGCTTACCCCTCACTACTCACTCCACATTGAGCTAATAGCAATTGAGAACAATTGCTATTCCACACCAGGGGTATGATGCCAAGAGGCATATTCCACAATGGATTCCATGAGGTTTTGTGGTAGATTCCATAAAACTATATTTATTTTCCGGGGCTCGTACAGAAGGTGGATTCCTTGTGTGAGAAGTTGATGGAGATGTCTATCCTTTTCGGGTGTCACGTTAATTTAATGTGCAAGTGGGTGATTCCATAGCAAGTGATTCTACAAAATACATATTTAAATTAATGGATATTTATGAGTTTAGAGTGCACACTCATATTAAATTAAGGTTAGGACAAAGTTCCAACCTATTTATTTATTTTGTAGCTGAAGATTGCTAGGTTTTCACTATTTTCTGTTTAATTTTATTATTTTCTAACAATTGTGAATGCTTCAGTTTATGTGTAGAGCAGTCGGTGATGGCGTTGGAAAGCATTGGGCAATATCGTGTTTTCAAGTTTCCTAGAAGAAATTATTCTTTTTTATGGGTGTGTGTCTTATCATTAAAGGCGTGGCACTATTATTTATTTAGGCGCGCTTATTTATTGAAGTGCTTAATATATATTTATTATTTTGTATGTACATAGATACATGGTTTAAATATTCATTATTGGACATTGTATTTGGGCACAACCCGACTCTTGGGCCGCCTAACCATTTTATTCTTTATTTGGACAAAAGCAAACACAAAAGCTAAAGCATGATAATTGTAAAATTGGGCTATTTTTGAGCTTTGAGATGAATAAATTTATAAATGCATACCTTGTGAAGCACTCACACAAGGCATGGGGGAGATTGAACCCAATTGGTCTTTTTGCCTCATGTCATGCAAGTCTATTCTCTTTATATTTGAGCTTAAAGTAGAGTTATTTATTCTTGGGGACCTTTTGGCACTCGCTATATATGCATACAACATCCAATTTGCGCACCAAAGCTCCATTGCCACACATGAGATAAGAGAAAAAAAAATAAGAGAAGATGAAGAGCTTCTCCTCCAAGGTCCCTCACCCTCACACACTCACTCTCTCACTCTCTCACACACACTCTCTCAAGCACAAGCAAGAGCAAGAAGAAGAGGGAGAAGAAGAAAGTTATTTTTGGCCACACACAACAATGAGCTTTTTCATTTACTTTTTTCCGTTTTATACATGCCTACTCCTCTTTGGGTGCCCATCCCTTTTTTCTAGGACCAATCATTTTAAACTAGGTCCTCTTTCACTAGTCCCTCCCTATTTACATTGTTCCTTCACTCATGCTTGTCTACATTTACAAGTTGCACAGGAGGGAGCCTGGCACTCACAAATAAGGATTTAGGGTGTTCTTTATAGTTAAAATGTGCATTTTTCCTTTTCCACTTGCCTAGGAATTTTAAGTTTACTTCTTGTGCTTTTGACTCTTTTCCTCCTATTTTTTCCATTTGGCCACTCTTTTCCACTCTATTCTCTGCATCTTCTTAATTTTCTTTATTTTCTTTGCACTATCTTTGCTTGCACACCAGGGTTAACAATCTCATATGTGATTTGTCCTGATAACTTCTTCCCAACCATCACTATCTTGTACTTGTGTATATTCCATTTATGGTAGCCTGTATAGTACAAATAATGTCACTTTTGCATGCACTTGTATCTAATGGTAGTTCTTATGTTCAATTCGAGTAGGGTCTCTAGAGCTTCTAATTTGCAAATACTCTCTCACTTGCTAAATGAGGCAATATTGTACAAAGTAAGGTGATTCATGGCTCGTTCAAGGCTATTTGGATCTGCAAGCTATGAAATTGAAGATTATATAGTATAGTTAACTATTTTGGCTATTGGAAAATCTCATATCATTGAATCATCAATCTATGGAATCTACTATAATGATTATATGATATATACTCAATAATTTAGTCTTTCAACCAAGGCAAGACAAACATAATTCAATGACCATAAATGCAACTAGTCGAGATGAAGATTTGTGCACAATATGTTGTTACCTTCAGCTTGATGATGAAATAAAGTGTATGACACAAAAAAATGTAATATGTCACTCATTCATGGTGATTTTTGGTCAATGGAAGTGAGCTTAGCACAAATTTGTGTAATTTTGGATAATTTGAGGTGAGGACAACCTATATGTAAATAGAAGATGTATAATTTACAAATTTTCACACATGCAAGAAATCCAAATTTGTCTCAATTGATAGCTCTTTCCAACTTATGTTCCTCAATAAATAATTGAAGAATCTAAGGATTCATATTGAGCGAGTATAATTTGGTGAGTATATATGTATGGGGTGCTATGGTTTGGGTGACTCAGAACTCCTAGTTCACAATAACTTGCTCTTCATATTTTCTACATGTAGTCAATTTAATCTCTAGATATCTTGATGCAATGGGCTTAATTCTTGTAGCTTTAGAATGGGTTGAATTTGTTTTGTTATGGTTTTATGTAGACACAGGGAGCAAGGATTTTTTTCTCTTTGGCATGGTTTTTTAACTGTAGAAATATGCTAAGATAACTTTACCTTTTGAGCCTTGATTTTGATTTTAGTGGTTTTGAGTTAAGGTGATCAATAAAATGCATTAGAGGTGATATTTTAATCATGTTGATAACCATGTTTTAAATACCTTTGATTATCTTCTAGGACAGCATATAAGATGGGCATCTCTTTGGGCAGTAGAGGTGAAGCTTAATATTAACTATGTGATTGGGCATTTTAGAGCTTATACAATAGAGGTGATGTTGAGTTATAGAGGAGATGATTTGACCCAAGCTTATGTCAATGATGGTGATGGTTCACCTTCCAAACTCCTTTCAAACACCTCCTTGATATTTCTTACAACCTTTTAAATAGAGGCAAGTTTAAGGTGATGAAGTTGAGGTGAAGGGTCATCACTGTGCATGGAAGAGGTCCAATTGACAATGTGTTGTCTATCAAGCTTTTCTAAGTTGAGATATTGACTATCCCATTGAATTAGATAGAAGCAATGAAACCAATGAATGTTATATTCACCATGACTAGAGGTGATGCGTTAGTGATGGATAGTCAAGGATGTCTTCCTTTTGTATGGTAAAATTGATCACCTTTACTATATCTACAAGAGCACATTTTAGATGGCACTATGGCATAGTCGATGTGATGAAACCTTAGAGTAAAAGTGATGCATGGCTATCTTAAGTGGAGGCGATTAAAACAACTATGTGATGTGAGTAAATCATGTTGATGATCGCCATCAATGGAGATGATTCAATCAAGGTCTTGGATATAAGAAAAATTTTTGTCACCTTCAACCAAAGTGATGCAATCAATGTGATGGCTGTTAGTCAAGGAAAGTGAAGTATTCAATCAAATATATATCTTATCAAGATAATGTGTGATAGCCTTCAACCAAGGTACCATGCAATGTTTAACATGATTGGAGGTGATGTGTGATTACATTGAGCCAATGTGTGTTTAGCTTGAATGGAGGTGATGTGTGATTAGCTTGAGTAGAGATAATTCCTAGGATCAAATTCTTCATGTTATTACCTTGATGCACTAATAGGGTGTCTAGTCTAGCATAAATGTGATATATCCATCCACACACAAACCTGTAGATCATTTATCAAGTTACTCCTTGGAGCCACATAACCCCTCCTTGTAGGAAGATTTTCATCATAAAACCCCTCAACTCATTAGCACATGGGGTTATCTAACTCATCTCATATATCAAGTAGATAGTTTATATCTTCCATAATAGCCTTGAAAATTGAAAAAGACAAGTAAGGAAGATGCTAGGTATTGACAACAACATAATAGGACATCAATGTCTTAATTCACAATATAAACACATTAGTTACTAATAAAATTTAGGTGCCAATGTTTTATGTTTACAAATATAAGTTGTATCCCTTTTATAATCCCACCTTTTTCTCCGTATCACTCCTACTGCATACTATGTTTTGTTTCCCATCATTGTATAAAAAATGCACACACTAATTTTCTCTTGTGTTATTTGGGAGTTGGTTATATTGGTAACCATATTCTCGAGATGCTCATCTTGAAGTACACAAGTAGTTGTCAAAACATCACTCCACATAGTATGATGCATCAACATCCAATATGTTGTATTGAGACCTCTATGAAGATGGTTTGGTGCTAGCATTCCTTGTAATCTTGACAATTTTATTACTGACACCCATTCCATTATTCATGCACACATTCCATACAGAAGATGTGTTTCTAATAGATTAGGTTGTACCCTTGGTTAACTCTTATGGTAGTATGTTTTGAGATGCTCGTTCTAGAGTGCACATTTGGTTGTTAAAACATCACTTCACAGAGTATGATCATCAAAGAAACAATTCATAATATTGACACCTCATTGGAAGACAGTTTGCTAATTGGATTACTTAAAGTATTCACATAAATCTATATTGTGTCCTTTCTTAATACTTGTGGTGGTATATGTATTGTAAAGTGACAACCTCAAGCACGTGCTAAGTCACAATATCTCTACAACCTGTACAGATGATGATTAAATGGTACCCTAGTGGAGAGCAAGGAACAAGTAAATGTAATTAGAGATGTGGTAGGTACCATGAGAAGTACACACGAAGAGATTGAACATGACTAACTTGTTGGGCCCTTGCATGAGGTAATGGATTATGATCAATAGGAAAGTATTCTTAACATGCTCATCCCAAAGTGCACAATTGGTTGTTGAAACATTACTCCATAGAGTATAAGGCATGAGAAAACTATATTTAATACTTAAACATGAGTGGACGATGATTTGGTAGTTGGGTCACTTGCAATAATCACGATCTCATTCTTGAAACCATCACATCATACCCCATATAAGGAACAAAAATGATAAGTTTGGGCTACTCCAACTAAATTAGAATGTTCCCTTCATTAACTTTTGTGGTGGTATGTGTGTGATAAAGCAATGGCCTTAAGCACGTTCTAAGTCACAACACCATTAAAACCTCTAGAGATGGTATTTAAATGATACATAGATAACTTTTAGGCTCTACAAGAAGTCCATATTGAGATGGAGCAGGACTAACTAGTTATTCCTATTTTGATTAACTCGATTAGCAAACAAATAGATCCATAAGTTTAGAATATTTACAATTGCACTTTGAAGAGTCTCTTCCGACATTAATTTTAGCACAAGCATGATGATGCCCGTACTAACTCGGTGGGTTGAAGAAATGTGGCTTGTAAGAACCTTTTCGAAATACATGTACAGTCCTTCGTCATCTTGGAGTATTCCAATGTACTCTTGCCTCTGCTATGCCCTATCGTAATAGAAGAGAAAAGAAAATTGACACATTAGAATGGTAGGGATGTATCCAAAGTAAGACTCAGCAGTATGTAATATAGCGCACTACTACATAAGATAGGATACATGGTAACAACTGCAACTTTGCATATCGTATCTCGCATATTTTGTTGCATTTCGAGTCCGGCCATCCTCTTCCATGGAATCCCCTGTAAAACGATAGCGTGTGTTGTGCTCGAGTGAAATTAATGAAAGCGTAACCGCGGTTACGTTGAGAGCTGCGCACAGTACAAACATATGAGAGAATGAGAAGCTTGCTAAACAGGAAAGGATACACTTAATCCAATTAAAGTACATTGCTATGTGGAAATGCAATGTATATACCTAAAGTCCATTGGAACATACACATAGTCGTAGGAGCAGATACTTCTCTCGCCGTCCCCTTCGCTAACCTTAGAGCAGTGTTTGTCGATGATGTCCAGCAGTTTACGCATTCTGCCACGTTTGGCATTTTGCGTTACTATTAGGTTGGTTATAACGGAGTCCACAAGTGTGGACGCAAGCACATAGCTTACAATGCAATAACCATTTTCTCATGAAGCACTTGCACATTGAACCATTTTCTCATGTCATGGTTTTGATAGCTTACGTGAAATCACAGGGTATATTTCTTATCATCAGGGTGGTCCTTCCCACGTCTGTCATTGCTTCCTGCTTGTCGAAAGTATCCGATCGAGATCGAGACTGCAACAGAAACAAGTTTGTGCGACTTATTACTAGCTAGCCAGTATTCCGCATATTAAATATAGGTCTGCAATGCCTCATCATCGTGAGTATAGATAAGGACTCAGCGATGCAAGTACCTGTGGTCTGAACCGACCGGACGAAGAGAATGACATTATGAACTCCTGAGCGTTTGCGTTCAACGTGGAACGTGAATGCCGCAGGGACGTGGATGTTCGAGCAGACGAAGAGAAGGGCAACGTCCTCCAGCTAGGATGTGGTTCAGGCATTATGAACTCCTGAGCGTTCGCGTTCAAGGTCGAAGGTGAATGCCTAATAGTTATATCTCCAGGTATAGACGTTGATGCTATACTAGGGATGCCCGCGCTGCTATGGTTGACGGCCGTCACGATTTCCTCTTGGGTATCTGCAACAGAAGAATCTTCCGGAGCCGGCATAACTATGATGCTATGGTCGACGACGGCGGCCGCCTCCTGATATCCAGAGGATGAGACAAAATGACGTTTTGTTTGGAGAGCTGCAGCCATAGCTCCTGCACACTAGAAACGGAAAGAATGTAACAAGTTAGACATAGACCTTTCTGCCGCCTCTAACAAGTTAGACATAGAACTTCCTGCCCGCCTCTAAGTCATCGACACGTACCTTGCAGAGACGTACTCGTTCTCTGAACTCGAGCTCTTTGCAAATACTAGCTACGGGCCGCCGAAGAACACCCCGCCTCCCGCGCATGACAACGAGCTTTATAGGGCACCGTCCACTATTCCATCTTGCCTCAAGGATAGAAACCCTAATTTCTCCAAGGAATCACACTTTTGTGAGACTTGCAATTTTTATTCATGAAGTGCAGCATAGGATTCTTCAAATGAGCATGCTTAGAGAAATGATCCACAAAAAATACCAAGGTTGGTGGACCCTAGATTGAACAAAGGTTAGTCTAAATGTGACACGAATTTGAGCAAAGAGATGGTGGGAAACCTCTTTGCTAGATATTGTACTAGCATAAGTTATGTTCCAAAGAAATGTGTCCTTAACCATTCAATGCTAAAGAGTCATTCAAATTAAAAAATAAGCTATGAAACGTTGAATAGAGTAAGTGGAGAATTAATTTGTGATAGGCAACATCAAACTAATAGAGACAACCCACGTATTACACCGTGCTAGAGTACATATGGCCTATATTTTTTCTAAATACACTTTTTCCCTATCTAACCTTTGAGATATCACATGTTGCATACATTACTATACAATGATGCATGTGTGATAGGAGAAGAAGACCATTGTGATTCTATATGTGCACCATGGTTGTATGTTGGGTTGTACTAGCATGCCAAGGATAATAGATTTCTCTCATGATATCTAAATACATCTTTTTCTTATCCTCATCTCTCTCTCTCTCTCTCTCTCTCTCTGTCTCTCTGTTGATTTCCAAGTCTTTAGGCCATCTTGCTTGATTGTCTACTCTCAAGGTATGTGCTTATCACACTCCATACTCACCAAATTTCTACATCTATTTCTTGTTCTCATCCCCCCCTTCAGTCGCTCTCTCAATTGATATGGAAGTCTTAAGGCTTTCGCCCTTGATTTTCTACTTTTGGTTACAAACACGACCATATTACACTCCATAGTCCACACCTACTTCCTTAACTTAGCACCACCTAAGAGTGGATTTTAAAGCTGAAACTTAAGTGCAAAAGGACCATGAGAGCCAAAAAAAGAGGCAATTTTAGTGCAAAATGAAACTATTAGAAATTAAAGAGGTAGAGTTTTTCTACATGCATTTTGACACCAGGAATCCAATGCAAGCATCCATTCATTGATCAGAGTCCGTATGATCCTCCATTCAATAGTTGCAAGATTTGGCATTATGAAGCAAGTACTGGATCTGAAAGCCAAAAAGAATGCACAAAGCCCAAAGCTAATAGATTTTGATGCCGAAAAGCGGTCCATCTAATCAAATCATGATTCAAAGATTATTTGCCTCTTTGTGTAGGCCAGAACCACCTTTGAGCAAGTGTGAATATCAAAATTTGAACCACGTATTTTGGGAGTTATATATTAATCATGGTTAAGAGGCCAAACTTCACAAATTGCTCATGAGATTAGGGATGCGTTGTTTTTTGTTCCTCTTTTACCCATTAAAAAATGTCATTTTTGCACTTGTCATGATTCTTTCCACCCTATTGGGCCTAAGATCCACCCTTTTTCACTCTCCATCACTTTAAATCTCATGCAAAATGATGTAGTAATTAGTAAGATCCAATTTTTATGTTTTCTCTCTCATGGTTTTCTCTCTTCTTTGTTCCTTGTTTATGTGGCTGCATATCATAGAGAGAGAGAGAGGACTAATTTGATGAATCAATGATGGACGATGGTTCAAAAGTGTAATGGTAAGTAGATTGGGTAATTTTCATGCATCAATAGTTGGAAAATTACATGAGTGGGGCAGCTCCATTTTCTAAAAATACGAGATGTGCATATGTGAATTTTCAAGGAAGCAATCTTTATTTAGTTTTTATGATAAATCGTTAGTGCGTATGAAGAAGAGATAATTACAAATGATTGAAATATGTAAACTAATATTTTTAATTTTAGAAATTAATTTTCTCATACATTAAAAACAATGAAATCACAAAACTTGAAAAACGGTTTTTCATGGAAAAATAGGGTTGTTCTTGGGTTTTGTGGATCAAATTATGTTCATCAGGCATGAAAATGAGTACGTTGATGGATTAGACATCACACAAGTCATAAAAATCTAAAACTAGAAAAAATACATAATTTATGTTGAAATAAATAGTTGCTTATTTAACATCTTATGCGTCGCATATGTGATAGCGAGCATCACTTAAGTGACTAAAAAAATGTGTTCCTTAAGCAATGTTACAATGTTTTTTTCTTAATTTGCACGACACTCCTCACTCCCTCTCGCTCACACACATACCTGCGCTCTCTCTCACACTCACACAAACATATTTGGTCTCTCTTTCTCTTATATACACATACACTTGCTCTCTCTCTCTCTCTCTCTCTCTCTCTCAATCACATACATACTTACTCTCTCACTCTCTCTCACCCTTACACACACATACACTTATTCTCTCACACTCTCTCTCCCTCACTTACACACACATATATGCTCTCTCTCTCTCTCTCTCTCTCTCTCTCTCTCTCTCTCTCTCTCTCTCTCTCTCTCTCTCTCTCTCTCTGTCTCGTGCACACGCAAATGCAATATTGAGTATAAAACAACCTCCTCTCACATAAAACAACACATACATCGATCACTTACGCAAAACACAACATGGATTATGGTACATACTTTCTTTATTCTCTACTAATCGGGATTTAAAAAAAAACATTTTATCAAACATGAGATGATTCACAAAACTTAAAAAACCATTTATCAAACATGAAATGATTCACAAGACCAAAAATAATAAAATATATATAAATAAATATATATACAATGTCATGGCTATGCCATGGAATGTGTTACATGAGTCTGATCAAGTATGTGAGAAATAGTAGGAGAGGGGAGCTAGTGATCGGATGCACTATTCGATGTGCTCTCTACATCTCCATGGGGCCTCGGTGACTCTTGAGAGGTACTCGTGCCGCACCAGCTCGAGTCCGTTCCTCATCTATCCTCCTGCCCTCTGCTCCTCTCAAGCGACGATCACATCCATATCTGTCCCACCATGAATCTTCATCAATAAAAATCAAGTACTGACACAATTAACCAATTGAACTATCAAAAAAATAAGTTAAAAAATATCTAAAAGTAATAGAATGGATATTCACAAAAGGGTGTGTCAGAGGAAGCCTCTTCTGAAGGGCTCTATACCCCTCAGAAGTCGTCGTCTAAATCTCTGCTACTATCAGGGGATGATCCTAATCTTTGGTCTATTAAAAAATAGATCCAAAATTAGATTATTTTGGTTATTTTTATTTCTTCTATGCTTCTAACTACATAAATAATAAAAACCTATGGCATATACTTCAAAACTAGCAACAAAACCATCTCTCCTTATGCAACCTAGGTGAGACGTATGTCCACTTGAGACTCTGGCTCACTCTTTCCTCCTATATCAATTCATTGAAATCAAAGGATAAATTATATTATACAATTTTAACTCTATAGGAATTTTGAAGTCAAAATACTTCAATAAAGTGATAAAAAAACGTACTCTCTGCTGTGAAAATGTCACTCGTAAAGGGTACTCCCAACAGAAGTACCTCCACAAATCCTCGAGAAATCCAACAAGCCTCTTATTTGCCAGGATCATGTGCATACCTCCTGGTTGTGTTTAAAAAAAGAGTGTCAATACACTATTTCGATTTTATATTTCTCACACTAGCATGCATGCTCTATTTGTTAGTCAATGAATAAAAAAGATCAGCACCAAGTTTAATCTCTTTTATCTCTATTTATGTAGATTCAGATTCGTCTCATACACCATCACCTCCGCATTACAGTTGTGGTGGTCGTGCAACAATCATAATTCTAGAGATCAGTGCTCCTTCACGTGAATTAGAGTCTTTATCTTATTATGAGGAGTGAATTCTATGTTGGTGTGATAGATGTCAAGGCTGATATCAGAGGCCGCGATGTGAGCGTCATTCCCATGAGTTAGAATATAGTGTTTTTATTCATGCACTAGCGCCAACACAATGACATCGGCCTATGGTTAGTGTTCTTTACATCCTATTTACATGATTTTCATTTTTTTTGAAGGTACATATTAGTAGTCCTCACATTACACATGTAGGAATATTTTTTTTGCACTCAACCATCCAACAAAGTGCCTTCGACAAGTGGAGTCATGACTCTCTTTCAAGATAAATGGGACCTTATTAGGCATAACACATCGATGACAAATATCATCGACCCCTTACCAATATAGTGTTCCTGAGATCAAAGTAAATTTTAAGTCTTGATGGCTAATTTTTTCTCTTTCCAACCTTTGATAAAGTAGCTCCAACCTCTCATGTGGATAGATAGTGCATTATGGTGCCATAGTAGGATGGAATGGAGATCATATCGATTTTGTATATATCCTAAAGGTTTTTACCTCCAGGAAAGACTTCCTCTAGCTCCCTGAAATCCACAAGACATTCAATTATGCCTTGCAACTTTGCTTTCTTACTCCTAATTTCATAGTCAAACTCCTACAAAGTGATCAGTCACTTCGCTAGGTGGTTAGGTGGCTACAACTTATTCAACAATAGTCTCAACCCCTCTACCTTCATAGAAAATAGTAGCTTTGTATACAATATGTATTTCTTGAATTTCTTCGTTGCAAAGACCATCCAGAGGAACAATTTCTCCATATAGATATAATTGATCTCAAACACCCCCAATGGGCAACAATTGGCAAATATAATTTGATGGTACCACTTCTTCTCAAAAATTCAAATTGGATTGTAGCAGCAACTGATACTATATATCATAGACTTTGAAAAACTTTTAAATGCCTCATTCATTTTAGGTGATTTTAAGACTACTGATTTGGACAATTCCTGCTTCACATCTTTGAAGGCCACTTGACACGAATCACTCCAAAAAAATAGATAACTAAAGAATAATAGATTTATCAATAGCAATGTTCTCTCAACCAGTACAATCATGAATCATCAATCATATATGACTCTTAACAGAAAGCTATGCACTTCTTTTGGAGTACTTGGCAAACTCGTAAGGATGAGAACCTATTGGATCTACATATAGCTCACCCTATCTAGACTAGGTCTCACCTATATATATGTAGATTGTGATCAATATGTAGTCTTTGGGAGTGTATATGGTGTGACTCTTCTCTCTCTCTTGTGTCCTTGACATATCTTCTCTCTCTGTATCTCGACATGGTATCAGAGCTATCACGATCAACTACTAAAATCAATTCCTTGAAGAAGATAATCAAGAAGTATATCTACGTAGTATCTTTTCAATTATTGATTCATGTTCTTTTTATGCTTAGATTTAATATATTGTGTATGTTATGAGCATTGTAGATATATCTTCATTGAACACCCTTAAAGTTTCTATTTGAAAAAAATTTAAGAAATTAGTGCTCAATTTTGAGTTTTTAGTGAAAATTTATATTATACTATAACAGAAACGAGACATAGACGTGCATGTTAGACGCGCAAAGTCGGGTGCGTCTATTAGAGCATCTATAAATGCGTGTAAATAGACACGAATTTTGTGTCTATATATCCGTGCAAATAGACGCGCTATCAAACACACAATTATTTAACCACCTAAAATTAGCAATTCACATAATTGAAAAACTAAAGTTAATAATTATTTAACCACCTGAAATTGATTCTTGAGTATGCACATGTCGCATGATAAAAAACATAGAAATAAGAATACACATTGAATCATTGAATTTAAAAAATAGAGTTAATAATTACTTTTTCATTGCTCTCTAATAAATGGCTGTTCCTCCAGTTGACGAGCCTGATATAAGTAATTAGCGGCAAGTGACAGAAACCTTACAATTAGTCGCAAGCATTGCAATATGTATCTCGTAATTTCTCTATGTACTTGAAGATGATAAAAGATACTTCCTTTTTATTATGGAAAATTCAATGCTTGCTTTAAAATTGACTATTGATTCTTAAATATGCACGTGTGCGCATGATAAAAAGCATAGAATTAGGAATACACATATATTGAATCAATAAGAAAATTAAGTATGTTACAATGAGTGATCCATCTCATCTTCAATGAGATCAGCCCTTGCTAAACTATCTACTTCTAGGTCTATGTTACCAAGAGGTAACGAAACAAATAAGTCTATCCCACTATCAGATGTGTTGCTATATTGCTCAATAAATTCATCAATATCATCGACAATCACATTATTGTCTTCTTATGCGTTTCCTTGAACATCATCGCAAGGTTCATCTTGTACTATATCACGCATATCATCCATTATGGTGTCATCATGCACATAATCATTATTTGTTGGATTGTCATCTGCTATCTCCATATCAGTAATATTATCATATATTGGTTTTGAATGATTAGATATAGGGATGACATACCACCATCGGTTATTGTTTACCATTGGATGATACACAACGTGTATTTGAAAAACAAAAGCAAAAAACTTAAGTACTTATTATATTGTGTATATGTATCACATATATATATATATATATAACTTAGCCTTTGCATATATACCTGCTCGCATTGTTGAGGTAGTACTAATATGTCATTCTTGTTTTGGTGAAATTTTGTAGAGTCAATGATTACAAAACCACTTGGATGACGTCTGATTGTGTAATGCTCACTATTTGTTACCACTTCTTTAAACCACTTCACATCCAATACATATATAAAGAATCGTCTGAAGTCAAGCTTCAGAATATGTTGGATCAAGCCACAATAACCTTCCATGGTACCATTGGCAGCCTCGAAGTGAGCAAGAACACCACAATCTTGGGTATTTCTCTTTTCATCTATACGTTGAGTTCGAAGATGTTTACCCTCACACCAAAGTGCATTGAATAATGTGCACTAGTAGTAAAAGATAAAAGATCAAACATGTCAATTATTTATATAAAATAAAACTTATAGAAACAAATTAATTGATAGTATGTCTCACCTTTGATAAGCAACCTTGTGCATATTCCCACTCTTCTTGAGATATATTATTTTCCTCCTCTTTTTCCATTCTCTCCATTTCCTCATGTAACTAATCTATGTCAATATGACGTGGGAGCGCATTTAGATGATCTAGAAATGAGACATTACGTCCATATCTAGTGCGAAATTCTTGTCTTTCGCTTTTTCTTCTTGCCCTTGCTTCATTATATAGTGTCACCCATTTGCTCATAACATCACTATTGAGCACACAAAAACTATTTAACTTATGAAGTTCTTCTTTTGTTAGCACTTTACTCATTCCTTTTCCTTGAGGTACTATAGAGGTCATCCTCAAGTCTTCATCATCTTTCCATAGTCTTGGTTGAGAGGGATCCACTTCAGCAAGATATTCAGAGATATAAACAAGGGATGATTGCACTAACCAACCCTCAGCCATGCTTCCCTCAGGCCGTGCTTTTTGCCTCACAAAATCTTTCAAGGTTTTCATGAAGCGCTCAAGAAAAAACATCCACCTTACATGAACTGCCCCACAAAGTGCGATCTCATCAATCAAATGTACGAGTAAATGTAATTAAGTAGTCAAAATGGATCGAGGAAAAATTTCCTCCACCAAACAAATCACCTCAATAGATAATACTCGAGCATCTTGCAATGTGTTTGGATCAATTTCCATCGAGCTCACGTATCTGTCAAGATGTATTTGAGAATTGTTTATTTTTGTGTAGAAATTCAAAGATATATAATGAAAAAATACAATGTATACACACCTCACAAGCTCTCCCATCTTGTAAATGATATCACGTACATCTTTGGAGGCACAATGGGATATGGTAGTAGGAAGTACGAACTGAATGTAAACAATATTCATAGATGCAAATTGTCAGTAGAGGAAAAAGTCATCATACCCTAAAGTTTACACATAGTTACGCCACTAATTACTATATTCGTGGTTAGAGATACCCTTACTTGAATCATTTTTTGTCAATCGTCGGACTTCAAACCAGATAGTTGCTCCACACCTCTTTTCTTTTTCTTTATGAAGGCTCCCTTGAGACATCTCATACATCCTGTGGGTGCTCGAAAGCTATATATTTGTTCCTTCACTATTTTTTCCTCGTTCTTTGACAATATCCAAGGTGCATGGGGTAGCTCAATCTTTCCTCTAGGTCCAATTCGTGGCCAGGCTCGTCTCATGCGACCAATGTTACATAAATCCTCCCTTACATTAACTGAATCGCGAGCCCCTATCAAGTGATCCCATAATGTAGATACAACATTTTTGAATATGTGCATGGGGTCCAACAGGTGATTGATCTTGAGTTCAGTCCAGTACGGAAGACGAAAGAATATAGAGAACCTTACAAACAAACAATATATTATGTAAACATTTCATCATGCTAAATCCTTTAAAGAAAATCAAGAGAAATGCACCAACTTGCACCGCCCTAGGTGATGACGACGTCAACATGATTAAACCTAATTCATGACAACATCAAAATCTTTGTCATTCATATGTTTACATAAGATCTTAATTTTAAATACAAAAAAGTCATCATAAATACATTAAAACTTATGATAAGAATTCACTATCAAAACTTATCTTAAAAACAAAAAATTATGATAAATCCCAAATGCGCATCTATATTCGTGTTTAAATACGCGTCTATATTCGCGTCTAAATTCGCGTCTATCTGAGCAATAGATGCATATATACACGCAAAAATAGACGCACACATCAAAATTCAAACCATATTTAAATCATTTCTTTTCAAACTCCTTTCCTTTCTTGCATTTTTTTACGGTTCTGAAGCTTGAGTTTAGCCGACATGTAGTCTCTTCATGCCTCACCTCCTCATGACTCACCTCTTCTTTCATTTCAAACACACAAGAAGGGAAAAAGGAAAGCCAAGGAGAGAACAAGAAAGAGGAGAACAAGAAGAAGCAGCAAGCAAGCAAACAAGCATCAAGGGAGGGTAACTTGCCAAGGAGAGGAAGAAGGAGAAGAAGAAGTACCACCACCCGCCACACCAAACACCCAAGGTGAGTCTCTCTCTCTCTCTCTCTCTCTCTCTCTCTCTCTCTCTCTCTCTTTGTTTCTCTCTTTCTCTCTCTACTCTGTCTGTGTATTGCTCATTTGTGATTCCATTATAATATATTGCATTATATAAATCGTCAATGGCTGTCGTCGGTGTAAAATCCACCAACCCAGCGCGTCTGCTAGCGCATCTACATCTCATTGTAGACGCAGACATAGACGCACAAAAATTGTCTCCTCTCAGTGAGTCTAAGAGGGCGTCTTACAGCGCGTGTGCTGGCGCGTGTGCTCTACAATGCACACGCAATGATACACGCGCTGCATAGAAGTTTGGCCTACAGTCTACACGCGATTTTAGACGCACATTGACCTGGGATGCGCATTTGGCAGCGCGTCTGTGCTGCACGTTAGATGCGCAAATAGACGCACATTGACCTGGGTGCGCGTCTGGCAGCACATCTGTGCTGCACGTTAGATGTGCAAATAGACACGCTGGACAGAAGATGAACAGCAATGTTATGTCAAAGGCTTAAAAACTACAATGTTATACTTTTATACACATTAAAAACTGCAAGGTCCCATTGTGTGACATCACCTAGAGCAGAATCTTGTTGCGTGGTATTGATTAACTCCTAAATAGAAGTCTAGTTAAATCTAAAAGTGACAAATTAGGAAATGGTATACTTTGATACACATTTATACAAACATTACATTCTTTACATAAAGTGAGATTGAAACTTGTGTGTTCTACATGTGGATCTCGTGAATTAGAGCCCTCACCTAGGCATATAGGCCTCAATCTACCCTCTAGTTTATGGATAGTCACCTCCACCCCTTATCCATGAGTTGCTTGTACTACACAATATCCTCCTATATTTTTTGTATGCAAATAAATTTGTCTTTTTCCTGTGTTTTTTTTGCAGATGTCATATCCTAGTTCATCTAGCAATGACCCAGATGTGGATTGCATGAATAATACATTGGTCTCCTTTGGCAGGGGGGTCAATGCATTTTTTGGAGGTTTCCCGAGTAGGGAAGACTTCATGGGAGAGATGGCCAGACACCTTGGCCGCTCTCTCACAGCGGACGAGGTGTTTAGTGTCATGTCTGGGATGCCTCTAGCGTCTTTGCCTGGCACTACTTTCCAAACTCCACATGCAGGTACTCCACATACAGGTACTCCATATGCAGGTACTCCATTTGCAGGGTACTCCACATGCTTCACGTGCATCAGCTGAAGAGCAAGCATCTGCAGAAGCTCGTGCGTCCAGCGAGGCAGAGGGCACTTGACAGAGGGAGGAGGGAGAGTCGAGGGGGAGGACGAGGGTTGTGTGGAGGTTGCCTAGGAGGTGGCGAGCGATCACCCTCACCAGTAGATCATGTAGAGGAGGTTGTATGCCATTACCATAGAGTTACAGATGCTGGAGGCATCTTTCATGATGATGAGGGAAGGGATGTAATGGCGTACATGAGGAGCGTCGTGCATGCGACGTATAAAGATTGTTTCATTGCCTTTAAAAATCAGAAAAGTGGCTTGTGGCAGGAGATGTTGAGGGCAGTCCATAGGAGGTACCGAGATCTTGAGGGTCAGCGATTCTCGGATGATTGGGGACGTACAAAAGTGAGGCATATGCTTCACAACAAAGGATCCCACCTCATGATACGGGCCTGGGACTCACTGCGGAGGCTGGAGGAGGAGCGCGGAGCCTACAGCCAACCACTTATGTGCCACCGCATAGAGTGGAAGAAAGTCAAGAAGAAAGCAGCTGAGAAAGTGAAGATTCGCTAGCATGCAAAGGCGCGATGGATCCAAATGGAAAAAATGGGATCGTCGCATTACGGATCGGGTGGCAAAGAGTCGTGGGAGGCAGAGTTTGTAAGTATATTTTGATTTCTAGTTTTTTTAATGTATATTTCTTTAAATTCTTTATATATTTTAGTCTAATATATTGTGATATCTAATTGTTTGTATATCTCTAAATGTTTTGCAGACTACCATCGTTGGTAGGACACCTACCCCTAGAGAGGTAGGTTACCATCGAGGCCATAACCGCGCAGCGACATGGCTTCACTTTTATGAGGAGGGTCTCATCACTGAGGACCAATACAACCGGGCCATGAGGATTCGACAGCTAGAGGAGGTATGTTTTTCTTAATTTCTTATTAAAAGTATAACTAATTATAACTTTTTCTCCACCTTGTCTATGTAAGCAACCCTAATCTTTTGTGTATGTAGGCGAACCCGCATGTGGAGCACAGCGAGGAGGGGGATATCGACGCTAGCAGCCATGGTGGTACTAGAGAGGATGTTTCCTCTTCAGATTCGTAGAGGAGCACCATACCTCCTCATGAGGCCTTCTTTTCTTGTATATGTATGATATCACTTTGAGCCTACTGCTTGCGGCCACACTTTAGGTCGCAAGCACTCAAAACTTCCCTTGTAAATGCTTTGATATATAATGAATACATGGACTTTCACTTTCAATTCTCGTGCCCGTAAGATACATTGTCATTTTCCCAAATACACAATCTAATGTATGGGAGGGGGAAAAAAAAAACCAGAGAGCAACCCTGCTTTTTTTTTCCAGTTCTGTTTTGTGCGTCTATCACTGCATCTAAATTGCAAGTAATTCGCGTTTATTCGCACGTCTATAATGCAGACTATACGCGCTGCATTATTCAAATTAAAAAATGAATTTATATATATTTTTTAAAAGGGCATTTTTTATTTTCCGTTCGCGTCTATCAGTGTTTGTAAAAGCGCGTCTAAAAGCGTGTCTATATGCGCGTGTATATGTGTGTCTATTGCACGTCTATTTGTGCGTGTAAATTCATCGATACATGCAATTATAGACGCGGAATGATAGACATACAAATAGACGGGTGAATAGACGTGCCCGTAAGTTTTTCTCTGTATTCAAAAATCGCGTCTAAATGTGCGTGTATGAGGCTTTTTTGTTGTAGTGTTAGTTCAAGTAAACTAGACTTGAAACAAGAAAACAAACAAGACAATAGCTTTTCGTGCAAACTTCTATGACACAGGTTTCTTCACACGATTAATCACTCTTTCATTTGTACGTTTCTGCTAAAATTAGCCTTATCATCATCTATTCTTTGCTAAAAAGTAAAGCGACAACATTTTGAGTGTTATTCATATTTCTTGTCTATGTTGGACCGATTTCTTCTCTCAAACATTTTGTCTATTTTGGGTCACTTTATTCTTGCCCACATTTTGTCTATCTTGGGTCTCTTTCTTTTAGATTATGCTTTTTGAACTAAACATTTTTAGCATAGCTTCTGTGTACAATTTTTGGTGTTGCACTTTAATCTCGTCGTTTCACATATGGTGTGCAGACTCTATGATCTCATATTCTTCATATTCTCTGAGCCAGCTATGTCAAATTTGATAATTGTCAACGGATTTCATTTTGGACAATGTTTTGTTCCTCACTTTCAAGGACAAGGATTCCTTGGGTGGAAAGTAAAGATGATACTAATTCTTGAAGGTGATGACTTGCATGATATTGTTCTCGATAATTATGAATGTACGCCTCAACCAATTGATCAAACTCATAATAATACCCTTGTAATTACTGAAGGACCTATCTTTGAAGAATGGAAAACTATTTATAATGAGTGGATCGAACGTGACAAAGAAACTCCTCAGTATATTCCTTTTGCTCTTCAAGGATCTCTTATGCTTGATGTATGTAATCTTTCAACCTCACAAGCTATATGGGAGTATTTGATAGAAAATTTTGAGAAAAAATCTATTACAGAAATACTTTATCTTTGTTGTTGGCTCACTAAGCTGCAATATAGCATTGAAACGTCTATGACAACACACATTGAATCATTGAAGAACATTATCAATCAGCTTGTTGCCTGCTAGTGATGCTGTTCCACGAAAGAAATTGGTAACAAAGCTTCTTAATATTGTAAAGGATCTTGCTTATGATAATATTGTTACTATATTATCTAACAAATATGGGATCAAGCTTGTATGTCTTTGATTGAATATTCACAATGACATGAACGATGACACACAGATCAAGAAATAGTTATGATCTCACAAGAGGACACACAATCAGAACAAACCGACCAAGCTTTACTTTCTTGAAGGCATCCCTTTCCACATTCTACATGTAGAAGTCATTGGTAAGTTCTCTTGTCTCAATTTTCCCAATAGACATTGTTCTTACTACAATAGAAATTGTCACAATAGAGATGATTATTGGGCAAAACAATATGATGAAGAACATGGTATTACAAATAGAAAACCACATTTATCTAGAGATTATTCTCCTTGTGTGACTGCTGCAAAAAGAGTGATCATCTAATCCGTCTATGTTTGAAGAGGCGTTTTCATTAAGATTGTAATAGAGCATATGCTACTACACACAACAACACATGAAGAAGTAAATTGTGTGAGTTATTTTATCTCTCTAGAAAGGATACTTCATGTTCATGATAGATCTCCTTATATTATTGATTTTGGTACTACAGGAAACATGACATATCAATCCCAATGGTCACATAATTATCATTCTATTCCTGTCAAGAAATCGGGTTATCTTACTTATGACAACTTGCCAAGTCAAAGGTATAGGTGATTTATATCTTGGTACTCTTTCTTCAACAAGAATTCTGCATGGAGTTTTACATGTCCCAAATCTACAAAGGAATCTTCTTAGAGTGGAAGACTTGTGGATCTTGGTCTCTTTGTCAATTTTGACCATACCAAGTGTCTCATTGAGAGAAATGGCCAAACCATAATTTTTGCTCCTTGAAATGGTAATCTTTTTTAGTTATCTTTAAATGAAGATGTTGCAAATGTTGTTATAGCTCCTAGGATCTTAACAACAAAATATGGCATCATCACTTTGTTCACTTTGATTTTTCTAAGCTTGTCAATCTTCATCGGTGAAAGTTTGTTCAAGGAATGGAATTCAAAACTTGTCCTCATATGGGTATTTGTGAATATTGTGCACTTGAAAGCATTTTCATAAACCCTTGTCCATTTCCACTACAACTCATTCTAGAAATTTGCTTGATCTTACTCACATTGATATTTGTGGACATTTTCCTCCATCAAAATATCAATATCAGTATTTCATGAATTTTATTGAAGACTTCTCAAGATACACCATTGTTTTCCTCTTGTGACACAAATCAGAAGCTTTATTATCTTTTAAGGAATATCCAAAAGTTGTAGAACTTTATACTAGGCATCACATCAAGAAACTTTGCAATGATAATGGTGGAGAATACATTTTATTTTGATGATTACTTTAATAATCAAGATATTAATCATGAATATATGGTTCCCTACTCTCCTCAATAGAATGGTATAGTTGAACGTAAAAATAGGACTATTCTCAAAGCCATGTGATATATGCTCATGCATTTTGGCTTATCTTGATATTTGTGGACTGAAGCAGTCTTAACAACAGTATTTGTGCAAAATCATCTTCCTACAACTACTCCTTTTGGTAAAATACTGATTACTACTTGGACAGGTGAAACTCCTTCTATTTCATATTTTTGAACCTTTGGATATATTGCTTATATTCATGTACCCAAAGAGACTCGCAGAAAATTTGATCCTCCCAATTTGAAAGTTATTTTCATTGGATATTCAACTTTTTCTAAGGGATACAAATTTTATGATCCATCTTCCAAGAAGGTAAGCATAAGTCGTGATGGTATTTTCAATGAGCAACTTACGGGCAACACATGGTCTCAGGAAGATGTTGGGCGAATATGGTCACTAGAGGATGTTGATGATACAAAGTCATTACTCACTTCTTTTTCTTTTCTATATGGTGATGAATCTCCTTCACGGGATAATAAATCAGGATTCACAACTTGCACCTATTATTGCTGATGTGATGACCTTGGCATGGATCTTTATGTTGATCTTCAGATTGATAACGAGCATGGTACTGTAATATTTCCGAACGAAATATTAAAGAACTTTGACCACTACATGCCCCCTACAAAAGCAGTGCTAAGTCATCTTCTGCAATGGAATAATATTAGTGGCTAAGTCCTTACCCCGCGCGCATGATAATAAACCCCAACCGCATTGTGCAATTAAGGCCGAGGCTAAAACCTACAAGCCGCATGAGAACACCCTTCTCAAAAATAGGGGAAAATGGATTAATGATTAAAATTATGGCAAATTTTTTAAATTAATAACCCCTCCTCCTTAGTCGATGCATGGCAGGGGAGAGGAGTGTGAGAGGGAGTGAGTTAAGAAGAGTTGAGAGGAGTTGGGGAGGGGATCATGCCTCCCTCCACGTGTGTGGATCTCCCCTTCCCCCCCTCCCCTTACACACTATATGAACCCCCCTGGAGCTTGGAAGGGGGGAGAGGAAGGAAGGAATCGGACACCGTACTGTAGCCTGCCATCGCCACTGCCGTGAAGTCCACCAGGTTGCCTCCTGCTGCCGCTTGCTGCCGCACTGCTACCGACCCCATCCCACCGCCATCATCGTCATAATTCTCCCCCCCTTCATCGTCAATCTCCTCCTCCCAAATCATTTCCCCTCCATGTCATTCTGTTGAGAAGCAGAAGCTTCTTAGAAGCTTCTTTAAAAGCTTCTAACAAGGCTTTCATAAGCCTTATACATTCGTGCTTCCCCGAGAATTTAAAGCCAAGCCTCCGAGGCCCATGATCCTACAGAGGAGAGGAAGATTGCGAACTATGAGTCTTTAGGACACGCAAATAACCCAAGGGGAGCTGCTGCGATAAAAAAAAATATTGCATAAATGGCCCCAAAACAAAAGACGCAAGGTGCACACACAGGAGCCTCCAACCCAAGTTTACACATGGACATCGCTGCGAGTCCTCAAACCCAGGCTCTTAGAAGTTTAATTCCGCATAAAAGAAATGCATTGGGCACGTTTAATTTTCATGGAGAAGTTACAAATGCAATTATTCATTCGTCCTACGAGTTTTTAGTTGCATGTTGCTCTTTGCTTGCATTTCCAAAGTGACAATCCGAAACTCATATTGCATAGGTTAAAAGGATGGAAATTTGTTTAAATGCATCCTTGTTTTCCTCCCAAGAAAGAACAAGCGCATAATGCATTTAGGCAATGATTTCCTAGATATGATTCATAGGAAATAATCATTAACATCCATTAGAATATCGTCCAAAGAATTGCATTACATGAAAAGGAAACCATGAACTTACATGTTGCATGCGAGGATGCTTGCATTTTTAAGTTGGGTTAAGTGCTCCTGAATGGATTAAGTCAACAATAAGTCTTATGACATTCGTCATGCATGAACTTCTTTATTGAAGGTATTTTAGAAAAATATGCATTTTATATTAAATCATGAATTCAATGCATCAGACAAAGGGTTATAGATATAATTCTTGTTGAAACTCAACGTAGGTTCTTATATGAGTTAGCTTGAATTGTCTATCATTATAGATTAGGCAAGGAAAAGAAATGGTCATTGCAAACCTTATAGTTGCATAGAAGTAAAAGTCTATGATTCACATATTTGCATGGAATGTTGTATCTTGAATTTATTTATTTGCATCTCTTAGAAAAAGTATTTGCATCTCTTCTAAGCAAAGATCATTCTTGTCGCAAGACAATTAGATCGTTTTAGGTAGACCACTTGTGATGACATAACCCTCAAGGGATTCATAAAAGCATAATTAGTTGGTACGAGGAACACCTCAAAGTGCTAGGTAGGGTTTAGATACATTAAAAATTCTACCTAGTATCGCAATTGGGACGCTAAGTCAAGACTTTCGATTCCAAGATGCTACCACATTCACGGAATGCTAGGGTTAATTAGACTCCCATACAATAACAATCTAGGGTTTTTTCCCTAGGGTAAATTGGCCTAATACTAGACTTCCGATTGAGTTTGGGAACCCTAGGGCCAAACGTTATTGGCCTAGTAAGGTTAGGGTTGGGTTGGTGGGTGAAGAGGACTCACAAACCCTTCATCTTGACCAAGCGTATTTCTTGACCAACGAACGTCGTTTGATGGGAGAAATGATCCCACAAGTTATGTAATATTCCCGCTCGAAAATATTACTAAACCTGACTCCCGATACGGTGCGTAAAACCTGTGCAAGGTTATCTCCCGCATTGTAATTGCCGATAGTTTAATCTGTAATCGACACGTGCAAAAATGAGACCTCCACATTGGAAAATTGAGCCGGGGGGTTCAGGATTGCATGACCACGGGGAAACACCCTTTTTGAAGGGCGCAAAATGGATAATGATCAAAATAGTGCAAATTTTTTAATTAATTTTCCTAGCCGATGCATGGCTGGAGGGAAGGGAATGGGAGAAGGAAGTGATGTGGTGAAGGGTGTATGGGGGAAGAGCCATGCACCAGCTATGTGGTGTCTTTTCTCTCCCCCCCTTAAGCCTATGCAAGAAAACCCCTTAGTGGGGGATAAGGAGGGAGCAGAGGAATGGTGCTGTGCTACACGATCGAGGAGAGAAGGAGAACGTCACTGCCGCCACCTGTTGTATACTGCCTGTTAGCTATATATAGTCTGTCTATATATAACACCCCAGGTCCCCTCTATATATTCCTATCATGTGTGCTCAGTTGATACACTTCTCGGGTTCCACTTCTAATGTCTCATATCTCTCTTCTCTCCTATCTTCCTTTCGTCTCTCATCTTCCTCGCAGTTTCCAACATAGTATCAAAGTGCACAAATATGCCCGAGCTGGAGGAGGAGCATGCTGGAAATTATTCATCATTTGCACGGAAGTTGTGGGAGCGTCGGTCATCCATCTACACACAACACACAGAAAGAACGAAAGAAGGAAAAGCAAGGGCCTTTCCCTGTCTCTGTGTAACCTCTGATAACCTAATAATAGCTATCCTCTTATCCCCCATAGCCACCAGATTCTCTCTGTGCCTATGATAACCTAAGAGTAGCTATCGGATTGCACAACACAGCAGTCTCCACTTCCGAGCACCACCAACATGTTTGCAAAATCCAGCACTGACACCGCCATCACCCTCCTCCTCGTCGGCGCCATCTGCGAGGTGTGTGATAACCTAATAATAGCTATCCTCTTACCCTCCATAGCCACCAGCTTCTCTGTGTGCCTCTGATAACCTAAGAGTACCTATCGGATTGCACAACACAGCAGTCTCCACTTCCGAGCACCACCACCATGTTTGCAAAATCCAGCACTGACACCGCCATCACCCTCCTCCTTGTCGATGCCATCTGCGAGGTGTTCGACGGCTGGGCCATCTGGAAGTGGCGCCGTGAGGGCTGGCACTGGTTGTTCCTCGTCCTCGGTGGTTTCCTGGTCGTCACCAGCTCGGGCGTCCTCCCCACCTTCCAGAAGCAGGAGTTCGCCGGCACCTATGCCGTCTACGGGGGCTTCGCTGTTCCTTGCCCTCAGCGGTTTCTTGGTCGTCACCTCAGGCGTCCTCTCCACCTTCCAGAAGCAGGAGTTCGCCCGCACCTATGTCATCTACGGGGGCTTCTTTATCTCGGTCTCATACCTGTGGGGCTGGGCTCTGAATGGCACCATGCCCGACGTATGGGACGGCATCGGCTCAGCCATCAGCATGGGGGGCGTGTTGCTGGCGATGTTCGGACCTAGAAACTTGTCTCAGGCATGATGGCCTTTCTCCTTGAGGTCAGGTTTACCAGGCCTGGAAAACAGGTTCAGCTTTCTGAGGAAGAGATTAAGCAGCTTTGCCAGTATTCCAGAGACATCTTTCTCTAGCAGCTCTACCAGGCCTGAAAAACAGGTTCAGCTTTCTGAGGGAGAGATTAAGCAGCTTTGCCAGTATTCCAGAGAAATCTTTCTCTAGCAGCCCTACCAGGCCTGGAAAACAGGTTCAGCTTTCTGAGGGAGAGATTAAACAGCTTTGCCAGTATTCCCCAGAGATCTTTCTCCAGCAGCCCAATCTGTTGGTATCCATCAAGATTTGTGAGATCAATCTATCCAGAATGTGCTGCAATTTGCTTGGCTTTTCTTTGCTCAAAATATTGGGATCTCAGCTATAAAGTGGCAATAATCCCCCCAATGGAGTTGGTGGAATTCAATGTATCCAAAACACGAACAAGTGAGAGGGAACAAGTGAGAGGGATCCAGCAAGATTGAACACCTCTGTTGGAGGAAAGTAATCCTTCAAGATGTTTGTGGTGTTCACAATGGCTGTAAGCAAACTGCATTGATGGGACACCGTTCAAAAGTTGAGAAAGAAGGCTTTGATGCTTATCTTGATTGTTCAGGATGAAGATGACAAGTTAATCTTTCAAAAAGCAAGTTGTTGAGTCCTTGATACAAGAAGTTTCTTTTGGAGCTGCTTTTGTAGAGCTCTTGGAAGTCTTCAAATGAACAGTCAGATCTGTTTTTCAGGAAAGTAGATATTACATATCCAATTCGTGGAGTCCTATATTAATGATGCAATACAGTTTTGTTTGTTGGTCATGGATGGTGATGCACAATCAGATCATTATTAGGAGTCCTCTGAAAAATTCTTCAGCTAGCTGCTGTTTAGAATCACTACTAGAGTGGGCTTCCTTGCTTCTTGGAGTTTTACATTTACCGACACTTTTAACAGCAAGCCACTCACTGAGTATAAGCAGACCGGTTACATAAACTCAATCAGTTTCGATGCTAAGAAGGCCATTCTGTATTTGCCCAAAATAAGTGTGGGAGATGATATAGAGAGGTTGTTTAGAAACCTGGTAGCTTACGAGAGCCACTTAGCAGATAAGCTTCCTCTATCTCTCTCTCTCTCTCTCTCTCGTCCTTGTTCGTTATTCCTTGATGAGCATCTATATTCTAGCTGATGATACATTGTTTCGTTTATATTCTTTCCAACTGATGAGGGTCTATATTCTAGCTGATGATACATTATTTCATTTTTCTAGCTGATGAGGGTCTATATTCCAGCTGATGACACATTATTTCGTTTATATTCTTTCCAACTGATGAGTGCCTATATTCCACCTGATGACAAATTGTTTTATTTATATTCTGTTCATGGGGCCCCACATGTGTTATGTTGTTTATAGAGCAACGTCGCGAACCCTCTCTATAGACTTTTGTTGTTCTAATGTCACTGTAACGTTTTTCTTTAAGTTTTGATGTGACAGATATACTGCTTACATCCCAAGTTCAGTTGAAGGAATTTCTTGGAGATTTTATCTTTTGCAGTGATGTCGCTTATCCTTATGTTACATGTTGTATATTTAGGAGTGATAAAGCTCTTTTGATGCCTTTGAATAGGTTGTTGTAATTTAGGAGTGATGTAGCTCCTAAGTGATTTAGCTCCGTTGTAATTCACAAGTGATCTAGTTCCTTTGATGCCTATGAATAGGCTCTTGTAAGTTCAGCTTTGTAATTTTATATTTTGAATATTAATATAATGGTAGACCTATATAGAGCTATGGGTTTTTCCCTTGAGCCCCCAAGGGGTTTTTCATCCATAGTAAGGGACCTTTATTTGAGCAGGGGTGTTAGCTATATATAGTTTGTCTATATATAGCGCCCCATGTCCCCTCTATATATTCCTATCATGTGTGCTCAGTTGACACACTTTTGGGGTTCCACTTCCGGTGTCTCATATCTCTCTTCTCTCCTCTCTTCCTTTTGTCTCTTGTCTTCCTCATAGTTTCCAACACCGCATCGTGATCGCTGCCAGGCCACTGCCCATCTCTGCCATAGTCATCAAGTCCCTCCCCCTGTCTTCGAGGACTTCTACTTGCCAATCATTGGCCCTTCCCTGATGTCCCTGCTAGTCCTCAGAAGCTTCTTAGAAGCTTCTTTAAGAAGCTTCTAAAGAATCAGGTTGAGACGCCCTTTGCATGGTATTGCTCCTTGATCCCAAGGGGCAGAGCAAATACGTGATGGAAATGCTATCACGACTATTCCTACGATGTTGGGAAAAGAATACCATTGTTTTTGTTGATTGATCAAACAACATCCTAAATGATTTTGCATTCAACTAATTATTGGGATGTGATTCGCTGATTATTTCAAGTGCTTGTTTTTTATGGTAAATGCATGGCAGGGGCCAGTGATGACAAGTTGTCATGGGAATAAAGGAATTATGTTTTCTTGGAAAATGATATTGGACTGAATGCCTTGATTGTGCCTAAATTTTAACTGGATTAATCAAGGAAATAATATTTTTCATGGGTGGATCATCTCCAAGGCCACACCACGTTTCAATCCAAGGGGGCACAACTCGATTCATGGCCCGAATATCGAGTGGGCAAAAGGCCAACCACAAAAGTTGTGTCTCGCTCCTAGGTCATTTGAAGTCCGGTGGAGCTCTAAACACCCCTTGCCTAGTTCGGAATGGAGTTGAAGACTATCATGTGTCCAACGTCTCTAGCATTGAAAGATCCTATTCTAAATAAAGGATGGAAATTGTGGTGCCCAACTTCTACAGGAGGGAAGAAAGGATACATACTTTCTCTTGTATGGGCAGGAGACAAAGATTAACTTAAAGATAAGTTAAGGAACTTGTTTGTCAAAAGGATTGTTTTTCCCTGTTTTTGTGACTATGCTATAGATTGAACGAACCCTATTCTCTAAAATGTTTAATTAAGGAATTTGACTTTAAATGTCACACATAAATGTGATAGGACCTAATTAAAAAACTAAAGAATGCCTATTGAGGGAAGTGGGTGGGCGGAACCTCGATAGGTCCATCCTACGATACGGTGGTCTCAAAGAACTGGGAGGCTTCTCACAAGGTCTTACCAACATCTTAGGTATTGTTAAGTAAGAACCTGATTCAAGCCATTTTAGGGGGCCAAAATGGGACTATGCCCTACAGGCAGAGAGGTTGACCGGCACATCCCTCTCGTTTCCCATTCTCTTCGAACCAAGTGCCGCATGGGTCTTCTTTAGGTTGGGTATCTCGGCCTAAAGTAGAATGTTTCGAACCAAGTGCCGCATGGGTCTTCTTTAGGTTGGGTATCTCGGCCTAAAGTAGAATGTCTAAGATCAGATGCTACAATGTTGTCAAAAGACCTTGACCACTAGGGACCCAAGTTTCAGGTTAATCCTAGTGGGTTCCTCCGTGAACGTTTCGTTGCGAGATAGACTTGAAAAAACCTAGGTGATAAACTCTATGACATTCCATGGGAGTTCCTCACGATGTCACTTAGACTCATCTCTCAATGGACTGCTAAAAATGTGCTTGGACAGCTAATAGGCACTTCCTTACGGTGTCACTTAGACTCATCTCTCGATAGACTGCTAAAAATGTGCTTGGACAGCTAATAGGCAGGTCCGTTACAATCAATAACTTTCCTCTTTTCAATTGCATAAAAATCATGTGTCCATATTGTTGAGATATCGAGCTCCACTCGTGATATGCCAGGGTGACCATTGTGCATTTATGTCACCGACTTGTCAGTTGTAGACGCGGTTGGTACACCGCCCATGAATAATAGCTACATGACAGCTATCCTTATCTACTCTAGTTCGTGGCTCAGTTAGTATGCCACCTTAGTTAGTTGAGTTTTGGTTTGAGACCCATATATAGGGTTCTTCTATTTCTATGTATGAGAGTTCTTTTTCGCTTACACAACTAAGAAGAGGAAAACTGTTTTTAGCCTCCACCCTTGTGTGTATTCCCCCATTGTGCAAGCAAGAAAGATACAAGTGAGACTCCTTCCTTCCCTCCTACAATCTTGACATGGTATTAGAGCCTTGTTCGTGGTAAGGAGCTCAAGAAAGCAAGCCAAGCTCGTGATGTTCTGGTAAGAGGAGCACTGTTGCTTTCATTTTCTATTTTAGGAGCAGATCTCTGCAGGTAGCACAGCCGAAAATTGAAAGAGTGCATTGTCTCAGGTTAAGACGCCCTTCGCGACCCCCTTTTTTTTATTTGAGGCCATTTCGGGGCCTGTTTTGAAGGCGGAAGTTTTCTGCACGCACTCAAGAAAATGCCCTATTTTATGATGTGCGACCACTGTTCTATAGTTCGGTGAAAAGTTATTGTAGAAATTGCATCGTATACCTGTGCGCAGAGACATTGGGAGCTACAGAATCATCCTTGTTGCCTGCTGATGCAAAATCGTCACTAGGAAGTGACTGTGTGGTCAAATACCACTTTCGCCAGTTTTGCGGATTTGCCCTTGTGAGGGTGAAGCTGTGTTCTTTACAGTGACAGAATTTTTTGTAGTGTTTTGTAATGGCGTTTGATTCTCTTTCATAGATTGTAACTGAAAAGCTTGACAAGAACAACTTCCAAGCATGGAAGTTTAGAATGACGAATTTCTTTATGGGAAAAGGATATTGGGAATTTGTTGCAGGAAATGAAGAAGAACCAGTTCTTCCTGATGTTCCCAATCAACAGCAAATGCAAGCATTTAAAGTATGGCATGAGAGAGCCAGGAAAGTTATGTACTGGCTATCTATCAGTATTTCAGACTCTATGATTGTGCATATTCAGGATGCAAGTATGCCAAAGGAGGCATGGGATACTTTGTCAAAAATGTATAGCACAAATACGCAAGCCAGAAAAATGCAGTTCAAGCAAGATTTGCATAATGTGCAAAGAGAAAATATGAGCATCAATGACTACCACATGAAGGTGAAGAAGATTGCAGATGCACTTGCTTCCATTGGGTCACTAGTGGAAGATGATGATTTAGTTTCCGTGACCTTGAATGGTCTAGAAAAGGATTATGCACAGTTCCGAATATCCATTTCCGTCCGTGAAAGATTTTCTGATTTTGAGGAGTTGATTGCTCTTCTAATTTCTGAGGAGCAGAGAAATGGTGGTGCATCCTCTTCAGGAGGAACTTCAAAAGAAGCTGTCTTCTACTCAAATGCTGGAAGAGGTAGAGGCAGAGGTAGAGGAGGCCGATTTGGAGGCCGTGGTAGAAATCAGAATATGCAGTAAACTCAAGAAAACCAGTCCTATGGAGGAGGACGTGGTAACTCTAGAGGCAGGGGGAGCCAAAGAGGTCATGGTGGATGGCAAAGAATCCAAAATGCAAACAGTAATGTTGAATGCTACTACTGTGGTAAAATGGGTCATATGGCTAAAGACTGCTATAAAAAATAGAATGACATCATGAATGGAAAATTGCAACAAGGGAATTATGCATCTTCTAGTAGACAGGGTGATGACAGAAATGAGCATTTGTTCATGGTGCAGCACATGAACAATTCTGTGACAAGTGCAGAAGAAAGCAACGATGTATGGTATATTGACTCAGGTGCATCAAACCACATGACATGTCATGCAGAATGGATGGAGGATGCAAGGAAAATGGAAAAACCAGGATTTGTGGAGACTGGTGATGATACTGCACATCCTATTGTGCAGATTGGAAAAATTCATTTGTCTATCTAGGATGGGAAAAAAAAATACATGTCCGATGTATTTGATGTCCCGAATATCACCAAGAATCTGGTTTCTATTGGTCAAATGGTTGAGCAGGGCTTCTAGGTCAGATTTAATCCTCATGGATGCTTTGTTGAGGAAATGTGATGCCAGGAGGCATATTCCACGGTGGATTCCGTGAGGTTTTACGGTGGATTCCGTAAACTTAGATGACCGGGGCTCATACACAAAGAGGATTCTTTGTGCGAGAAGTTGATGGGGACGCCTCTCCTTTTCGGGCGTTTCATTAATTTAGTGTGTACATGGGTGATTCCATAGTGGGTGATTCCGCAAAATGCATATTAAATTAATAAACGTTTATGAGTTTAGAGTGCACACTCGTAATAAATTAAGGTTAGGATTTATTTCTAACCAGTTGATTTATTTATGTAGCTGAAGACTGCTAGGTATTCACTTTTGTCAGTTTAATTGTATTATTTTACATTATTTGCAATGGCTGGGAGTCTGGGTATATTTGGATTTGCTTGTGGAATAGGCTTTGGATTTGGATTGACAATGGATGGTAATGCAGGTGGTTTAGGCCAATTCTTGCGGAAAGATGGTGATGAGAAACGACCTGGATTAAAGCTTCTAAAATTGGAATTGAATTGTTTAGTTCCATAATTACCGTTAGCTTGGAATGGCTGTGGTCATCGATCTCTTCCACGTAACTTATCTTCAATGTCGTGAGCTAAGGAGATGGTGTCTTCAAGGGTAGCAGGCTTGAACATGTTTACTTCAGCGTAGTAATGTCCAAGAAGTCCAGACATGTACTTCCGCTTATGTGTTGTCTCTGGTACGTCTTCAAGCATGCGTAGCTGTAGAAGTGCATTCCAAAAACGCTCTGTATACTGTGGAATAGGCTCACGATCTCGCTGTTGAAGTAAATCCCATTGCTTGATAGCCTTCTCATGAAATTGCGGTGGAAGGAAATTTTGCATGAACTTCTTCTTGAAATCTTCCCAAGTAGCAGGACATTCTATACTCTTGCGGACTACAGTCCACCAAAGTGATGCTCTGTCTATCAGATGATTAGTAACACACTTGATTTTATCTTTTTCAGGATAAGTTTCCTCATGGAAATAGTCATCAAACTAGCTAATGAATGATAAAACAGTCTTTCCTTCTCTTATGCCATTGAAAGTGCGAAACTTGAAACTTCGTTTACTTATCTTGGATTCCTTGCGAATGGTTTGTGCTTCAAGGGTGGCGTCGATGGTACACGAATCAAATCTTCAGCTTGAGGTTCTTCTTTATCAGTGGACGCTCTTTGTAGCTTTGTCAATTGTGCTTGCAAGGCTTGCCTAGCCCTTCGCTCTTCTTCCAATTGCAGCATGATAAGATCCAGCTTTTGTTCCATGGTAAGCTCAGGTAGGTCATCTTCAGCCATAGGATCAGCCATATGTGGGGTAGTCATCTTGTAAAATTCAACAAACCTTTCTCTCTCAAAATCAGGGTAGCGGGATGAGCGTAGCTCAAATTTGGGGTTACAAGGCTATATATTTGTGGGTATTTCTTCTTCAATTTTCAGAAATTCTGCAATATTTCTGTATCCGTTTACTGAAAGTACTTCAACGAACTTGTAGATAGGGAGAACAGCTTGCTGCGAACAACTTTCCAATTCAGAATTTTTGCATACGAACAAGTCTTCTATGAGTTTTAAGCACTAGTCAGTTCTGATTTAGTCTAACTTGCAGAGTTGCAGACTTAGCAGACTTGCAGGGTTGTTGACTTGCTGAACTTAGGCCGACTTGCAGAACTTGCAGAACTTGATTACCGTCGACTTGCGGAACTTGACTTCAGAAGTGCGAGACCCGGAGTTTGCCGACTTATTTGACCTGTGTAACTTGCAGGAAGCCTTAAGCTTAAGTGATTAAGCTTAAGATTATGAAGCTTAAGGAGGACTAACAGGCCGTCGTCGATTTCGTGAGGGGGGGGCCGTTTTTTTTTTCCTCGCGGAAATTTCGGGGGCTCTTCCTGACACGACGACTCAATTTTGTGGAGTTTGAAGCTTTTTTTTAAGCTTCTAAGCTTAAGATTAAGCTTTTAATGAAGAGGATTAAGAATTGTCTCACTGTTTTTCAACGACTTGTTGATGGAGATGATTGCGTGGTCCTTCACCTGCAGAGCTTGGTCCTTCGCGATCTGACAGTGGAAACAGGGGTTCTTGATCGCCAGAAGTCTGCATGTATCGACAGTTCACGATGAGATTGACTGTAGAGCCCGTTTGTTCCTAGAGCTCCGCCTTCGCCCGAGATTGGTAGCGATTGGAAGCTCTTGATCTCTGCCCCGCTCTGATACCACTGGTGCGCAAATCGGTCGCAGATAGCTCACGTGGTGAATCCCGAAAGGTCCCCAACAACAAAGTACTCTACCTTTTTGCACAAAAAACCATGTAAAAGCATGCATGACAAGAAGCAAGAGACAAATTGGGTTCAATCTCCCCCATGCCTTGTGTGAGCGCTTCACAAAGCATATATTTTATGTATATTTTCAATCTTCATTGTCAATAATAGCCCAATTACAAAAATATGACAAGCTTTTAGCTTTTGATTTTGCTTTCTACAAAAATAGGAAAATAAAGCTAATGGACGATGCCCATAGTGTCTGGCACGCCCAATCTCAATGTCCAAATAGAAATAACATATCCGGGCGCATAAGCGCATACAAAATAATAATCAATAATCAATGTCTCAATAGACATAACAAAATATGGGCGTGGCGCCTATCAAAATATAGTCCAAATGTCGAATACCCGCTAGACTCCAATGCTTTCCTCCGCCACTGCTGCTATCTCTACACATCAACTGAAGCATTCACAATCGTTAGTAAAATAATACAATTAAACCGACAAAAGTGAATACCTAGCAGTCTTCAGCTACATAAATAAATCAACTGGTTAGAAATAAATCCTAACCTTAATTTATTACGAGTGCGCACTCTAAACTCATAAACGTTTATTAATTTAATATGCATTTTGCGGAATCACCCACTATGGAATCACCCATGTACACACTAAATTAATGAAACGCCCGAAAAGGACAGGCGTCCCCATCAACTTCTCGCACAAAGAATCCTCTTTGTGTATGAGCCCCGGTCATCTAAGTTTACGGAATCCACCGTAAAACCTCACGGAATCCACCGTGGAATATGCCTCCTGGCATCAATATGAAAAATAAAGGTTGCTTGATAGCAAAAGGAAAGAAGAAGGGCAGAATGTTTACATTGGATGTAGACATGTATGAATTGAGTGCAGCAATGTTTGCACATGGGACCGGTGTAGTTGCAAATATTGATATCTGGCATAAACGCATTGGTCATGTTAATGTACAACGACTTAAATCAATGCAAGCCCAAAATATTGTTGCAGGATTGCCTAAATTCAAGGTTGCAGAAATGCATAAGGTATGTGAAGCCTGCCAATTTGAAAAAAAGCCAAGGAAACCATTTCCTAGACATGTTCAAGAGAGTAAGAAGCCATTGGAATTAATCCACTCTGATGTGTGGACTACTAAAGCTGCATCTCTTGGAGGCTATCATTATTTTGTTACTTTTATTGATGACTATAGCAGAAAATTTTGGGTGTATTTTATGAAAAAGAAAAGTGAAGTTTTTGGGCATTTCAAAACTCTTAAAGCTATGGTTGAAAAAGAAACAGGCTGCAAATAAAATGCCTAAGGTCAGATGGAGGGGGAGAGTACCTCTTAAATGAGTTTGCAAGGTTCTTGCAGGAGCATGGCATAAAGCAGCATTATTCATGCAGTCATACCCTACAGCAAAATAGAATTGCAAAAAGAAAAAACAAGCATATTGGAGAGGTATCTCGTGCCATGCTCAATGAAAAAGACCTGCCAGATTTTTATTGGGCTGAAGCAGTTGCTACAGCAGTCTACATAATGAACAAGACTCCCACTGCAGCAATACATGGGATAACTCCAGAGGAGAGGTATACTGGTAGGAAACCAGATATTTCTCATTTGTAAATTTTTGGTTGCATTACTTATGTACATGTACCAGATGAGTTGAGATCCAAGTTGGATCCAAAAACTGAGAAGTGTATCTTTATTGGTTACTCTCTGCAGCAAAAAGGGTATAGATGCTATTACCCTTCTACTTGTAAGTTTACAGTGAGCAGAGATGTTGTTTTTGATGAGATGAGTAGCTGGTATAAACCAGTAAATGTGATTGATGATGTAGATGCACAAAATGGTAATGCTGCACAGAATTCACAGCAGTAGTCACAAAATATTAGTGGACCTGGAGTGTCCTCTAGCAGTGGTTCATATTCTTCACCATGGACAGGCAGATTGAGATCAGGAGAATCTCCTCAAAACAATGCAGATAGTGGTATGCAGGTTTCACGAAAAGAAAAAGAGAAGGTAGATCAGCCCATGTTTGATGTGAATGCAGGTCACTCTTATGTGGATGGTGAATCCAATGGCTCAGAACAGAGCATTGGTGATGAGTTGGGTATTCATTCTATTGTTACACCTAGAGTAAGGAAGACCAGGGATGTTTTGAGAGCACCTGGGAGTGAACCTACTTTGCGCAGGTCTACCAGAGCTAGGTATCCTGTGGATAGGCTGAAATATGATGGATTTACAGCCATTCACTATGCATATATGGTCAAAGTGATACAGGAACCAGAGTCCATTTCTTTTGAGCAAGCCATGGGAAAAGAAAAATTGGAGAAATCCATGGATGAAGAAATGGATGCCTTGGAAGCAAATGCTACATGGGAATTGGTATCTTTGCCTAAAGGTAAGAATGCAATTGGCTATAAGTGGGTTTATAAGGTGAAGCACAATGCAGATGGTTCTGTGAACAGATGCAAGGCAAGATTAGTAGTCAAGGGGTATGCACAAACATATGGCATTGACTATGAAGAAACATTTAGTTCGGTAGCAAGGATGGCAACCGTAAGAGCAGTCATTGCTATGGCTGCATCAAAGGAATGGTCTTTACATCCATCGCTTTACATCCGATGGATGTAAAGAATGCCTTCTTGCATGGTGATTTGCAAGAAGAGGCATATATGGAGCAGCCACCAGGTTATGTGCATGCTGTTCATCCTGAGTTTGTTTGCAGGTTGAAGAAAGCCTTGTATGGCTTGAAGCAAGCACCTAAAGCATGGTCTGACAAGATAGGATAGTATCTTGTCACTATTGGCTTTTAGATTTCCAAGGTAGATTTCTCACTTTATGTGAGAAAAACAGAGAAAGGTATTATGCTACTTGTCATTTATGTTGATGATTTGATTATGACAGGTGACAGTGATGAAGATATCCTTCATGTGAAAATGCTATTGAAACAGAAGTTTGAGATGAAGGATTTGGGAGAGTTGCGTTATTTCTTGGGCATTGAGGTGATTAGATCACCAAGTGGGATACAGCTCTTGCAGAGGTAGTATGGATTGGACATGCTGTCCAAATATGGGATGACAGGCTGTAAACCTATTTCAGTTTCTTTGGAGCAGAATGTGAAGCTGAGCGCAGATGCAGGTGAGCTTCTGGAAGACCCTACTATGTACAGACGCATAGTAGGAAGTATGATTTATATGACTATTACCAGGCCAAATTTGAGCTATGCTGTTGGATTGGTAAGTCAGTTTATGCAAGCTCCAAGGAAACCGCATTTGGATGCGGCTAGACGCATACTCAGATATGTGAAGTCCACATTGCAGTATGGACTATTTTATGAGACTAGGGTTCAGATACAGTTGCATGGATACACTGATGCTGATTGGGCTGGTAGTATTTCTGATAGACGATCTACCAGTGGATATATGTTCTCTTTTGGGAGTGCTGTAGTCACTTGGAGCAGCAAGAAACAACCTACAGTTGCCTTGTCGAGCACAGAGGCTAAGTACAGAAGTGCAGCAATGGCTGCATGTGAGGTAGCTTGGTTGCATAAGCTACTTTATGATATGTATCAGCCTACATATGGGCCAGTTGCCATTTATTGTGACAACATGAGAAGTATACACTTGGCAAATAACCCAGTCTATAATGCTAGAACAAAGCACATTGAGGTGCATTATCACTATGTGCGGGAGAGGGTTTTACTAGGTCTTATTGATCTAGTTTATCTCAGCACAGAGGATCAGGTAGCTCACATATTCACAAAGGCATTGGGCGCAGAGAAGCTGCGCAAGTTTAGAGACCTGCTTGGTGTGCGAGAATTGGGATTGAGCTCGAGGGGGAGTGTTGAGATATCGAGCTCCACTCGTGATATGCCAGGGTGACCATTGTGCATTTATGTCACCGACTTGTCAGTTGTAGACGCGGTTGGTACACCGCCCATGAATAATAGCTACATGACAACTATCCTTATCTACTCTAGTTCGTGGCTCAGTTAGTATGCCACCTTAGTTAGTTGAGTTTTGGTTTGAGACCCATATATAGGGTTCTTCTATTTTTATGTATGAGAGTTATTTTTGGCTTACACAACTAAGAAGAGGAAAACTGTCTTCAGCCTCCACCCTTGTGTGTATTCCCCCATTGTGCAAGCAAGAAAGCTACAAGTGAGACTCCTTCCTTCGCTCCCACAATCTTGACACATATTGCAATCTTGAGACTTGGCCAGGCATTCTACCAAAGTAGAAGCATATACAACTACATAAGCATTTTGAACAACTAAGTTTTTCAACTTCTTTTGCATATCTCCCTTTCCAAAATTCAAAGCAAGAGGCAATCCAGTGTCTTGTGCATGGATCTCACCATCTTTCCAAAAGATAAATTGTCATGCCAAGGCCTCCTGATAAGCAACACAATCCTTCCTTTCATGATGCTACAAACTATGACACCACATACATCCTTTCCCTAGTTTTGGAGCTACTACTCATTCTCTTTCCTCATGTCCTTTCTCATTTAATTTTGTGACCTTCAACTGAAGATCCCACATTCCTTTAACCAATTCATCTAAACAACAGAGGTTCAACCATAGGCTTAGCCACAGAAGTAGGTGGCCTACTAGATACATAAACTAATTTTCCCATAAGAGTAGGCAAGCAAGATACATCCAATCATTCTCTGCTTCTATGCTCTTTCACCAATTTAATAACAACTTCCCTTTACATGCCTCCACTTTGTTTTAAGTCCTATCTCTGTAACCTCATCCTCTAACAAATTATCAAGGTTCTCTTGATGCTCAAGATTTTCTTCTTATAGAAATCATTCAAATCTTCTAACTTGTAAGAGCTTGTTGTTTTCTCAATTCTAACTACTCAAACCCACTTTCAAATTCTATTAATGTTGCTTTAATTAGAGGACCCCTATTGGGCTTTATAACCTAGTCATGGAAAGTCTTGTGGATAATCAAACTAGTGTATTTAATGTAAAATTATTTACAAATTGTCTTCTTAAAAGCTACTTACTCATCATTCTGCATATACAATTCAAGTACTCAGGCTTTCATTTCATTTACAATGACCCATACAAAATACAAGCTCCATGCAAGTTGAGTATCTTGAAGAACTCCATGTTTTGAGTATAGGTATGCAAATATGAAGATATATTCTTGCCACTAAATAACTTTATCTCATACTCTAGTGCTTGCAGAATATTCATCACTATAGTTTCTATTTGAGTAGAAGCTTGCATCACGTATTGTTATTCTTGTACTTGCATAAGTATGTTTATATTTCACACTATTGTAAAAAAAGCACTAGAAATTGTGCTTGAAGGTTCTCTTATCTTATCTTTCTTTCCAATGACCTTTCATATCAGGTTCATTAATGTCAAGGTTTTAGTCAAAAGGTGTTATCATTGGGGATCAGAGAGAGAAGGAAGTAGAGAATAGGAGATAGAAGAGAAGAAAAAGAATAGACAAGTGCTACACAAGATAAAAACAAAGCTCAATGAGTCAAAGCACTATATATAGATAGAGTCTAATAAGAAAAACAAAATCCTTCTTTGGGACTACTTGAAAGCAATCTCCAAGCATTAGATCTCCTACAGCTCCCTAGTAGACCAAAAATGTGCATCAAAGACTAGCTTCTTCTCTACTCCTCAAATAACTAATCTCATGGTTCTATTGGCTCCGAAAAGGGGGTAAACCGTAGGATAACTATTTAGAATTCTCAGAGATCCATCATTCTTCTTCTCCCCATTCATAGTGTTCTTCGTTATCTGTAAATTATGATCATGCATCGTGCAAATTTGAAAGCCCCTCTCTTTGCCTAATGTCAAAAATATCAAAAATAGGCTAAACATATCCCAAAATCCCATATTTTGGAACTATCCATACTATGGACACTAACACTAATGACTAGTATGACATTAACTCTCTAGATTAATAAGAAATTCAGATGACGATATACTTCAAGGTTTTTCACAATGTGTCCTTGTACTGGCATGACAATGAGCCTCCAGTGCTAGGCTCACCTATAAACATAAGAGTGGCCACCATCATTGATATAGAGGAAGAGGATGAAGAAGTAGTGGCACTTGCATACATGCACACAATGGTCACTCATCACGAGACATATACCTTTGACACACTCATTGATGAGGGAGGTGACTATAATATCCTTAATCATGATCATTGCACCCTCATTTCTTAGTCCTAATCGCAACCTACTAGCATAGAACATAGCCTGTTTGGGGGGCACTCTTATTCATTTTCGAGAAAATGTAAGGTAGCAGTCTATCTCGAGACTGAAAGCTTACCACAATGATCTTTGATAGGATTCCTAATAATCAAGCTATTGGAAGGGAAACACTGCTAGCACATACATTCAAGAAGCAAGCATACTGCAATGTCAATTATGACTCATAGCACATTCACCTTGTCATTAGCAATGTTCGGTTAGTGATTGCTTTCATCAAGGGTAGTGCGGCCCCATAAAAGAGTGCAGTGTCACTAATAGAGAAACTTAGTGCCAAGCCTAAGGAGGGTTGTCATGACGTATCTCGATCCACCACAACTAACCAGATGCAACCACCAACAACCACACCCAAAGACATTGAGAAACACCTGAGATGGGTACCCAAAGTATAATTGTGATTTTCTTGAAGCCAATCCACATGAACTTTTAGTTTTTGAACCTCATGCTCCAAGCCTAGGAGATAAAGAAAGTGCTACAGGAGCCAACAAACTATCCAGCTGTGCTACATATCTCTCTCTCTAGATTTCAACATGGTATCAGAGCTGTCATGATCGACTACAACCATTTCCTTAAAGAAGACAATCAAGAATTATATCTATGTAGTATCTCTTTTATTCGTGATTCATGTTCTTTTTATGTTTAAATTTTATGTATTATGTATGTTATGAGTATCAAATGTTATGAATTCTAAGCATAGAAGAAGTCCACTCGATCATCATCAATCATCCTTTAGATTGCAGATATGTTGAATTGTAGATATACCTTGCTTGGACACCCTAAAAGTTCTATTTGTGAAACTCTTAAGGAAACACCATTCTTAAGAAAACTCTTCATGACTCAACAAGCTTTCTTCCTATCAAATATTTGCTCATTTTGGAATTGTGTGTCAAAAGTTAATTTCGTTTAGGTAAACTGGACTTAAAATAAGAAAACAAACAAGACCATAGCTTTTCGTGCAAACTTCTATGACACAAGTTTGGTCACGATTACTCACTCTTGTGTTTTTGCATTTCTGCCAAAATTAGCCAGATCATCATCTTTTCTTGGCCAAAAAGTAAAGTGATAACGTTTTGAGCATTGTTTATCTATGTTGGACTAATTTCTTCTCTCACACATTTTGTCTATTTTGGATTTCTTTGTTCTTGCCCATGTTTTTTCTATCTTGGGTCTCTTTCTTTTGGAGTATGCTCTTTGAACTAAACGCCTTTCCTTGCAACATAGCTTCTGTGTATGATTTATCATACCACACTTTCCTCTCATCATTTCATATATGGTGTGCAGATTCTGTGATCTCATATTGTATGTATTCTCCAAGCCAGCAATGTCAAATTCTATAATCGTCAACAGATTTCATTCTTCACTTTCAAGGACAAGGATTCCTTGTATGGAAAGTAAAGACACTCCTAATTCTTGAAGGCAATGACTTGCATGACATTGTTCTTGATAATTATGAATGTCTGCTTTAACCAATTTATCAAGCTCACAATAATATTCTTGTAACTAAAGGACCTATCTTTGAAGAATGGCAAAGTACTTATAATGAGTGGGTCGTCATACAACACGACAAAGAAGCTCATCTATATATTCTTTCTACTCTTCAAGAATCTATTATGCTTGATGTATGTAATATTTCAACCTCACAAGCTATACGGAAGTATTTAATAGAAAATTTTAAGAATAAATCTATTACAGAAAAAAATTATCTTCGTAGTCACCTCACTGAGTTACAATACAACATTGGAACTTCTATGACAACACATAGCGAATCATTCAAGAATATTATCAATGAGCTTGCTAACGGTGGTGATGTTATTTCATGAAAGAATTTGGTAACACAACTTCTTGATTCTATAAAGGATGTTGGTTATGATAATATTGTTACCATATTCTTTAACAAAGATGGGATCAATTTTGATCAAGCTTGTACATCTTTGATTGAATATTCCCAATTACATGAACAATGACACACAAATCAAGAAAAGGTTATAATCTCACAAGAGGACACATAGTTAGAACAAATTGACCAAGCTTTACTTTCTCAAAGGCATCCCTTTCCACACTCTACATGTAGGAGTTGTCATGGCGGTAACTTCTCCCGTCTCAAGTTTCCTAATAGACATTGTTCTTATTACAATAGAAATGGTCACACCATAGATGATTGCTGAGCAAACCAAAATGATGAAGAACATGGTATTACAAATAAAGGACCACATTTCTCCAGAGATTATTCACCTTGTGACTATTGCAAAAAGAGTGAACATCCAACCCATCTATGTTTCAAGAGGAAATTTTGATTTAGAATCGGTAAATAGAGCATATGTTGCCACACATGCCAACACTACTTGAAGAAGAACATCATGTGAGTTATTCTATCTCTCCAGAAAGGATACTTCATGTTTGTGGTGGATCTCTTTTCCTTATTGATTCTGGTGCTACGGAAAACATGACATATCAGCCCCAATGGTTACATAATTATCATTCTATTCCTAACAAGAATTTTTTTAATCTTACTGATGACATAACTTGTCAAGTCAAAGGTATAGGTGTTTTATATCTCACTACTCTTTCTACAACAAGATTTTAGTGTGGAGTTTTACATGTTCAAGATCTACAAAGGAGACTTCTTGTAGTTGCAAGACTTGTGGATCTTGGTCTCTTTGTTTATTTTGACTATACCAAGTGTCGTATTGAGAAATATTGCCAAATTATAGTTGTTGCTCCTTAAAATGGTAATATTTTTGAGTTATCTCTCAATAAAGATGTTCACTATAAGAAAGGGAGCAGAGGGGGGAGGGTAGCGACATTGATGGGCGTCGCATATCGTCGCTATATATGTCACTACATACACGTCCCATTGCGATGCACTTAAGGACGCAATATGCAACATTTTTTTGTCGCTTATATGACATCTTACATGTCACATATGCAATAGCAAGCATCACTTAAGTGACTAAAAAAGGTGTCACTTAAGCAATTTTAGACTTTTTTTTAAAAAAAAATTTACATGGCACTCCTCACTCCCTCTCACTCACACACATACTTGCTCTCTCTCTCTCACACACACACACATATTTGGTCTTTATTTCTCTTATATACACATATACTTGCTCTGTCTCTCTCTCTCAATCACACACCTACTTACTCTCTCACTATCTCTCAACCTTACACACACATATAATGATTGTCTCACTCTCTCTCTCCCTCACTTACACACACATATATGTTCTCTTTCTCTCTCTCAAATACACACATACTCTCTCACTCTCTCTCATCCTTACAAAAATATACACTTATTCTCTCACTCTCTCTCCCTCTCACTTACCCGCACATATACATTCTCTCTCTCTCTCTCTCTCTCTCTCTCTCTCTCTCTCTCTCTCGTGTGCACACGAATGCAATGTTGAGTATAAAACAACCTACTCTCGTATAATATGACACATACATCGATCACTTACGCAAGAGACACAACATGGATCACAGTACATACTTTCTTTTTTCTCGACTAATCAGGGATTTTTAAAAAACCACTTTATCAAACATGAAATGATTCACAAGACCAAAACTAATCAGATATATATAAATCAATATATGCACAATGTAATGGAATGTGTTACACGAGTCTGATCAAGTATGTGGAAAGAGTGGGAGAGGGGAGCTAGTAATTAGATGCGCTATGCGATGTGGTCTCTACATCTCCATGGGGCCTTAGTGGCTCTAGAGAGGTACTCGCTCTGCAGTAGCTTGGGTCCACTCCTCATCTATCTTCTTGTCCTTAGGCTAGGATTTTGAGGACGGTTATAGGATAATTTTTCCTTAGGTGTCAAATCCTTCTTGATGGGTAGCATTGCATGATTCCTATCCCATTTGGTCCTTGGATTTGTATTAGCTCTACCATTCCCTTTGGCATTGGCCATGTTGACATCACCGTTTGGGTAGCCCCTTCCATAATTGTTTATTGAAAAATTCCTTTGGCCATTTTGAGCAATTTCCTTGGCCATAGGTTTTGAGAGCGGAATTTAGGTGCCGGGAAGTGCTTAAAAATAGCTAAAAATTATGAATATCAAGGGAAAAATATTCACCATCAAAGGCGACAGCTCGATCTAGGACGATTTTAAGCGTCAAAGTGCTTTAAAGGCGCCCAAGCGACACTTGTTGATTTTTCATAATTTTTCAGATAGTCGTGCAGGTTGACACGAGCTACTGGGCAATGCGGGATGCTAAGCGGGACGCCCAGGATTTTTCAGAGCTCAATTCAAAGTCTGGACGGGAAAATGGCCAAGAAACCGGGCAAGATTTGAAAAGGTGGACCAAACTTTGGTCAAGTGGTCATGACCTTTGGGGAGTTGGGGCATTTGATGCCACTTAACATTTTAGGAAAAAAAAATCGTGAAGAGATGGAGGAGCACGACGTCTGCAAGCGGCCGAAAATTGCGCCTTCTTGATGGATGAGGGTGATCCCTGCCTGCAAACAACCTATCCATTTGATCATGGGGCTTGCCTACATTCTCCCTGCTAATCATATCGCCGCCCTTCGCCCGTCGAATGATGCCCTCTTTGAAGATCTCTAATTTCAGTCTTTCTCTCTCCTCCTCTCTCTCTTCTAAAGGCAAGTTTATGTGGGAAGAAGAAGGAAGAAGAAAGAATGATGGAGGCTTGTCCGGCATGGATCAGATTGCTCCACGGGTTGGAAATGGTGATTTGTGATTGTGCTGGACATGAAGTGCTACTGATTTTCAGATTTGCAGCCATGGACATAAAACCCGAAACATGCAAATAAGCGGTAATTCAAATTTTTCAAAGGAAATTTGAGATTTCATGGCTTTTGATTGATAAAATGTTGTTCATGTGGGCTAAAAATTGTTTATGTTGCTTTTTTCCATGAGTACTTGCTGATCATAATCACAAAATCAGAAAAATATGCATCTTGTGGTTCAAAATAATACATTAAAACACGTAAAATATGAAAAATCAAGGGAAAATGATGTTTTTGGGCATAAAAATGGGAAAATGAATAGGAACACCAACTAAATTTTCAATTTTGCTGCAAGAAGGAACTAAGGGCCACAGCCCATAACCTATTTTGAAGTTTCAGTAATAAAATAATGCGGAAAATAAGAGAAAATACAAGGAAAATAGAGAAAAATCACTAAAAATAGGAGAAAAATGCATTTTGGGTGCGGAAAATTAATAAAAATTAAAAGCAATGTTTGTGAATGTTTGTGGGGACTGAAGCATGAGGATTTGCCTCAATTCAACCCCACTTTCTTGTTCTAGTGTGTTTTTCCCGCCTTTTATACATAAAATGATGGCAAAATGCCCTATAAATCTATACAACAATGCAACATTTGATCGATGGGAGGGTAGAGTGGTTAAAGTGTGTCTAAATGTGGAGTAAAATGATGAAAAGATTGCTGTTTTTTTTTTCATGCCATACAGGTCGGTGAATAATTATAAAATAAGGGCCTAGTAGCACGAGGGTTCCCTCGGTGCTAGGTTCGTGCAACGCCGCATAAGAACGGTAGTTGAAAATCATTGAAAGGATGTTTTCCGCATGTGCACAATATTGATTTCAAAATTGTTTGAGCACTTGGGATCCACAATATGCATAAATCATGGAAATATTTAAAGGTATCAGAAATCGTGGATGCACAGCAATTGTTTTCATTAGGACATTGACCCACGTTGAGTGAGAGACAGGACACCCTAAGCCATAGGCTAGTCGTGGGGTCTAGGGAAAAGAGAAGTAAGGACAATGGTACATTCCTGTATACGATTAAATGGTACCTTGAGTGGACTTTTGTGCGAAATGTTTATATGTTGAGCGACGCATCGAGGGGCCAATCCCCAAGGTGTAGGAGAGTCGCAGAGGGTTGACGGCATTTAGCCGCAGGAGGAACCCCATGTGTATGTGATTCGAGCCTTTTGGCTACGTGAAAGGGACTCCCTCTAAGGAGTAATATTGGGTTAGGATCAGTTGGACTACAACGTATTACAAACGCAATGTTTAGAAAGGCAGAGATTTTGATAGACGTCCCTGGCCGCGAGGCCGAGGGGTTATCTTGTGCGTAGTGACGAGGCCCGGCTAGTGCATGAGCCAGTGCCGGCCTGGTTTTTGGTCCATCAGTGGTGCGTCTGCCGGGAGCCGCTTAAAAGTGGCGGTCCTCGAATCCTAGTTTTCTAAGGACCAACTAGCAGTTTATGCCAAAGAATATTGAGATTGATCCGTTATTTATTGATAAGCATCGTCTAGCAGAAATCCAAAAGCAAGAAAGAGACGAAAGAGCTAGGCGACGTGCTGAAATTTTTAGGAGATATTCCCCTAAGCGTAGCAGTGCTGAACCCTTACGAGGGAGTGGATCTAGTGGTCTTGGGGCCACAAGCAGCAAGTTAGGAAAAGGTGGAAACTCTAGTGCTCCCCTTCATGCCATAAGCCAGTCCACGTCAATTGCGGGAGGTGTAAACCCACCGTCCCCTATTCCTAGTGCAAATCCAATCCGCGTCATGGCACAGCCTATTGCAATTCCAGCAGGAACGACTGATTTACCGACTCTAGGCTACCCGCTACCCATTTTTAATGGGCTAGTTGAGGAAGATGCGGAACTCCACATTAGGGAGTTTCAAAAGCTGATGTTCAACTGTCACATTCAAGAAGAAGGACATTTAATGATGTTCTTCAATATGACTCTCAAAGGAAGAGCCGCTATATGGTATCATGGTTTAGAAGCCGGAATCATATTGAATATTGATGCATTTTATGGAGCTTTTCGAAGGGAGTTTGCCCCTGAAAGGGGTGGGCAATATTGGTTGCGTGTACTCAACGTGACCCGCCAAGAACCACACGAGGATATTTGTGCTTATGCGAAGAAAATAATAGAGGTTTTCCGTAAGTTGGACACCTCCATTCCCATCCCCGCAGCTGCCCAATTGCAATATTTCCTACATGGTTTGGACTTTAATATCCAATTGCAGTTGAGTAGTGTCCCCTTGGGGGATATAGATACTGCCATCACACGGGCACAAGAGGTGGAATCCCGACTACAAGCAGCCTATGCTTCTCGAGGCAATTTGAATATGGGTTTAGTATTGGGAAACAATATGGCAATGGCCAATGGCAGTAGTGGTCAAGGGATAGCGATGACTAACCCTAATGGGAGAGGGAACATGATACAGAATGTGCCTTTATTACCAGCTTCCCCTAGCGTGTCGATGCCTATGGGCAGTCAAATGGCTCCAAGTGGTGGAGGCCAGGCGGTCAATTCTAACACCATGCCTGTGGCTCAACAACCAGTGCCTAATCGAATTGTTAGGCCGATGGAACGACATGGTAATGACCAAGGCTATGAATCGAGTTCTTCCAATGTTCTTGGCGAGGTTAAGGACATGATGAAGCATTATACCGACATGATTACGGAGCAGTATCGACAAATAGCTGTTGATGTCAACTTCCTTAAAAAACAACAAAATTTGATAGGAAGTAGATACCCAGAGGAGGGTGCACCTTCGAGGTTTAGTTGCAAATGGTGTGGCGGGCAGTACTATCCAAGAAATTGCCCAAATGTTAAGTGCGACATTTGTGGAAAATTCGGCCATTTAGCAGCTACTTGCTGGAGTAAGATCACTTCCCTCCAGCGTGGTAGTCGGCAGCCACGGCCTGTTAATCATCGTGCCCAAGGAAATGATTCCCAGCGAGAGGACGGGCCTAAACAAATACTTCAACGACCAAAGACTACAGTGGAGGAGCTACCAAGTGGTAGTGGGGTTAGTTTGATTGAGGCTGTACGCGTGAAGGATGCTGAAACCTCTAATCTACAAGCTGTTCTTACAAGAGGTCAAAAGGGTAGAGAAGTCGACAAGGATAAGCCTGTCGACAGAAACCCTAAACAAGGTGACAAAGGAATGCAAGTTTTGGATCCTTCCATGGAAGGGGGACCTTTGAAGCCCGTGGAAAGTAAAGCCGATAAGGAACCACCAAAGAAGAAGGTGAAAGTTAAAAAGGAGGCATTAAAGCCAGTTCAGCGGCCTAAAGAGTGAATGGTTTGGCGTGAAAAGCGAGCTCTATCAAACTATCATGAATTCGATTTGGCAAGCTCTCTTTGCGAAGTCAAGCCGGATGTGAATCTTTTACAACTTATTAAGCTTTCCCCAGGAGTACGCAAGGAATTTAGAAAGATTCTACATACCGGTTATATCGTAGAACCTTTGAGTATTGCGCGAGTCAGTGATGACTGGTTCGAGCATGTTGAGAAGCATTGCCCAAGGGTTGCAGCCTATGTCGATGGGATATAAGTAGATTATGCCATTGTCTACACGGGATCATCTGTTAACATTATGAGTTCTGAACTGATGGAAAGGTTGGGTCTTGCGATTCAGAAAGACACCTTCACAAATCTCAGAATGGCAGATGATAGTTTGAGACAGCCGGAAGGCTGCATTACTAAGGTCCATGTTACTGTTGCCAATGTAGAATGCCTGTTGGACTTTAGGGTGATTCGTTTTGTAGGCCGTCCAAGTTACCAAGTATTACTCGGACGACCTTGGATCTTGCTAGCGGACTGCCAAGTAGATATACCCGTCGGTCGGCTAATATTCGGTAGAGGTGCCCAGCGTGTGGTGGTTGATGCTTATCTTGAGTCCCCGCAGAGTGAGAGAGCTCCTCTATCTTCTACAGAATTGGAGACATTAGAAGATTTATCTGCCAGTGAGACAACATCGAGTGATGAGTCCAAAGAGGGATCCACCACGGAAGACATATATCAGATCACTTTGAATGAGCCGATAGAGGGCCAAGAGCGTATAAGAAATGTAGATGTTATCGAGCTAGACCTTGGTACGCCTGATGATTCGCGGCCAATCAAACTAGGTTCTATGCTCAGTTCAGTAGAAAGGGAGGACTATGTGGCCTTGATCCAGGAATTCCGTGATATCTTTGCGTGGAATTATGATGAATTGAGAGGCATCCCTCCTAGTCTTGATGTACATACAATTCCGTTGAAAGAGGGCAGTCGTCCTGTACGACAGAAAGTAAGGCGTATGCCTTTCGAACTTAGGGACGGGCTGTTTGAAGAGTTACAGAAGCTTCGGAAAGTGGGTTTGATTTTTCCTGTGCAACACACGGAATGGTGTTCGCCGGTTGTGATTAGAAGAAAAAGAATAATCAAATCCGATTATGTGTAGACTTTAGGGAGCTGAATAAGCAGACAGTTAAGGACTACTACCCGTTGCCATTTATTGACCAAATTTTGGATCAATTAGCGGGTAGGGAGATATATTCGTTTATGTATTGTTTTGCAGGATACAACCAAATGGCAATTGCAGAAGAGGACAAGTTGAAGACAACTTTTATCACTGTATTTGGTACTTTTGCGTACCATGTGATGGCCTTTGGTTTATGCAATGCGCTCGGTTCGTGGCAACGAACAACATATAAGACATGCGGTGACATATTCCCTGAAGAGTTGAAGGTGTTTATTCATGACTTAGGGGCCGCCACCGTGAGAGGGAAGGTAGTTGATCATTTTAAGAAAATACTTTGAGCGCTGTAGACAATTTTGCATTGCCCTAAACCCAAGGAAGTGTGTTTTTGGAGTACCTTATGGGCTGTTGCTGGGTCATGTGGTCAGTTCAGTAGGAATTGCGACGGACCCCGAGAAGGTTAAAGTTATAGTTGCCATGGGTCCAACCACGCACTCCGAAGGAAGTTCATAGCTTTCTGTCTTCGGTTGGTTACTACCATAGATTCATCAACGCCTTAGCAGAAAGAACGTTGCCGCTTACAAATTTATTGTTCTTTAGCTGTTCGTCTGTATGGGGTGACCCTTGTAAGGTAGCATTCGAGGATGTGAAACAAGAGCTAGCAAGAGCGCCCGTTTTAAAAGCACCTAAAAGAGGTGAGGTGTTCTATATATTTTCAGCAGCCACCATGTATAGTATCAGCTGTTGTTTAGCCCAAATTTGGGAAGAGAAGTGGTACCACCCGATTGCTTTTGCTAGTCGAAAGCTAGGGGTATCCGAAATCAATTATACCTACATGGAGAAGTTGTGTCTAGCGATGGTCTTTGGGACCAAGAAATTCAGGCACTATATTCTCTATGAGAAAGTCGTGCTTTATACGAAGGCGGAGGGGCTTCGATTATTGTTGAATAAGCTACAGCCGCCTGATCGTCTAGCGAAGTGGTTGATCACTCTGCAGGAATTTGATTATGAAATCAGGAGTAAGCCACCAAGGTTGCAAGGCATCGTGGAATGTCTTGTGGACTTTGGGGAGCCGAAAGAATCTATGGCTGAAGGTAGTGATGTGGAGTTGTTATTTAAAATAGATACAGCATTTATTCCCTCCTAGTACACTGCAATAACGCATTATTTATCAACAGGAGAGGTGGATTCCGAATTATCTAAAGCTGAGAGAAGGAAAATTAAGCAGCAAGCGTTAAAGTTTGCTTTGATCGCAGGTACATTATATCGGCAAGGGGTTGATGATATCTATCGCCGGTGTGTGATGCCTGACGAGGTGCCATTCATTTTGTAAGAGTGCCATGATTCTACTTGCGGTGGCCATTTTGCTGGACGGCTTACAGCACAAAAGGCTTTAAGAGCAGGTTATTGGTGGCCTGCCATCTTCCAAGATGCGTTTGCATATGTTAAGAGATGCGATATTTGCCAACGACATGATAGTCGAGAGAATAGGAAACGACCACTCACCCCTATTATGGCGATACTTCCATTTGAAAAGTGGGGAATAGACTTTGTGGATCCTATTACTCCGTCGTCGACTACGCAAAAGAGGTACATCATTGTAGCAACTAACTACTTCACAAAGTGGTCAGAAGCACGTGCAACAAGGAAAGATGATGCTAAAGAAACTGCTAGTTTCCTTTTAGAGCAGATAATATTCTGGTTTGGTCCACCGAAAGAATTAATGTCGAACCGCGGAACCCATTTCCTGAATAAGGTGATTAAAGGTTTGACAGAGTTGTGGCAAATCAAGCATAACAAGACAACCCCATATAATCCACAAGCCAATGGGCAAGTTGAAAGCACCAACAAGCAGCTTGTGGGCATCCTGTCCAAAATTGTGTCAGAAAAGAAACGAGATTGGGATAAAAAGTTATACGTGGCTGTGTGGGCCTATAATACGACCTTCAAACGAGACACTGGCCATACCCCGTTCAAGTTAGTCTATGGGGAGGAGTGTGTCTTGCCTTTAGAAATTGAGCTATCGACTATTCGGTTTGCCATCAACCATTCTTTGAGCGATGAAGACACACTTTTTGAGCGCTTGACGACACTGGCACATTTAGATGAGCTTAAGTTGCAGAGCTTATTGCACCAAGAAGTGGCGAAGCGCCGAATGAAGCAGCTACACGATCTCAAAGCCAAGAAATACACCTTCAAGAAAGGACAACTTGTTCTGTATTATGACGCACGACGTGAATTATTTCCAAGCAAGCTAGAGCCCAAATGGGATGGGCCCTATAGGATCGTTAGAATAGGAAAGAATAAATCCACAGTCTTGTTAGCTGACCTTGAGGGGATAGAATTTAAAAATAAGGTTAATCTTAATAAGATTAAACCTTATTATTTCTGATTGCACTAATGCTATGACTGCCTTGCAGGTCTAGGCGAGATTGATCAAACATCTGCAAGGAAATCGTGATAGAGGTTGATGGGTCATCTCATCCCTTATTTAGAACACCCATATTTAGAACAGAGGTATCATCAGGGAAAGCTCATTTGGTGGAGCAAAGGATACAAGGTGATTGAGCAAGAAGGTGGGACATTCATTTGGGAGATCAAGGTCTTCTGCCATCACCGCCTACAAATTTTGACGAGCATCCCTGTTGAGTTCAATGATGATGGAGGGATGGAGCCTACAGTCCACCCGTTAAATATGCTGAATTTCGATTACCATAATTACGAGTAGAGTTCTGGATGGCGGGATATGTAAACCCTTTATGGACGTACACCTTGTACTTTGATGGGGCGTCCAGGGGTGCATGCAAAAAAGGAAGTGTAGGAGTTGTCATCCGAGACCCCCGACGACGCATTGTCATGAAGTTAGCTGCTTATCTCGGGGTGAATTTTACCAATAATATGGCAGAATACAAAGCCCTGATTATGGGTTTAAATATTGCAAAGAAGGGTGGTATCCGCTAGTTATTGGTGAAAGGGGACTCTCAGTTGGTTTTAAATCAACTCAATGGGACGTACATGGTACGAAACCCCATCCTTTGTATGTACCATCATACTGCCATAACCCTACTAGACGAATTCGATAGAGTGTATGTTCAGCTGATTCCACGGAATTGGAATCAGTTTGCCGATTCTTTGGCTAATTTTGCGTATGAAGAAGACCTCTTCTTTAATTGTGGCCCTTGTCTCGATATATCTATTGATGGTGAGACAGGACCCGGTCGTTTGTGGGGTATGCTTTCTGAACATGCCCTCTTTGGCAGACGATGGTTGATTTGGGTGATGCAGAGGGTAAGCGAGACTCATCTGCCTTTATTATATGGGACCCATAGACTGATTAGACGACATGTGATGCGAACACCTCTTGCGATATACGCAGGAGGGACAGGTCATAATTTAATGCACCTAGTTTAGGGCTACGAGCCCTGTTTCCCTGGGAATGGTATGCTTTGATGTCTATCATGATTGTTTCCAGGAGGATGTTATGCATAGTCTTGTTTGATTTCATTAGGCCAAGAGGGCCGATTTAGTTTTGTAGTGTAGTATTTTATTTCATTAGGCCAAGAGGGCCGATTTAGTTTTGTAGTGAAGTATTTTATTTCATTAGGCCAAGAGGGTCGTTTCCCTGTCTCGTGCGGGTGCGTTTAATCGGGTTTTTGTTTTAAGTATTGTGATGGACAGGTTTCATGGTTTGTTGAAATTTGTGGAGCCTGGAGGAGCCTTTGCTGCAATGGAAGCTTCTTGTGGCCAATCCAGGGGATACCTCTCCTTTATGAGTACTTTTCTTTCCTGTTGTATGTGTATTTGTACTTGTCGAGGGGACACATTTTTGTTGGGGACCGGCAACCAAGGCATGAAGTCCCAGGTTTAGGTTGAGTATGTTTGAGGGAGGTCGGAGTAGTTATTGCCTCCTGTAAAGACATTGTCAGGCATCGAAAGACATGTTTTAGAAGGAAGTCCTAGTGGCCCTGTTTTGCTAGCCTGCTAGGCAGCCGTTCTAGGAGTTCTTGTTAGTAGTGAGGCAGTTAGAGAAGCCTGCCAGAAGATAATAATGATGATGCCGAGAAATTTTGTACATCCTAGAAGATGAATATAAATATGAAGGTGTGTAAAAAGGGGTTATAACCCCTATCAAAGAAAAGAAAAGAAAAAAATATATATAAGCAGTTGATCATTGCCTTGCGAGGGCCTGGTAGGTTCCTGGGGACGAGCCAGACCTGGGGCCGATACCTCGTCTTCCTAGGGGTGGCTTCTTGCTGAAAAAAAGATGACAAAACAAGGAAGGTTGGAGCGAAAATAAAAGTGAGCGTTAGAAAAGGATTAAGTGTCACCTTGCGAGGGCTTGGTAGGTTCTTGGGTACCAAGACAGGTCCTGAGGCCGATGCCCTGTTCTCCTTGGGTCACTACGCTCAGCTCCCTCCTTTTTACATACCCAAGTATGATGGATAAAATAAAAACCCTAAAAGAAGAAATATACTGAAAGAAAATATTCTTTGGTCAGGCTATAGGAGTCCTCGCCTTGTAGGAGCTCCTAGTTGTGTTGTCTTTAGTTGGTACGTAGTGGAGACTACCACTTAGGGCAACCTCTTGGATAGGTTTTTTAGTTTGGCTGTGTTGGAGCAGCTGGTTAGTGACTCACTTCGGATCTTCTATTAGATGATGCTAGGCCTACTCCTTGTGGATGTCATGCCTTGGTTGTGTCCAGGGGTAGGGGAAGCATTGTGCTGCGTTTTATTATATGTTTGTTTTGTATCAGTTTGATGCTTCTTTGGTTGTTTATGTGCAGATATGTTCGTGGATTCGACGGGCTGAGTCGCCCTATCCCATGGTCGCCAATGAGAGCGGAATTTAGGTGTCGGGAAGTGCTTAAAAATAGCTAAAAATTATGAATATCAAGGGAAAAATATTCACCATCAAAGGCGGCAGCTCGATCTAGGACGATTTTAAGCAACAAAGTGCTTTAAAGGCGCCCGAGCGACACTTGTTGATTTTTCATAAATTTTTAGACAATCGTGCAGGTTGACATGAGCTACTGGCCAATGTGGGATGCTAAGTGGGACGCCCA